>NW_009649582.1:390711-450351 GCF_000708025.1 Charadrius vociferus
ATAGGGGTTATGTTTCCCCTTTTCCAGGCAGCAGGAACCTCACCAGAGCTCCACAACTTCACAACTATGATGGCCAGTGGCCTAGCAACTTCATCTGCCAGTTCCCTCAGAACCCGCGGATGTATCTCATCAGGTCCCATGGACTTGTGCACCTTCAGGTTCCTCGGGTGTTCTCACACTTGATGTTCACCTACAGTGGGCAATTCTTCATTTTCCCAATCCTCGCCTTTGCATTTTGCGTCATGGGCAGTGCGGCTGCAGTCCTTGCCAGTGAAGACTGAGGCAAAAAAGTCATACTTCAGCTCTGTCTCTGTCCTGGGTAACCAGTTCTTGCGTTTCCTTCCAGAGAGGGCCCACATTTTCCCTAGTCTTTCTTTTCTCGCTGACATACCTAAAGAAGTTTTTTTTGTTCGTCTTAATGTCACTGGCCAGATTGAGTTCTGTCTGGGCTTTAGCTTGTCTGACTCGATCCCTGGCTGCTCGAACGATTCTTCTGTATTCCTCCCAGGCTACTCGCCCCTGTCTCCACTCCCTATAGGCCTCCTTTTTCCTTTTTATCATGTCCAGGAGCTCCTTGTTCATCCATGCAGGCCTCCTGAGCTTGGAGGAGGCGATCCTTGAATATTGACCAACTGTCTTGGGCCCCTTTTCCCTCCAACGCTTCATCCCACGGCACCATACCAAGCAGCTTCTTCAGGAGGCCAAAGTCAGCTCTCCCAAAGTCCAGGGTGGTCAGCCTGCTGCGCACTTTCCTCGTTGCCTCGAGGATCTCAAAATCGACCACTTCATGGTTACTACAGCCCAGGCTGTCCTTGAGTTTGACACTGTCTACCAGCCCCTCGTTGTTGGTAAGGACAAGGTCCAGCATATCTCCTTTCCTCGTTGGCTCCTCAACCACATGGAGAATGAAGTTGTCCTCAATGCAATCCAAGAACCTCCTGGATTGCCTATGCCTGGCTGTGCTACCCTTCCAAGAGATGTCAGGGTGGTTGAAGTCACCCATGAGGACCAGGGTCTGTGCACGTGATGCCGCCCCTATCTGTCTATAGAGGGCTTCATCCCCTCGGTCTTCTTGGTCAGGTGGCCTGTAGCAGACCCCCACTGTAATGTCCCCTGCTCCCAATTTCTCTTTAATCCTGACCCATAGGCTCTCAGTTGGCTCTTTATCCATCCCTAGGCTGAGCACCATGCATTCCAGCTGCTCCTTAACATATAAGGCAACATCACCTCCTCGTTTTCCTTACCTGTCTCTCCTGAAGAGCCTGTAACCTTCCATGGCAACACTGCAGTCATAGGAGGCATCCCACCAAGTTTCCACAATACCAATGAGATTGTAGCCTTGGAGGTATGTGCACATCTCTAGCTCCTCCCGTTTGTTCCCCATGCTCCATGCATTTGCATAGAAGCATTTCAGCCCTGTCTTCGTTGAGGATGACTTGGCTGGAGCAGCTGTAATTACTTTGTGGTGCTCTCCAGGTGGCAGTCCTTTGCCTGGTAATAACAGTACCACCCCACAGGGTGGGTCGGTGGCTCGTGTTTGTCCAGGAGCTCCTGAGCATGCTGCAGTATAGCCAGCACATGGCTGCAGGCCCTCACCAGCACCCCTTTCCTCTTTCCTTGGCACAACATCCCTTCGCTGGTCATGGACAAACCCGATAATACCCCCTTCCCCATCAAACCTAATAATACCCCCTTCCCCTTATAACTCAGTTGTAATTACATCTGGAAAGAAGAAGTCATAACATGTTATTTTTCTGAGAATTCTTTAAAAGCACTGAAAATATTACTCCAAGAGAACAACTGATTGGCGGTAGTGTTTTTTTTTGTAGAGAAAAGTTTTCATTGCTAAAATTCTAGCATGACATTTTAGTGTTCTTCAAGACTGTATCTTTATTAACCTAAAGAATGATTATTGATTCACCTATGGAACATGAATCTTGCTCTTCAGCGTTAATTAATCTCCCTGTTCTCATCATTGGCAGGAGTGTTGCTGGTTTCTTTAAATATTAAGAAATGTCTCTGTCTTGTGAGATAGTTATGTAGACTGTTGTTAAAGAGGTAATATTTAAACTTGTCCCCTGATGAAGGAGTCTTAACATTGTTCAGTTGTGTTATAAAAACAAGTTTAGAATTTCACAAAATTTAGTCACCTTTTTGTTCAGGTCTGCAAATTCATAGGTTAAAAACAATCTGCTATAAATTGTGTTGTTGCTGGAAGGTCATCTAAATGTAACAGAAGTCATAGCAGAGTTTTGCTACATGTGTATGAAAGACTCCATTGTATTTAAGGTGGCCAAGAAAAGCACAGACTTAATTTCTTACAGAATTGATTGTAGTGAACATATAGGTAAGAGGTCTGCTTTCTTAATTCATTTATCTTGTATGATGGCCTTCTGATGTTTTTTTTTTCAGGATGAAACTTTTGATAGCAGATCTGTACAAATTTATCACATAAAATTTCTTTCACGTTTCAGTCAAACCGTGGAGCTGACATTATTTCACCAGAATAGAGCAGTTTATGGGCAAAGGTTCTCTTTGCTGCTCTACATCATCAAGTTGATTCTGAGTTCTTCTAAGGCTGTGTTGAAGAGGGTAAAAAACTTGAACTGTGAGAGCTTAGGATCACTAGTTGCTTCATCACTTTAATCTTCCTAATCCCAATACTATTAACACTGGCTGGTATTTTCCACTTCAGAGAAAGAAACCTTCTGCTGGGCAGCTATACATTAGTTCTTTCCATGTCATGGTTCCATCTTGTCTTTCATCATGAATGTTTGACGTTATGTCCCAACATTATATATTTTGTATATTTTTTTATAACTCTTTTCCCATATCACTGTAAATAAGTATATTTTAAATTTATGTATATCTGTCTTAAAACTTTTAAAAACTCTTTAAAGTACAATGAAAAAAAATAATATAGTCTTTGTTTTCTGAGGCCTGTTAGTTCCCAGTTTTCTCTTTTTGAGTAAACCATGAGGAAAAAAGCAACCTTGTTCCATATTAGTACCTCATACAAAGTAATCAAGTTGAAAAGAAAATAGCTGTAGACATTTGGACACACATTTAAATCAGGAAGCAGTGGACAGGGGTCAAAAACATCTACCTCAAGTCAGCCTGGGGCACATACAGGAGGAACTGCAGCTCAACATGTCACAGAACAATGATGTTGTTGGAGTAATTGAGACATGGTGGGACAGCTCACGCGGCTGGAGTGTGGTAAAGGATGAATACAAATTCCTCAGGAGAGACAGGCAGAGAAGATGGTGTGGTAGCCTCTGTGTGAAGGAGCAGCTTGGATGTATGGATCTGCTGTTGGGGATGCAGAATGGACTTATTGAGAGCTTGTAGATCAGGATCAAAAACCAATAGAACAGAGAAGTCACATTGGGACTTTGTCACATACCACTGGATAAGGGTGAGGAAATGTGTGAAGTGTTCTTTGAACAGCTCAAGGAAGTCTCTAATTCACAGACTGTAGTTCTCATGGGACTTTATGCTTCCTGATACATATATTAAAAAGACAATATGGCATGACGCAAACAGTAAAGATTTCAGAAGATCTTAAAGAATACATACCTATGTTTCACAGCAAGATTTATTCGCAGTAGGTATTTGTCCTGGTAGTCCTTTAAAAACCTTCTCATTTTCCAAAGTCAGGGGTTTGCCGTATTTTATTTATAATATTATTAGAAAGGGGTTCTATCTTTTATTCCACATGAATTTTCCTTGCTAAAATTTAAGCATGATATCATTTTTCCTGTATAGAACTTTGTACCTGTGTACATTAGAAACAATCATTTTCTTCTTCTTTGCAACTTCATTTTGCTTGTTTATTTTTGGTCTTCTCTTCTTTAGCAACAATAATCCTAATGCACTCTTTCTTCACAAGTCATGCTTTTGAGACCATTAGTAATTTTTGTTCATTTCCTCTAGATTGTTTTTAATTTTTCTTTTGAAGTGTTGGGCCCCAGGAAACAAAAATTGCATAAGAATTTTTGTGATTCATTAATCACAGCTCGTACTGACAGCATGCTCTATAGTCACCTAGTTAGTCTATGAGGGTTATTTTAATTGTTGTTCCACTGTTAAAGTAATGTTCCAGGTTTTATATATAATTTTTAACAAAGAATGTTGTCCTGGTTAGTTTTGATTTTTTTTTTTTTTTTTTTTGTCAGAACAGATTAATTGTTATTAATTGTTGAATTCCAGGTAGAATGGGCCAGGCTTTCATCTTTCTGTATTGCCCATAGAATCAAGCATTGTGGTAAGGCACAAATAAAAAGTCTCCAGGAGCTCTAGACAAATCTGGCCAAAGTCCCAGAATAATATTGTGCTAATTTACTACAATCTATAAATCTCCAGGCTGGCCAAAAATACAGTGCCAGATTCCAATTTTCTAACTATATGAAGTAAAAAACAAAATGCACACATTTGTAAGAATAATATTGTACTTTAACTCTTCATTTACTCCTATTTAATTTAGTACAAATACTGAAAAAGAAATATTTGGAGATCAGTCCTCCTGCAGCTTTGAGCATCAAGTAAAAATGATGAGGCACTGCTTATTTCATGTCAAATTGAAAGCATAATGAAAATTACTTTTTATATATTTGTTCACCTGAACAGGATTAGAAAAAAACAGACATTTATGAATAACAATAATAATCATAACTTCATAAACTATTTTGGGGAATTTTCCTCTCATTGGTGATGAAAGTTCAAAGGGCTTCTGTCACTTATCTGAGTCAGATGGACATAATCCGTACACCAAGGATTTTATAAAGTGTTCAGTTTCTATCATTACTTGGAACACAAAAGATTGAGGTAAAATTTCATAAACATTAACAAGCACTAGCAGCCCAGGAATCTGTGAAAATCAAATTAAGATATCTGATACTCACTGAGCTAAGGTTTATTCCTCATAAATGGTGCAGCCAATGGATTAAGATCACTGCTTCACTGAAGGAAGAAAACAGAATGAACAGCAGAATAATCAATAACTGGCTGCCTCAGATGCTCAAATTACAATAATGACAGTTCTTCTCTTTTCTCATCCCCTGATGATGCAACTGTTAAGATAGTCAGTTGTTTTTATGTAATATGCAGTTATGTGTCACTCATAGTACAGGATTAATAATTCCAGCGTGCTGTCATCTTCTTGTTTAATTGTATAGCCTTATTTAAGATGCAGCTAAGTCAGCAAAGTGACTTATCAACCATTTGTTCTTTCTAGTTGTTCTGAACGGACATGTTTTTCTGGTATCTCTAGATGCATGGTTGCTCCATTATCCACTTTTGCTGGTCACTGCAGCTCTCCAAGTAAGCTTGAATTGTGTAAGAATAACAAGTATATATAACAGCTATATGTGCATACTTTAAAAAGACCTCTTAATAGGGACTATGATCCCTCCCTTTGCAAATTTGTGACTTGCTTTCTGAGTCTATAAACTCTTGTCTTAAATTAAAATGTGCCACTGCATGCTTCACACTTAGGCAGGGTTTGATGGCTCTTTTGGGTACTATTTTTCATAGTAGTATCGTTATAACATTTTCTTTATTAAAGTCTTGTTTTTTTTAAAAAATAGAAAGGTACACAACTATAATCAAAACTCAAATTATAAATTCAACACATGGTAGACCCATTCATGGTCCCTCTCAGTTATCGTTCCTTCTGTCAACCATATATACATACAGCACCTCCCCTGTTGATCTTGTTTCATCTGAAGCTGCCTGGAAAAGTGACTGAATATTTCAGTCATGTATAGTTGACTTTTTTTTTTTTTTTTTTTTTTTTTTTTTTTTTTTTTTTTTTTTTTTTACAATAAGCTGGGTTTCATTTCACTTGCAAATGGCCTGATGATCATCAGATGAAGGATATTATGTTATGTATTTTTGTGAAATATGTGGGACACTACCTCCTTACAATCCTTCTGTTCTTTTTACCTCTGCAGGTATCAATTAAAAGGTATTTCCTCTTCTGTGTTAAGGATAGTTCTCCTAAATTAAACACAAAAATAAGTCCTCCCAAAATTCCCTTACTAATACATCTGTTTGCATGCAATATCACACTTTGGTCATTAGGAAAAGAAAAACAACCACCTGAGTGATTTTTACAATATTTTTCTTCATTTCAGTCCCAATAGTGATATTTTTCTTTTCATCCAAAAAGCCTTGATAAGCCAGATGTTTCTTTTCACACACATGTCATCATTTCCCACTGTTATTTAAAGAATTGTAGTTATCAAAGAGGCCAGAGTTCACTTCATGCTTCTTGGGTTGAATTTCAGATATTTCAGGATGACAATTTAACTCCTTCATTTTATGTAAGAGTACAGAAACTGCATCTAAGACTGAGCTTTTCTAGGCTTTGGAAAATTTAGGATAGTTTTTGGTGGCCTTTCTGTGGTGAGCACATCCATTCAAAAAGTCATAGAAGTAGAGGTACTTGAGACCTTTGCAAGAAAGTTATTTTTATTCTTCAGTACAAAGAAGTTTCCTCTACATCCCTATTCACTTATAGTTGAAAATCATACTACCATATTACAGTTAATCAATGTAGTGTGTAAGGGTATGAGTTTAGATTTCTGCAAAGTTTAACTAAGTAGTTTCCTTGGAAAGACCTTATTTTCATATCTATTTCTACAGTATTAAAGAGCTAAAGAGAAACTAAGGAAATAGATTTCAGATATCTCAGGGTCTAAGAACTGTAGCTGGAATGCATTTTTAACCAAATTTTTTCTACATTTTCATGCTTTTTTTTTCTTTTTAAGGAAGGTGATATTAAAAACTTTGAACTCTAAATGAATTTCTTTTTCTCACTTCTTAGAACAGAAAAAAATCCCCACTTATTTGAACTCATTGGATTAGTACTCTGTAATGCATTGTAAAAATATATCCATGGATTTTTAGAATAAAATTTCCATATTTTGGATCATCTGTTGAAACACGTGACATTGCTTTTGGAGGTCTGGAGTTTTCAGTAGGAGTCAGGCTATCCAATGACTATGATGCGTAGCAGGTTATGTTTTACTGATTCTTTCAGTGTTCTTTAATTGTTAAAAACAATGGTACCATATGCCTAACATGATACCTAATTTTTCCTCTGAATTGTGATTCTCCTTAGAGCGTGCATATGACTACATTAGGGAATATTCACATTTGTGAACATGCTTCCTGTTGATTGCTTTTAGTTTTGACTGTTAACACTATTTGTATGATTGTTTATCAAACATATTTTCAATAGCACATAAACTACTATGACATTATTGAAATGTTAAAACCTGCATACCAGTTTAAAACAGCTTAAGGTGAAATGCCTGTGTAACACAGATGTATTGAAATGGGAAGGAGAAATAACTCAGGAGAACTTCTTTTTCTTTGCCTCAATGCATTGACACAATATTTGGAGCAGAAATTTATCCTTCTCATTTATCCTGCAATAAACTTTTCCTGCTAGTACATAGGTACTCTAAAGCTTTGCTTTCTGTGCCCAGTTGTGACCTCAGGTTGTCCTCCAGGTAAGTCAAATTCAGCTGTAGGGACTGGGCCAGTGGATGGGGAGGCAGTCAACTTCTGTTGAGCAAGTGGGTTGATTTGAATTAAAATTTGTTGTGGACCAAATAAAGAGTCAGAGAAGATGTACGGTGGCTTGTCTGTCACACTAATACCTTTGAAAGGCTGTACAGAAACCATATTCAAGAATAAGGGCAGGTAATAGAGTGATGTGGATGAAACAATTTAATAGTGCTAGAGCAAAAGAAATTATATTAATTTAAAATGCAGCTAACTGGTGGCAATACTTACAAAACTGAAAAGGCTATACAAAGTAAAAAACACAGGGAACTTGAATGTTGAAAAATAATATAGCTCATTGCTAAGTAAGAATTCTTCCAATGAACTTAATGGTAGACAAGACTAAGGATATATCAAAGTATGATGCTGCAATAGAAATTTTATACTATAAGAATGAAAATCTTTTATATGGGTAATTGTGGAAAGGAAGACTATCTAGGAAGCCCGCTACTGAGTTCCCTTTTAGTATAAATCTGAATTAACTTTGTATGTTGGATCCATAGTCCCTTTTTCCCGTCCTACCTTTTACACAACTCCTAAGATGACTCTGGAAAAGCATATGTAAATCCAGGATGATATGCATCTGCTCATAAATCTGTCTTTCAGAGCTGGTTTCCAGGCATTTGTTGTCAAATTTTCTGCCTCTCAGAACTCTGGAGGTTTCCACATGAAATGCAAAAACATTGCTTTAAGTATCTTAACCTAATGTTTGTTTACAAACAGTATTTCTGCAATAACACAAGATAATTGTTAGATTTCAGATATGATTTCTGGTTTTTGTCAGTGAGCAAAATTATTTTACAGTTTTCCCAAGCTCCATTTACCAGAAAGACTACAGGTTCGTCTGGTTTTGCAGTATCTTCATTAGTCTGTGATAACACATTGGTGTTTACGTGGCTTGTTTCTCCATTACGAATACTAACTTCTGCTCACCACCTACAGTCTTAGATATATTGCTTGGCCTAAAGTTCATACGTGCATAGACGAGCCAGACAAAAAGGGTCAAATACCCTGAAGTGCTAAGCATGACACTGCATGTTAATTCTGTTTGGTTTGTGCTATTGCATATAAACTTACAACTATCCTGATTTAAGTTATCTTTGGATTATATTTGTTTGTGTCTCGCTTCTACAATGCTATTTGCAAGGCTACCTGCCATTTTGAACAAGGATGCTATAATGATCTTGCTATTAGCCAAATAATTTTTTCTCAGACATAAATTCCAACACTGCATATTATCTGCTTTGTGCCAGCACTATGGAGATGGTTTACAGACATTAGTGATTCTGTAGCCCACTAGTCCCAGAATAAATTAATGTATAATCTGCACGTTGTCAGCTCAGGAGTTGGCAGGCTTGGTAGACTCTGCTGCACTTCAACCGTTTCCTGGCTAGGGTAGCGCATAGAAAGTCCAAATAAGAGATTTTCTAAATGTGCACAAATAATTACACTAAAAGCTCCCTTTTCTGTCATCCAGTATTTCACTCTTCCAGTCCTTGTAAAGATCACTATTCCTTCCTAATTGTTGTACCATCATTTGCATAACAGTCTGAAAGGCCTATGGTCCACATCAAGAAGTTGCTAGTAAAGAGCTTTGCCATCAATATTTAGCTACATTATGAGCCATAGCTTGAAACTTATCAGTAACTCCTGGAATGTTAACAGAACAAATTTATTTCTGGAGAGCGTTCACATACCTCTGTTAGATAAGAGCTTTCAGTTAGTGGATCAGTATTACACACAGTTACAGGAAAAAATATAAAAAGTGAAGGTATAAATATAAGCATTAAAAACTAACAAGCAAACAAACAAGGTTTCTTAAGTTTAAGATGCTTGTCATATAACTTGAAAATTGAAGAAAGAAAATAGAATGCTAGAACAAAAATACATTTTTCTTTTACATTGTCTCCGCCCCCTCCCCCCCCCCCCCACCTCTCTTTTTATGGGACTCGATGAACAACACTGAAGACAAACTGTTCATGACTAATCATAACATTTGTCATAGCTACCTCCAAAGATTTCATGTTGTTAAACTACCATTTCAGCTTCATATGAAAATCTAAAGCAAACCAAAATAGCAAATGAAGATAAATGAACTGATTAAGTCACAGACACTTCTAGCAGGTAGGTAAACAGTCAACACATAATTTTCAAGGTCTCGTAACAGCCCCCCCCTCCCAGAGGCTGCAAATCTTGCTGTAATTTATTTTGTAACACTATAGATTAAAAATTCAGAAAACAATCGACAGTATTTAATGTGAACAAATATTTGACAAGCAAAGTAGAGCTGTGCAAACTGAAGCCTTTTGTAGAATCTGGAAATAAATAGTTTTGCAGAGCTGGCTAATGAGGACAAGTATGAAAGTCCATCTAAGAATGACTGAAGTACAGGCTGCCCCAAAGAAAGCAAGGAACTTAGGACAGTTCTATCTTAAGGCACAAGCATCAGACAACTCTTTGCAAGTTCCTGAAGAGCTGGTATATGCTGTGTTTCAGGACTCAACTCTGTTGGCAGCAATTCTAGGTTCACTGTGTATGATGGGGTGTTTTTCATACATGAAGCAAGTATAACATTTTGTACATGAAAATATATACACAGGTTATTTCTTCCACTAAATATGCAGATAAATGCATAAAAATGAGAGTATTCTCATTGAGCTTCTATGCTAAAAGAAATGCTGTGTTGTTTGTGCAGATTGTCTCGACACCAAATGTGTTAGGTGGCTGGCTTCAATTCAGCTCAAGTAGATTTAGGAGGTTTTTTACATGGTCATTTGGAATATTGTGTATTATATTGACTCTTAAAATTTGGATTGCTTCTATCTGTATTATTTAATTTATTATTTATATATTTTAATGTGTATTTATATATTTAAACTTGGTGCAACAGTAGAATTGGTCTAAGTCAACTTAAAACATTATTTTGTCCTTCTGTGTAGGGTAGTTGCATAGTATACAGTTCTCCTTTTCTTTATGAAATGTATCCTGTGTACTTCTTTGGCAATATAAGTGTGGTATTAAGTGAAGAGTTGTACTTCAAAACATAAACCAAGTTGTTGCTAGACAATTAGAAGTCTTGCATTATTTGATCACCAGTTCCCTTGGGGATTCTATCCAGCACACTGGCAGGGTTTCCATGGAAACAACAACCCTATTAAAGCCTCCAAAAAGTCCTGTCTTCCTCCAGTTTCTCCCACACACACAGTCTTTTTTGGCCAGTTTGTATTGTGCATAAGCATTTCATTTCAAATGGTGCAATAAATGGAAGAATTTAATCCCCTCATTAAATGGAATATATTGCTTTCCGTAACAAGCTCTGAAATTCTGTGGAACAACCGTTCTGTCCTTGTGCTGCTGTCCTAATTTTAGGCAGTTTTGCATTAGGGAAAATACGGCTATTAGTTTACAAGTTAGCCACATTATTTGTGAGTTAAGAAGATTTAAGATACATGTGGGCGACACCTCAAATTACACAAACAATTAAGCATAGAGTAGATTGCTTAGGAAGGCTGTAGAATCTCCATTATTTGCTGAGGGTCTTTTGCCTTTTTTTTTTTTCTTCAGAAAATATGTGAGATTAGTGGGGGGTTTTATAATTTGCAACCTTTTTGAGTTTCCTAATGGAGGCATCTACCCCTTTTTAGGACATAGACTTAATTTCTTAGTTATTGTCTTAGGAAGTAGAGTCATTGTTCCATGAACCAAAAATCAAAACCCACTGATAGTTAATTTCTCATTATTATTCTTTAAAACATAGTTATCAAGTTCTTTGTTCTGTAGAGTTTGTTTGTCTGTTTTTAGTAAGCCAATACATTTTCAAAAAGTTCAGATTTATGGTTCTGAGATATAAGTTCTTTCTGGACAGATGATCTAAATATTTATTAAATATTTTCAGTACTGTTTCAGCCCTATTCAGTATATTTAGAACTATATTTGTAAATGCCAAGCCAGGTTAGGAATTAAGATCGTAATAAGATAAAAAGTTTAGATCCCTTTCAAGAAAATTTTATTTTTTTTTTAATTTGACGGTTTGTGGCAAATTAACTTCCCAGTGGGTAGATGTGAAAGTAGTTATTTCAAAGTCCTCATTACCACCATGCTCACTAGCCTTGGCAGATCCAGAATTTGCAAATACGCTCTTGCAAAGTGAGAGAATGGAGCCGAATTTATAAAAGATGCAAAGAAAAGTAAAAGTTTTATAAATATCAAAATGTGCAAAAAAGTAGCGTCTGCATTATTGCTTCATGGCATAGTATTACTGCTATGAAAGACGGTGGGAATGAGTGAAAGCAGAATTAAGCTGTGTGAAAATGAAAGACTGAGGGTTAAGAGGGAAAAGTGACCAAGACTGCTATTTTTCTGTCATACTTAATTTCTGTAGTAGCTTTAAAAAAAAAAAAAAAAAAAAAAAGAATACGAGTTCACTTCCATAGAACGTGATGTACATTAGCTTACTAACTTGTTTACTCTGTGTCTGAATTTCCATAGTTCTTAAAGAGTACTAATACTCACAGCGTCGGGACTGAAATGTTTGCATTTAAACTGGGCTCTGAACTATGTGTATGCAATTGAGATGTTTGGTGGCAACTGCAGAGAAATCATACTTGCAAAGAAATATTGTTTAGCTGAGAAAATTTAATGAAAGATTCATTCAACAGGATAGCAGTAAATACGTTGTTAAATCTATCTTTGTAATGGAAATTAAGCTGTGTTATCTCAGTAACAGAAGCATCATATTCTGCTACGTTGTACAAAAAATGTCTGCTGTTTTTGCATGACTTTTTGCATTTCTGAAATGTGCCTTCTCATGATAATTTCATTTCAGTATATTATGTAACTCATTCACATACCCACTAAATAGTATTTTAAATTCATTTTGTGATAGTTCTCAAAATGTTTGTAAGTTAGTAAGGCTGTTTAATGACCAAAGATTTAAAAAGCTTCCTGTAAGATTAACTTAAGTGAAGCTACAAATTGGAGTGGTGTTTAGCTGGATTTGGAATAGGCAGGATGTGAGGGATTCCTTCAACCATCTTCAACATAGAAGTTGACATGTTGATTTGTTATTTGGACTGCATTTAAAGCCACAAAGGACAATAAAGCACTTATGGTCTGTCTAACGTACACTGCTAAAACAGATCATAGAATCATGACATCATGTATGTTGGAAGGAGCCTCTGGAGGTCTCTAGTCCAACCTTCTGCTCAAAGCAAGGTCAACTACAAAAAGTTATTTGGGGCCACATCTAGATGAGTTTTGAATATCTCCAAGGATGGAGACTCCAGACTGTCTCTGGGCCTCTGTTCCAGTGTCTGACTTCATTCATGGAAAATTTATTTTTCCTAATATTGAATCAAAATTTCTGATATTCCAGCTTGTGCTCATTCTCTCTGGTCCTTTCACTGTGCACCTTTTAGAAGAAACTGGATCGATTTTCTCTGTACTTTCCCTTTAGGTAGTTGAAGACAACACTAAGATCTCCCCCAAGTCTTCTCTTCTCCAACTTGAACAGACCCAGTTCTTGCAGCTTCTCCTTATGTCATGTGCTCCAGACCCCAAATCACCTTCACAGCCCTTTGCTTGACTCAGTCCAGTATGCCTATGTCTTTCCCATGCTGGACTATTAAATCAGATATGGTGCACCTTAAAAGTGCCTATTTCTCATAAAGGATTATGAAAAGAGCCTAAGGTGACTAGCTCAAATATAGAGGTCTACTATGTATGTATAGCAAAAGTTAGGTGAGATATCTAGTTCCATATGTTAAGTGGATTCTGCAAATACAAAGAGAAAGAAACTGCTGGAAAAATCGATCTCAAAGTACCAGACTACGAATAAGTAGAAGCATGAGAGAAGACAAGAGATAGTAGGCGAGAAGATTCTGAGAGATGGAACGGGATATTTTGACACTGTTAATGGAAAAAAAAAAAAAAAAACCAAAACCAAACAAAACCACACAACACAAAGATGGGACAGAAGATAATACTTAAAACAATACAGTGATTATAGGGTATTGATAAAAGGACCAAAAGAGAAGGTCAAAGCTGAGGCACTGATGGAGGAATGGAGAAGGTGTGCAAAAAGAAATAAATATATACAACTGGAAAAAAATTCTTTATTTTTTCCAGCTACTTGTATATTTCCTTGCATTTATATGAATCTGTTTTGAAATAAAAACAAACTCTTGAATATGAACTGTATAAGTCTAGATTTTTTTTCTCTTTTTCCCTGTCAAAAATGTATGATCATATTGAAAGGCTGCTGCTTTTCATTTGCTACAACCATTATAGTTTGTTCTGCCAAAAATGGTGCATTCCCCTTTGCCTAATTGAGTCAAAGATTTTCAGTGTGGCAAGAAAAAAAAACATGAAAATTAACTTGTCCATAAACTAACAGACTGAATGGCAAGCAGTCAAATTGCGTCAGACAAGCATGTAAGGATTTGTTGATTACAGCATAGTATGTTCATAAAAAGAAAGTAAAAAATCCAGCAAGATAAACTTCATAAATCTGCTGCATTTTAAATGAACAAAAATATATGTTTGCTAGAAAAGTCTAACAATAATATTATACATTTTTCGTATGTGTCCTTCAAATAATATTCATAAATATAAAGCAAAAATATTGAATATATTTTTATATAATATTATATAAATATAAGTAATATTTATTTATAAAATATGTAAGTATGTATTGATATTAAAACTATAATGGAGTGACTTTCTATCTGTATCCATGAGCTTGTGATATTTTCTGGAGGTAATTTAGTTCACTCATAATTTTGAAGTGGTATGCCACAGGCTGAGAACCACACTTTTGATTTTTTCACATGTGAAATATTTTAAAAGCATAACTTTTTAGTATTAATTTTTAATCATTTCTGCAGAACTATTTGGAATTTCTGAATTGGAGGATGGGGTAGGAAGAAAGTAGAACATGATTCCAAAATACTAATCATAGAATTATAGAATCATTTTGGTTGGAAGAGACCTTTAAGATCAAGTCCAATTGTTAATCTAGCACTGCCATGTTACCACTAAACCATGTGCCTCTGCACTACATTTACACATCTTACAAATACCTCCAGGGATGGGGACTCAACCACTTCCCTGGACAGCTTGATAACCCTGTCAGTGAAGAAATTTTTCCTAATATCCAATCTAAACCTCCCCAGGCACAAATGGAGGCCATTTTTTCTTGGTTTATTGCCTGTTACTTGGGAGAAGAGATCAACCCCCACCTCTCTATAACCTCCTTTCAAGTAGTTTTAGAGAGTGATAAGGTCTCCCCCCCAGCCTCCTTTTCTCCAGGCTAAACAACCCCAGTTCCCTGAGAGAAATATAACCACTTGTAGAAACAATTTAAGTTTAGAATATGAGAAAAAAGTATTTTTCAACATTTAAAATATAAAGTAAGAAACATTCTATTCATCTGCAGCTCTAGTCCTTCAAAAACAAGCAAACAAAAAAGCATGGTAAAAGTCTTTATTTTCTGTGGTGGTTGTTGGCTGTAGCACAAACAAGTAATAAAAATATCGAACATTAGAACTTACACATCTTGGCTCTGTGGTGCTTTCCCTTCTGTGGATTTTCAGTGCCCAGTAGTACGATTGTATTCACGCTCCAGTATTTTCTGCAATGAGAGCAGTAATTTATCTCTATCTAGCTGCCTGTTTTCATGAAAATCTTAGCAATATATTTCAAAATGTGTCTTTACTGCAGAATTTGATTAGTTAGGCTATAGATTCAAAAGCTGCTGGAGTGGTAAGAAGCCAAGCTGAAATTCTTAGTGTTTCTATAATCAATTCAGCATTGAGTTTCAACAATGCAGTCCTGGGCTTCTCTTGCATTTTGCTACACAAGTAATCATATGTGCTATGTTCTCCTAAGTATAATGTTTAATTTATATGACAAAAATTTATGCTGTTGTTGAATTATTTAACTTTCAGGTAGTCTGCGTTGTAATGTAAGGAATGTGTTTTTCTTTGATTCTAACTGTTACACTGACAACATGATGAAAATAGCATGTTACGCATTTTATTACTGCATTATTACATTGTGTGTGTTGAGAATTGTCACTTAATACAAATATTCTGGCAGCCAATGAATTGTATTACTTTTCTCAGCCGTTTTTTTTTGTTTGTTTGCTTGTTTTCTTGTTGATTTTCTTTGCTGTTCCTTCACTGAAGATGCCCAGACACATAACTGGAATTTGCATTGTGTCAGCATTGATATTAAAACCCAATTAATTTTAGAATTTATGCTTTAAAAGTCTTTTGATATGATATTTAGCATGCTGATCTAGGGTATTTTTCCTCATATACTTCTAATACTTTTACTGAGTAAAAATCATGCTTTAGTAAATCCTGTGTAAAGCCATTGATCAAGACAGAATTGCAAAATCTGTCAGTACACATACCATCCCATCATCTACATAAACAATATGATCTAGTAAGTATTGGATGAGCAGTGTTGCAACTGAATATATAAATATGTCCACATGTATATATCAGGGAGTCTGTTGGCATGGAGTATTTAGAAAACTAACGATTCAAACCAGTTTTAAAATTTTAAACTGAATTTTATTAAATCCACATATTAACAGCACATTTTGTGCAGTTATTTCTTACATGTTACTGGTTAGCATCATTATTTATACAAAACTGTTAGTCTTGAAAACATACCCTTCCCAGTCATTCTCATGTAATGGTCAGAACATTAGTTTGTAGTTACTTGTGCTTACCTTATCTTACAACTTTTTTTACTTGGATGCCTCCTATGTGCAACTACAAACAACTTTGCCACTTTAGTGATCACATTGGTCACATTATTCTCAAAAACACTTGTGTATTGTGTCTCTCTATGGCATTACAACATCACGAAAAAGCTTATGTAGTACTTGTTATGCTGTTACATTGGTTACATTGTTTCAGTGCACTTATACTGGGGTTGAAGGTAAGCAAATATAAATTACATCCCGATTAATGCACTTTTAATTTATACCTGTCATAGGCCTCTGCTCTAGCTACAGGAGTTGTATGGAGAAAAAATGAAAAAAAAAGAATTCTAGTTCTCTCACTAACTTTCAGGCTGGTGAAGTTGGTGAGAGTGAGTTAAGATTGCCTTTTGATATTTATTTCACCCAGCCACTTCAATAGGATGATTCAATTGTATTCTGATATTCCATTTTGAACATGCTACAAATAAACGGTGATGGACTATCACATATGATAGCACGATAATTTTTTGCAATTGATAACAAACTACTGAAAATAAAAGATAAGCACTTTGACCATGATCCAATTACTTTCTAAGTTTGAAGTAAAGTAGTGAAATGGACACCAAGCTGGGATTTTAGGTTGACTATTACACGTGCACTGAAATTTTCCAGGAAAGATTCTATAATGATTTTGGGCCTATACCTCTAATGCTTTGGATTCTTATAATAAACCAGAATGTCTCTGAAGATGTTATTGCTACCTGTTGAGTAAATGATGTGTGAAATAAGGAGGATGTATATTGTAGGTCTTAGTGGCTCTAAAGGAATGGCTCTTAAAAAGAAACTTTATGTATAACTTTTTTTATTATGAAGAAGGGAAAAAATGCACAAGATATAAAGAACATGTGTGCATGTGTGTGCATTCACCGTGCAATTTGTCATGAGGAGAAAGGAGTACCACAAAATGCAACTTGCAGAGCTCAATCTTTGAAGCAGAACAACACAGTGATAGATGTGTCAGGGTAAAGCTTTTATCTTATGCACACTGACATACACTGTGATCACCAATCCAGAGAGGATGCCAGTTAAGCCCAGGGAAGGCAATACTTGCTCCAGCCAGTCTCTGTGCGGGTGCTCACGTGCAGCAGCTTGACATCAACACAGAAGAGTTCCACCATGGGCACTTTGCTTCTATGTGATTTCATACGGCTGTGTTCAAATACTTCCATCAGACCTCTACAGACAAGGGTCCTTGTAGTGAATCAGATCAGTCCAGAATGACCCACACTGTAAACCTTTCCACCAGTTTCTGGTATTGTTCTCCTGATAGCTGTTGATCTGTGGCCAGTGCCAAGGCATGTTACACTCAGTTCTTGTTTACTCTCTCCTGTTTGCCATGGCTTGCCACAGTCTGCACTGTATTCAGCTCTGGACCTAGGTGACAGAATAATATTCCGGAGTCACAGAATCACAGAAACAGACAATGGCTGAGCCTGGCAGTCACCCCTGGATCACAGAATCACAGAATCACAGAATGGTTAGGGTTGGGAGGGACCTCTGGAGATCATCTAGTCCAACCCCCCTGCCAGAGCAGGGTCACCTACAGCACGTTGCACAGGACAGCGTCCACGCGGGTTTTGAATGTCTCCAGAGGGGGAGACTCCACAACCTCTCTGGGCAGCCTGTGCCAGGGCTCCACTACCCTCAAAGTAAAGAAGTTCCTCCTCATGTTAAGATGGAACTTCCTATGTTCAAGTTTATGCCCATTACCCCTCGTCCTATCACTGGGCACCACTGAAAAAAGACTGCTCCCATCCCCCTGGCATCCTCCCATTAAGTATTTGTAAGTATTAATAAGATCCCCCCTCAATCTTCTTTTCTCTAGACTAAAGAGACCCAAGTCCCTAAGCCTTTCTCCATATGAGAGATGTCCCCTGATCAAAGTCCCCTGATCAAAGCAAGGCCACCTAGAGTGGAGTGCTCAGGACCATCTGTGCTGGTTTTGGCTGGGATAGAGTTAATTTTCATCATAATAGCTAGTATGGGACTGTTTTGGATTTGTGCTGAAGACAGAGTTGGTAATGCAGAGATGTTTTTGTTATTTCTGAGCAGTGCTTACACAGAGTCAAGGCCATTTCTACTTCTCACACCAGCCCACCAGCAAGTAGGCTTGAGGTGCACATGAAATTGGGAGGCGACACAGCTGGGACAGCTGACCCCAACTGACCAAAGGGATATTCTATACCATATGACATCACACTCAGAATATAAAGCTGGGGGAAGAAGAAGGAAAGGGGGATGTTTGGAGTTATAACGATTGTCTCCCCAAGTAATCATTATGCGTGATGGAGCCCTGCTTTCCTGGGGATGGCTCAACATCTGCCTGCTGATGGGAAGCAGTGAATTAATCCCTTGTTTTGGTTTGCTTGTATGTGCAGCTTTTGCTTTACCTATTAAACTGTTTTTATCTCAACCCACATATTTTCTTACTTATACTCTTCCGTTTCTCTCCCCCATCCCAACCACTGGGAGTGAGCGAGCAGCTGTGTGGTCCTTAGTTGCCATCTGGGGTTAAACCTTGACACCATGTCCAATTGGGTTTTGACTTCCTGTATGGATAGAGATTCCATAGCCTCCCTGGACAGACTATTCAAATGTTCAATCAACCTTACAGTGGGAAAAAAATAATTCTTTAAATTCTTATGTTTAAACCATATTTCTTCTATTTCAGTGTGTGTCAGATTTGCTCTTGACCTTTCACTTGATACCACCGGGAAGAGCCTGGCTCCATCTTCTTTACAATTCCATCAAGTATTTATGCACATTGATAAGATCCTCCTTGAACCTTCTCTACCCCAGCTTGAACAGTCTCAGCTGTCTCAGATTCTCTTTATGTTGGGCGCTCCAGTCCCTTTGAGGCTCTTTGCTGGACTGTCTCCAGTATGTCCATGTGTCTCATGGGGGAGCCCAGCGCTGGACACAGTACTCCAGATGCGAGGTAACTGGGCCCTAGCTGGACTTAATGTTGTGTCATGCACTTCACCACCCTTTGAGCCCAGATGTTCAGTCAGTTTTCAATACACCTCACTGACTGTCTATCCCATACTTTATCAGTTTGTCTCTCAGGCTGTTAGGGGAGACATTGCTAAAAGCTTTGCTAAAGCGAAGATAATACACATGGCTCTCCCCTCATCTACCATGTCAGTAAAATCATTGTAGAAGGCTATCTCATTGGCTCAATATTTCTCCTTACCTTAACTAATCCATGTTGACTACTTCCGATCACCTTTTTGTGCTTCATATGTTTCAAAATGGTTTCCAGAAGGGTTGGTTCTGTTCCCTTCCCAGTGACTGAGATGAGGCTGAACAGCCTGTAGCTCCCTGAATACCTCTTCTTGCTCTTGTTAAAGATAGCAGGGACTTGTACTTTCTTCCGGTCCTCAGGGACCTCCCCAGTGTTACCACAACCTTTCAGTGGTAATTGACAGCGGCATCGTAGTGACATTGGCCAGTTTATGAGTGCATCCCACCAGATCCTGTGGACTTACATATGCCCAGTTTGTTTAATTGTTCCTTAGATTGATCCTCTACCACTGAGGTTAATTATTGCTTGCTCCAAACTTTCCTCTGGTCTGGAATTCCTGAGGGCAAGTCTTACTGAGACAAAAAAAGCAATGAGTGGTTGGCCTTTTCCATGCCCTCTGTCACAGAGACCCTCTGCTCCATTAGCAGAAGGCTCACATTTTCCCTAGTCTTCCTTTTGCTGATGATATACCTATAAAAGGTATAACACAGCTGTGTTTGGAATTTGTCATCGGTGCACTGTATCAAACTTGTGGACTGCTTGTGATCTCTGTGTTTTCCCTCCGGCAGATCTCAGGGTAGTGCAAGTCCCTAAGTGGACCAGGGTCTGCAAATTTGAGGCTTCTTCCAGTTGTTTGAAGAAGGCCTTATCTACTTCTTCCCCATCATCTCCCCCCTGTCATTCATACTTTAAAGCTGTCCTCACCAGACTGGACAGACTGTTGGTAAAGACATTTTTGCCTCACCTCTTGGGTCCCATCTCTTCCAAGCAGTTCTCAGTCCTCAGAGATGGTCCATTGGCCACATCTGCTGTGTAACCACTTACTGATCAACAGAATCTGTTCATTCCTTCTAACACACTTCCCCTTTATAGGACTGAGGAAAAAACAGTTGAGCCCCCACTCAGCCCTTGAGCTCACCCCAGGGTTGTGTAGCCGTGCTTGATATTTTCCAGGTCTCCCCTCACAGTATTAGTGCCCACATGGAAAAGCAGCAGGGTCCACAAGCCAGAAGAGCCTCAGCAGTGTCAGTGATCTGAGCCCCTGACAAGCACCAGACCTCCCTCAGTGACAGGTTTGCAGGTGGAGACCTCCATTTCCTGTAACAGGGAGTCTCCCACTGCTGTCATTTGCCACTTCCTCCTGGTTCTGCTGCAGAGCTCAGGCTCAGCTGGCTCAAATGCTTTGTTGGACTCAAGTACTAGTCCCTCGTCTTCTACCAGGACATTGACCTACTCTGTAGCTGCACAGCTGCAGGAGGAGCAGGAGCTCTCCTGGTGTCAGAAGTCACAAGCTTCCAGCCTTTATCACCATGGAGTCTCCATTTTGTGTGATACTAAAAAGGTAATGGTAGCAGCAAAGTTAATGAGGTTTCTTTGCATTCATTAGGTGATTTGGACTATTATGTACCATTAAATCACTAATCAGATGAAAAATAGTTTCTTGTCTGCATATACATTGTGTGTTCCTTTTCGCCCACAAGAAGGTTTTGAGTGTAACAATAAAACCATTGGGTGGTAGAATAAGATATGAGTGGCAGAGGCAGTTGGATACAGGAAGGAGATATATTCAGTGTATACTTGAAAAACTTCTTTGTACATCCCTCAAGCAGAACATCGAAACTCTTATTTCTAAATGCTTCTGTGGTGTAAAAATCTTTTCCTTCAAGTTCTGATTTTAGTTTTCCAAATTTGAATGTGTCTGTGAACTTTTCAAATGCAAGCAGACTTAATTTAAGTTTGATAAAATTTGGCAAACAAGATAACAGAGCTGCCAAAGCAGTCATCATAAATTGGCTGTGAAAATGTCTTCAGAGGAGGTTAAGTCCTGTTTCTCTCTTCTGGTAAAGCAGTAGTCACAGATCACATTCAGGAATGCTGAATTTTAAGGTCTCTGCAAAATTAAGCAACTACAGAAATCTTGACTCCAAAATCTTGAAAACATTTTGTCATCCTTGGGCATTTTGTGTTGGGATAAGAGGCAGGTTCTTTTAGATATGTGACATTGCAGGAGTAAAGAGATCACAAATGTGCCACAGAAACTGTGCTTCCTGCTTTGCATGGTGCTCAGTAAGAATACACCCTGTTGTTTAGCTGTTTTATGAACCTAAGCATATGGAATTGTAGGTTTTAGAAAGATATTTTGATGAACATTTGCATTTTTCTTCAGTTCATAAAAAGGAAATTATTTTAAGCTACATGCTCCTTGTAATTCAGTTGTCATGAGGCCAGAAGGTTGAAAGGACTAGACATTTAAAATTATGACAGACTGTTATTCCACTAAGATCCTATGCTGAATGTAATGCAGAAACTTAGTAAGAGTTTATTGTAAAGTGATATACAAAAGAAGAGATTCAGGTGGTCTCATTCCACAATTTTTATAGCAAAGGTAAAAATGATTGAAGCTGTATACATTGCAATCCTTTCTCCATCGGATGGTGTAAAATCTTAAAGTTGATGCATATGTTCTAAGGAAAAAAAATCACTTTAAATATCAGCCAAGATAGTTGAAACTAAACCAAAGAGAAGTTTTTTTGTTGTTGTTTTTTTTGTTTGTTTGTTTGTTTTTTTCCCCTGATCTTGTTCTATTCCACTAGATTATGTGCAGGGAAGTTTTTTAAAAAAGTAAGTTAATTCAGACAATAGATGTTACTCTTTTTTGGTTTTGAATTTGTTTGGTTGTTGTTGTTCTTTCCCATCTCTCAGCTATCATAGAAATGACAGGAGAACTTGTTTTGGGACCCAGGGAGGTTATCAAACCCAACACACCTCTCAAATCTGACTTGAAAGCCAGATATATTTGCTTAGAGTCTTGTTCACCTCACTTTTGAAAATCTCCAAGAATGGAAGTTCCACAGCCTCTCCAGGTAACCTGATATCACAATCAACCTCTCAAATAACTTTTTTTTTTTTTTTTAAATTCCTGATGCCGAAATCGTAAAAGCATAGAATCCTTATGGCTGGACCTTTAAGATCATCAAGTCTCACCATTATCTAACTCTGCCATGCCCACTTCTAAACCATGTCCCTGAGCACCATATGTACATGGCTTTTAAATACATCCAAGGATAGCAATTCAACCACTGCCCTGGACAGCCTGTTCCGTTCTTTGATAAACTTTTCAGTGTAGAAGTTTTTCCTAATGTTTAACCTAAACCTCCCCTGGTGCATCTTGATGCCATTTCTTCTTGTCCAGCTTGATGCCATTTCTTCTTGTCTTATCGGTTGTTACTTCTGAGGAGAGACCAAAGCCCACGTCTTTACAACCTCCCTTCAGGCATCTGTAGAGAGCGATAAGGTCTTCCTTCAGCCTCCTTTTCTTCAGACTAAACAACTCCGAGTTCCTCAGCCACTCCTTATAAGACTTATTCTCAAGACCCTTCACCAGCTTCGTTGCCCTTCTCTGGACCCTCTCCAGCACCTCAATGTCCTTCTTATACTGCAGTGCCCAAAATGGAACGCAGTACTCAAGGTGCGGTCTCACCAGTGCTGGGTACAGTGGGACAATCACTTCCCTAGTCCTGCTGGCTACTCTATTCCTGATGCAGGTCAGGATGCTGTTGGCCTTCTTGGCCACCTGCTCACACTGCTGGCTCATGTACAGATGGCTGTCAATCAACAACCCCAAGTACTTTTCTGGCGGGCAGCTTTTGAACCACTCCTCCCCAAGCCTGCAGTGTTGCATGGAGTTGTTGTGGCCCAAGTGCAGGACTCGGCACTTGGCCTTGTTGAAGCTCAAACTATTGCCTCAGCCCATCAATCCAGTCTATCCAGGTCCCTCTGAAGATCCCTCCTACCTTCAAGCAGATCAACATTCCTACCCAACTTGGTGTCATCTGCAAACTTACTGAGGGTAATCAATCAAGTTCATAATCAATCTACTCGTCGAGATCATTAATAAAGATATTAAACAGGAGTGGCCCCAACACTGAGCCCTGTGGAACACCACTAGTGACCGGCTTGGTATCATCAGCAAACTTGCTGACGGTGCACTCGACCCCACTGTCTATGTCTGCAACAAAGATGTTGAATAGTACAGGTACCAGTACCGACCCCTGAGGAACGCCACTCATTACTGCTCTCCACTTGGACATCGAGCTGTTGACTGCAACTCTTTGAGTGCGACCGTCCAGCCAGTTCTTTATCCACCGAGTTGTCCATTTGTCAAATCCACGTCTCTTCAATTTAGAGACCATGATATCGTGCGGGATGGTGTCAAACGCTTTGCACAAGTCCAGGTAGATGACATCGGTTGCTCTTCCCTTGTCTGCTGCCGCTGTACCCCCTTCATAGAAGGCCACCAAATTTGTCAGGCATGACTTGCCCTTGGTGAAGCCATGCTGGCTGTCACCAATCAGCTCCAGGTTTTCTATGTGCCTCAGCAGAGTTTCCAGGAGTTTTCCAGTCAGCAGTAACCTCACCAGAGCTCCACAACTTCACAAATATGATGGCCAGTGGTCTAGCAACTTCATCTGCCAGTTCCCTCAGAACCTGCGGATGTATCTCATCAGGTCTCATGGACTTGTGCACTTTCAGGTTCCTCAGGTGTTCTCACACTTGATGTTCACCTACAGTGGGCAATTCTTCATTTTCCCAATCCTCGCCTTTGCATTTTGCGTCATGGGCAGTGCGGCCGCAGTCCTTGCCAGTGAAGACTGAGGCAAAAAAGTCATTGAGTACTTCAGCTCTGTCTCTGTCCTGGGTAACCAGTTCTTGCGTTTCCTTCCAGAGAGGGCCCACATCTTCCCTATTCTTTCTTTTCTTGCTGACATTGCCAGGTGAGGCAAATAACTTGCCTCTGTTGTCTTACTAGCCTCCACATAGGCACCAGGGGCTGTTGTTAGGCCCCCCTGAAGCTGCTTCATCTCTGTACTGAATCAGCCTTGTTCCCTCAGTCTCCTCAGTGCTCCAGTCCCAACAATCCTGGTGATTCTTTGCTGAATTCACTCCAGTTCATCCATGTCTTGTTTTTCTTTTTTATGGGGGGGAAGGGGACGTGGTTGTGCAAAACTGTATGCTGCATTCTAGAAGCTATCAAAACCAAAACTGTAATAGGATTTAAGAGAAGATTTGAAAATAGATTTTGCCCTTCCAACAAGACTCTGAAACCAATATCCTTCTCTTCAGCCTGCTCCCACTTCAAAAACTTTTAGTAGTCTCTTGGGTAGAAACAAACTCCTCAGAACTGGCGACATGGACTGTGGGATTGAGTGCACCCTCAGCAAGTTTGCAGATGAAACCAAGCTGTGTGGTGCTGTTGACATGCTGGAGGGAACAGACGACATCCAGAGGGACCTGGACAGGCTGGAGAGGTGGGTCTGTGTAAACCTCATGAAGTTTAACCAGGCCAAGTGTACAGTCCTGCAAGTGAGTCGGGTCAATCCCAAGCAAAAGTGCAGGCTGGGTGGAGAACAGATTGAGAGCAGCCCTGAGGAGAAGGACTTAGGGATATTGCTTGATGAGAAGCTCAACATGAGCCAGCAATGCATGATCACAGCCCAGAAACCCAACCATATCCTGGGCTGCATCAAAAGAATTGTGGCCAGCAGGTCAAGGGAGGTGATTCTGCCCCTCTACTCTGCTCTGGTAAGACCCCACCTGGAGTACTGCATCCCACTCTGGAGCCCCCAACATAGGACAGACCTGTTGGAGCGGGTCCAGAGGATGACCTCAAAGACGATCAGAGGGCTGGAGCACCTCTCCTGTGAAGGCAGGCTGAGAGAGTTGGAGTTGTTCATCCTGGAGAAGAGAAGGCTCCGGGGAGACCTTATAACGGCCTTCCTACCTAAAGGGGGCCTACGGGAAAGCTGGGGGGGGCTCTTTATCAGGGAGTGTAGTGATAGGACAAGGGGTAACAACTTTAAACTGAAAGAGGGTAGATTGAGGATAGATCTTTGGAAGAAATTCTTTACTGTGAGGGTTGTGAGATGCTGGACCAGGTTGCCCAGAGAAGTTGTGGAGGTCCCATCCCTGGAGGTGTTCAAGGCCAGGCTGGATGGGGCTTTAAGCAATCTGGTCTAGTGGGAGGTGTCCCTGCCTATGTCAGGGGGGTTGGAACCAGATGACCATTAAGGTCCCTTCAAACTCAAACCATTCTATGATTCTATGATTCTATAACTAAGACAAGTTTTTATTTTCCACCCTGTGGTGTGGCTGTATGCTGTGAATTCCTATATTATCTTTACCTGTGTGGTGGGTTGACCTTGGCTGGTTCCCTGGTGTTCACCAAGCCACTCTCTCAGTCCCCCTCCTCAATAGGACATCAAGACATTGTAGATGGAAAAGCTCATGGGTGAAGGTAAGGACAAGGAGATCACTTACCAATTACCATCACGGACAAAACAGATTCAACATGGGGAAGGCTGATTTAATTTATTGTCAATTAAGAATAATGTATGATAGTAAGAAACAAAGACAATATTAAAACACCTTTCCCCAACCTCCAATTCTTCCCAGGCTCAACTTCACTCCTTCACTCCTGATTCTTCTGCCTTCCTCCCCTGGAGTAGCAAGGGGGGACAGGGAACAGGGATTTTCATCAGTCCATAACACTTCTTTGTTTGTGCACACTTCTTTCTTGGTTGCTCTTTCACATCCTACCTGCTGCACTCTTCATCTAAGGTCCTTCCAGCTAAGAGGCAGGCAATGTCAGATGACATTGGGTGCTGTGGCTAGGAAGGTTCAGCCTTCCTCCAGGCTGCCCCACCCCATCATTTTTACAGAACAGAAACAAACTTGTTTTACACAGTAAATTAACAACACATAAATAAAATAAGTACCACTTTAAATAATTAGGTACGTGTACATTCTTATTTTACACATTAGCATGATCCTTTTTTTGATAGATCAGTGTCTCAATTACAGCTGTGTGAAAAATTTCTTTGTGGCAAAACTGCAAAACCTCAAAACCAGGTGTAAAAATCAGTCATCACTAAACTCATACTTTAATGTAGTTTCTTTACTGAGAAAATAAAAAAAAAAATAATAGGAAGAGTTCCCTAATAATTTCTAAAATCTCAGATAATATGTTGTCAATCATCTCTCATATTTGGCGTGCTTGGTTTAAAGACAAGACAAATTTTAAAGACAAAATTACATTTCAAAATTACAGTAAAACACCTTGTTTTTTGCAGTTATTAAAAATAATTAAAAATAAAAATAATTTACTTTCAAATTGGTAAATTGAAGTATTTGCTTTTATGTCTTTCCTTTTCTTTGCCCGAACAATTAAATAAAGTAATTTCTGCTTTCCTCTGTATTCCATTTTTAATGAATTTACTCTTAAGCCCTCTGCCCCTCAGCAACTTAAACAGTAAATATCAGGCTTGAGAATTATGACATCTGAATTAATATCTTAATGCAGAACTGCTAAATGTTATTGTTTCACAAAGGAACTGGAAACATTTCGATCAGCAAGAAATATTTTCTTTTTAATTTCTTCTGTTTTCCTTACATAAGGAAGGCCTGTCCAAATATTTTAATTTAAAATACCTTCTTTTGTTTGTAAGCAATAAAAGCACCAATCCCTCCCCAATGTTCATTTTTTATGTGAGAAAAAGATGTATTTCATTCCCTTGCTGGAAAAGAGCAGTAAAGGAACAGCTGTCTGATGTACAGACTGGTTTACTTTGTTAAACATGCTTGTGAGTTAATCCATCAAATTTCAAGTCTTAGTCTAGAAGAACAGAACATTTTAAAAAATGAACAGCCTATGTGCATTTTTAACCAAACAGGTTCTGTTGTTTTCCAAATATGTAGGTAAGAATCAGCAGACTGCACACCTTTCATTTTTTTGATTAAAAAAAAACCCCCAAACTATTAGGTTTACGTGCCAAATTTCTTCCAATGTTAACATTTTTCCTTCCTTCTTTATCTAGAACATAGTACATGATGCCACTGCACAGTGTTTACAAGCAAATACTTACTTTTCCTACTGGTAATCCTTCAGAAGAGTCCAACTCACCTAAATCACACCCACCACATGACGTTTCCTTGCAGCCAAGTGAGGATCTTGCCAAACTTTAGCTTATTGCCAGTTAACAGAAACATTTGGTTACTGATTCAGGATCTGAGAAACAAAAGAAGACAAACACGCTTAGGGAAAAGACCTTTCCTCCCCCTTTGCGTGAGTCAACTTTGCTCCAGACCCTTCTTACCGGTCCTGGTCTCTGCTCCCCTTGCTCCCACCGCACCTCACCCTCAGCCCACCAGCGAGGCGCAGAGCGGGGAGGACTGTGATGTGGTAGCACCTACTGGTTTCTTTCTTCCCTCATCCTTGTCTCCCACTCTTATCCTTTGTTTCTGCATGGGCTCCTCCAGGAGCTTAATCCCTTTGGGACGTCCCTTCTGTGCAGTCTATGGTGTGTCCTCACATGCACCTCTATGTTTCTTTCTGCGTTCCCCTTTGTGCCTCCTCCCACGCTGTCTCCTGCCCGCACCGGTGGCTCCTCTGTGGCTCCCATTTTGTCAGGCGGTGGGTCAGCCCCCGCGGTTGCATTGATGCCTGGATCTGGCTCTGAACCAGCGTGGGGCAGTTTGCGGCCTCCCCTCCCCCAACAGGTCACTCCTGCAGCTCCCCTGCCAATTTTGCCCAGTAACAGGCTCCAGGTAGGCACAGGCTGTGTGGGTGTTGGTAGTGTTTTCCCCAAGGCATAGCTCACTTTTCTGGTTCTATCTCAAATGAGGCAGGTTAGGAGGCAATTTATTCCATTTAACTTCTGCTAGAGCACCATTTAAGCTCCCGAGCTTCCTTACCTTTTTAGCTACAGATGCTATTATTTGATTTTTTTTGCTGGCTGTCAAAGCTGTATAACTTTTACAGCTATACTGGGCATACAAGTGCAAAGCAAAGCGATTTGAGAATGTGAATCATGTCAATTTATAGTCATCCTTGGGTTTATTTGGAATTTAAAATCTGTGAGTTTTACAAATTGCGACACAGAGCCATAGAAAATGAGACTTCCATATGTCCTCAAGAAATGTTTTATGTCCCTCTCTTTAAAAGCTGGATGAATTTTATGTAAGTTATTAATGAAAAATCTTCTGTAAAGCTATCCTTAAAGATTTCCAGTTGATGGATGTTTCGCAATCATTTCATTTGAATTTCTGAAAGCTGTAAGGTTATTCTGTGGATAAATTATGAGGAAAGGCTGACATTTTTTTATTATTGCAGGTTTGTAGAAAAAGCCAGCACATAAATGTTTCTCAGAAATTATTTGTACATATCTATATACTTTTCTTTATATTAATTTATATAGTGATACATAATATATAAACAATATGTATAGTATATATAATATATTATTATATAGGATATTATTAGATATTATTTTTCATTATATATATCTTTCATTATATTTGGACTTTTTAGAATATGTCAGAATACTAAATGAAAATAAAACATAATATGCATTATACTACATATGCTTTCTCTGTACTTTAAAAACCCATTAATTTATTCTCTGACTCTGAATATTAGATTATTGAGACTAAGTTAAACTAGTTGGATAACTAGTTTTTATTTAGTGCGGCAAAAGCACCATTGCCAAGAGGCTTGCTAACCTAGTGAGGAGGTCTTTAAACTAGGTTTATCAGGGTTGGTGACCAAAGCTTGCAGGTTTATCTGGGAACAGGGGATTGGGGGAAGCATGCATGGGACATGGTGATGAGGGATTTTCTTGCAGTCTTTTTGAGAAAGTGGGGTGATCAAGGACACATCTCAAGTGCCTGCACACAAACACACGTAGCATGGGAAACTGGAGTCATGCAACAGACACATCCAGGCTCTCCAAGAAAGGTGGGTAGGGAGCAAAAGGAGTAAGTGTTGTAGTTGGTGCAAAGGAGAGAGCAGAGGGAACTCTGCTAGAAAATGGCATTGCCTATGGAGCTTCTTACAGATATTTTTTGTGACTGTCTATTAATCTATTACTGTGTTTATTTGAATATTTCATAATCAGATTATTATACTATAGACTTTAAAACTGAGCTTAAGTTTATGAGGAGCTTTCCACTTCAGCCTGTGTAGTTTCCTTTCAGCTGCTTGTCTGTGGCATAATGAAACAACTTAATAAGAAACACATTCTAAAATGTTTTTTTTATGAAAGCAGTATAGGATGTGCAGAAAAATGCAAAGCTGTAGTGTATATAAGAGCATTGGATTAAACACTGGACAGGTGTGACTTTGGAAATTTGTGAAAGTTGCTAATAGATAAACCAGCAAATTCAGACTTGTGGAAAATTAAGTTAAAAATATGTTATGAAACTGCTTCTTAATGCTGTGCTCTGTAAAAGCAGTCTCAGTGTATAAACATACAGGCCTGTAAGGGGGAAAATACTAAGCATAAAATGCTTGTGTAGTAATAATATTCAAGTCAAGATAATTCTGAGCTTCAAAAAAAAAAAAAAACCAACCCTAAATAGTTCTATATAATTGTTACAGACATATTTTAAAACATTCATAATAAGCACCTATTGAAAACATAAAACCCCCTCCCTAAACAGTGAATAGTGGGGCTGCTATTTAAGTGAGATGTTTAATTAATATATTTTTTTATTTAGAACTAACCTCTGACAAACTTTCAGAAGTGAAAAAAAAGAGACAAGGTCTTCGAGAAAGAAACTACCTTGTGATTAAGAAATGTTTGTATAACTTAAGTTATAGCTAAGATAGTCTGCTGCCTTTTCAATGGACAATAATGTTTGCTTTCTCATGTCAAGTTGCTGCCTGGAGAAGATAATCTCATTTTCTTTATCCTTTACTTTGACTATGAAGGTAATTGATTAAAAAACTTAGTTAGAAAACACTGGTCAAATTTTATAACAAAACATTTTTTTTCCTGTCAGGATTGATATTACAGCTAAAGCATTGTTTTAGAAAAACATCAAAAAGCACTGCCTGTATAATTAATTTCCATTTCCATTCTACTTTATTGCATCAAGTAATCATGAGCTGTTTCAGAAGGACGCAAAAAGCAATACCTTTCATTTAGAAACATCTGAAAATGCTTAGAAGTATTCTTCACTTTCCACATAATTATTTTATTCATGTAAGTTGTTAATTTATTTTTAATGTATGATAAATATGGGGTGATAGAGTAGAGAATGACATTTTTCAGGGTCCCTGTTTTCTTCAGTTGCCCATCAGAAATCTTAACAGTTAGATATCAATATTTAAGGCAGCAGTTGAGCCTCAAATAAAAATCTGTAGATGGTTAGAGTTTGTGTAGACACAAGCATACATGCGTGTGTTTGCTGTGCAGAGGCAGGTAAAGCAGTTTTTCAGCACACTGTGGAATCAATAGTTAGCGTTATGTGTTTGCCTATATTAAATTCTTTTGAAGAGAACTGCAGTTTCTCAAAGAAATGATTGCTTTCTAGTGTAAAGATCTTTCATGATCTTCAGATGAAAGGTAGTTTTTAATGTGTATATTTACAAGCAAAAAATATTATGACTGTAAAATGCTTAAATGGGGAGTGCTGATTCCTTTAGATTGCTCAGCTAATTTGTCTGAAATAAGATTGTGTAAAATTTGAAAGAGCAGATAACATTATGTCTGTGGTTGTACCTGAACTACACTGTGAAGTGTATGCCATGAGTTTCATATAATCTGTGTAGCTAAGATCAAGGTGTAGAGGGATTACTGCAGGTCCTTTCAGCTTTTTGTGATGGGTTTCTTCAGAAGTGGTTTGCCTTGCTCAGAACATATTGGTTATTGTACATATTGTTTAAACTTGAAAATTTGAAAAAAAATGAAAAAATATACTCTTTTTTTCCTCACAGTTTTTAAAAAATAGAAAACGTCTATTACTCTGTGGTGAGTTAAATTATGCACTTAAGTTTAACTGTTCGGTACACTATAAATATCTAGATAGATAAGATGATGTGATACACTGTGTGTCAGATGATTAAAGCTTGATCTACCATGCAATCTCATTGAATTCTCATTGAAATCAATAAATTTGCATGGTCTGATAAATGACTGATAACAATGCCTCTCTTTGATCATCTGTCTTCTTGAAAATTACAGTTCAATATTTATGTAACATTGTGAATATCACTGAAACCTACAAGAATAAGCAGGAAATTAAATTTAAAATAGAGAAATATATTTACAAAATTTGTTTTGAAAAAGGAACAATGAATAGAAAATGAGGAAGATTGTTAGAAAATCTAACACAAAATTTTATTAAATTAATTTTCACCAGAAATTACTTAGGTGCGTACTCATTTCACATTATTTTTTAATGAGCATTTAGCCATAATTTTAAAAAGAAGACAAGAAAAAAGCTGCATGTATGTATGTATATAAATAAAAAACAGTCTATGTCTACAAAAAGCAAAATAAAATCCCCAAACCCTCAAAGTCTTTGTACGCTCATAATCATCACTCACATCATAATATCAGTGATACTCCCTCTGCATAAGAGCCCTTATGCATATTCAAATATAGATTTTCATTTGAATTCATAATACCTTGAAAGCTTTTCTAAGCCAAGTCCCCACTTGCATATCACTTTGAAAATTCTTCCCCTTTCAGCATATGGTTAAGATCAGAGAAGTATATTTGGAAAAATGACATCTTGGCAGTATGTGTATTTTTTGAATTTATGCCTTCATATCACATTTGCAAGTTTGTAGGTTAGATATCTTTTCCCAGTACGTGGCAAAATAAAATTAATTTGAAAATACAGGTAGGAATTTTTAAAGGTGTTTTTTTTTTCTTTTTTTAATGTCATCAAGGTTATCTTTGTATTTATAATTGCATAATGTCACACTCTATCAAGTCTTAACTAAAGTATTGTCTTCTCATCATTCCTGTGAATGTTTTTCTTCATAGTTGGTAACTGAAAATTAAAAGAATAGGGACAGATACACAATTCTTGGGTGCTTAACTGCTGTTTAGGTATTACATTTTGACTGCAGTGATTGTAGTGTTAGGCACCTAAATATCTTTGAGGACACCTACCTCAGTGGTTTGACAGAGGCAATTCAGAAAGCTGTGGAAAGGCAGAGAAAGAGAGAGATTCTCAGGGGTCTGTACAGAAATCACTGCAAAGATTATCTTTCCTCTCTTTCTTCATTGTTCACATGTCATTATTGGACAAGTGATGAAGATGGGCCACTGTTGGTCTTCATAAATGTTCTCTTACCAGTTACTCTTTTATTTGTAATGTTTCATAGCTGACATCTATGCAATTATGCTGTTTCAATGTGATAGGAATACAGGTACTAAGAGAGGATTGCACAGAAACAATTATTACATTTTCTTTTATTTGTCAGAGTCTTATGCACTATGAAGTCAGTGGTAGAACTTCTGTCAACTTCAGTGTTTGTCAATTTACTTGAAGATCAAATATTTTTTCCAGTAGCTTCACAACTTAAGTCACCAAACATTTTCATAGGGATTAATGTTCGTTAGTCTTCTCCCAGATGTGAGCTTTACCTACAAGGATCTGACTGCAAGAATGGAATCAAATAAATCACAACCTAATGATATTGCAGGTGGAGGACTATAGGAACACAGCATAGTAATTCTGTTATTTATTGTGCTAATGCTTATATTACAGAGGCTAAGATGATATCTGGTGTGCTCTTGATTATATTTACAGCACTTAAATGTAGTTAGTATTAATTTTATTTGTAGCAAATTTGCTACATGAATCAAAACAAAATACACAATGATTTGTCTGGGCTGTTTTACTGATGGTAGCAAAATTACATTTTGACAAAAATCTCTAAACAGATGTGGCTCAGAAATAGCGGACACGCTCATGGACACAGCTTGGCTTTTTAAACACAGTCACCCTATTTATTCCTTTAAGTATTGGTAGAGTATAGCAACATTTTTAGTGAACATTTTTTTTTTTATATTTCTAGGAACTAGGATAGGATGTAATTCATTTGTGAAAAGCAAAAAAAAAAAATTCTGCAGTACAGTACTTTTCAAAACCACTTCCATTTTTCAGTCTGACAGAAACGTATTCCAAAGTCTTTAGTCTTGCATGATACTCCTAGGTTTCCGGGTTTAATTTGTTCCATGAGCTGAAAACCTATTTCACATGCTATTACTTGTCTTTCCAGTTTGCATAAGCTTCAGTAATTTAGCTATGAAAATTTACCCATAAGAACTTTTTCAAATCAGTACTTGATAAAACATGTTTCAATCAATATTTAAAAATCATTATACTGATCCTTCAAAATCATTAAACCAGTATGTTAATCATTGTTTTAATGGATACTTTACTTCTGTGAACTAACAACTAAAAATTATTCTGCTGATTGTCCTTAATGCATGAAACCAAAATTTCGTTATTACCTTTTTTATATTTTTTTTAAATATTTTTTTATTCCTTTCCCAGTAAAGGACCTAAACCTGTTATGAGTTCCTCAGTTTTGTTGTATTTAATGCACTGGCTAATTAGTAAGATTAAACCCAATAGATGTTTTTACTCCAGTTTTTCTATCTGGTCATATCATAATTTAGCAGAATTTTTAAGAGGCAAAACCTGATATTTAAAACTCCTAAACTACAGTAATTAAGAGGTTTCTTACAGTCATTAAAAATTTTTCTTTCTGTTAGAAGTGAGTCATTGTGTGTGTCAGAACTCTTTAAAGCTTTTTTTTTTTTCTGTGATGTTGTACTCCTTAATTATTTTTTTTTTATCCTTGTCATTAATTTTTCAGCAATATTAACTGGTTTTTTCAGGCTCTAGGGAAAGTTTTATTCATGTTAGCACTGTTATTAAGAGGAAATAAGAACTGCTTTTCAGGTATGCTTCAAATATTTGGGTGATAAACTGAAAAGTAATGCGATACGGTATTTCCATCTAGTAACATCATATTTCCTTATACGTTATTTGAAAGGTATTTCCATTTCTGAAAGCAATAGCACTACATTCACAATCAATCTTATTAGCTCACGGAAAAAAATTTGACATGAGAGACTCAAACCCAGTTTTTGAGATACTAGGCATATATGTATCGTTAAGATAGAAGATGTACAACATCAGTCATGTTCTTTTACTTTATTGAATGAAACCTGTGAACCACTGTTTGAGAATTGTTTTCTCATAGAATTAGTTCTGTGGGTGTTAGAACTGATTTCTTAAATCTCCAATATTTACCAAGTAAATTCAGCATAAGATGGTATGTTAGGAAATACAGCATTATTGTGTCAGAGTCAAATACTCTCTGACCAGGTACTTTTAGATATGCCACATGTGGAAGATGTAATGTTTAATATCAAATTTACTTATTTAAAGATAGTTGATTTTACACAGGACTTCTAATTTAGCAGAGTGATACAAAATATACTGCATAACAACACAAATGTAGGTTACACTTGGCAAAATATATAGCAATTGCAATGTACAGTTTTATCACAATACCAATGTGATTCGCATTATAGGTATCTATAATATGCTCACCACCACAACACTGGGCATCCCCAGTCACTGGAAGCAATACATGGGTCGAAGCCAGCCTGTTGCTCTTTTTGAAGTTCTATTGTTAGTTGTCTAGTTATACTCTATGTTGGACTGAGCCAAATATTCACTCCCCCTGTGCTGGTCCGGCTAAGTCAGGGAGACATACATGCTCTTAATGAACTCAGGGAGAAACATTTCCACCATCAGTTAATCCACTCAACTGTTGGTAGCAGTTTATCTAATACAAAGGCCACTCTCTGGTCCTCTTTGTGTTGAATAAAAGTCAGATTCTATGCAACAGCTGTGCTCAGTCATTATTCCATTAACTTTATGGGCACATCACCCTTGCCCATCTCCTCTGAGCTTTCTTCCCTTTGAGCCATTTATTGGTGTGTTCACAACCACTAAATAACTGGTTGTGAGAATTGGTCAAATAATTTCACAATTACTCCTGTATCATTGTCCTGGCCTAAACCACGACAATCATGAACAATGTATTCCTGTGGTCATATTTGAAATACTTGATCTATTAAAATTTACACCTATTAAAATGACTGATGTAAACATCATAACTGTGAAAATGTCTTGCATCTGACATTTGGTAAATCACCCATGAATGGCTTTGGTTTGAAAACTGAGCAGCTGTTCAAAAATTGGAAAAAGATTATCGGAGAACAAACTTAAACATCACAGGTTCACTAAAATAAAATATGATAGTACAACTAGCATAAGATGGGTAGGATTCTCATGCTTCTTTTCTCAGTATAACGTGACTGCTGCACGTCATGTTTCAGACTACATACGATAGGGATTAAACTCAGCTTGCTTTATGAAAATATTTTTAATTAAAGCAAAAGAGGAAATAATGCATGCTATTGTAAAATAAGTGAAACAACACTAATCAAAATAATAAATAGTAGGTTGTAGAAATGTGTGCTGGGACTGGTATAACAATTTTAAAATAATTGAAATCTGAAGCAATTACTTGTTAACACCTTAACTATGCGGCAGCATTCCAAGTCTAACATGTCAAAAACACGTAAGCAATTGTTGACATAAAAGGTAATAAACTTCTCTTTGCAACAAGAAATTATACTTTTCTAAGGGATGATTTTAATGACACTTACTATTTATTTTGTTTTAACAGCTGAGGATGCATGTGGAGGAACTATGAGAGGATCCAGTGGTATCATCTCAAGCCCCAACTTTCCTAATGAATACCATAATAATGCGGATTGCACATGGACAATTGTGGCAGAGCCTGGTGATACTATCTCGCTCATATTTACAGATTTCCAAATGGAAGAAAAATATGATTATTTGGAAGTTGAAGGTTCTGAACCGCCTACAATATGGTAAGTCAGTTATTGCAATTTTACTGTGGTTAAAAAAAAAGATGATGATATCTGGAAGGATAACTTTTGTTACTTTTCCTTTATCAACAGATAGTCTTGCTGAAAACAAACAAACAGAAAAAAAAACCCAACCAGTAACGGTTGTTACTATGGCACAAATGTTGATATTATAATTGTGGCTGTAAAATAATTTCAAAAAATATTCCAAGGTTGTAACATGGAGATGAAAGGCACTGTAGACTCATTCATCTTATTGTCTGTAGGTCTAACCATTCTAACCATTATTGTATTAACAATGTGTATATTTAGAAACAGAATTGAATGGACTGGTGAGGATTGGTGGAGCCTTCAGGGACTTTCATGATGTCAGAAAGTGAATGGCATGGAGTCCTTTCAGCGCAGAGCTGGGGGAAGTACCATTGCTCGCACTTGTTGGTCACAGATTCTCTCTGGAGGAGTTTCTGTACAGAGAACTGCATATGTGGTCTCACTAAATAATACGCTGGGGGTATGGCTGGTGTTACACTCATCTAGAAATTTCCATCCTGATCTGTCAGATACAACACCCTGAGCTGAGTAGCCGCAGCACTTGTTGGTTTTGGTTTTATTCCATATATACTACCTTTAGAGGAGATTTCTGTTTGTTTGTTTCTTTGCAGTTGTTGCAACTTTGTTGTCTTAGCAGTAGTAACAATATCTTTGCTAGGCTTGCTTCTGCAATTCTTGATCTCAGAGTAGGTGTATTGTGTAAAACAAGTAGAAAAAATAACCTCTTTCAAGATCAGGTTCAGTTAATTTCAAAAAATAAATGATACATTCTGTAGTTTTCTGGCCCGGTAATTTTATGGTAACAGCATGAAGAAGAAACATGTGAGTATGACAAATCATTGCGTTTGCTATATTGGTTTAAATATACTATTAGTTCCCAAAACAGAGGATATATACAAAACCATAAATACCAGTGATGCTCTCCAGTAAAAGTTTAAACTCTTAAGTGATTCATAAAGCATTGTGAGGGTCCCGCACAACAGACAGAGGCATTTGAATAACAGGTGATACAACAGGTGATTGGCTAGCCACATTAAAGTCGGTAAAGTCCTGCGTTCATATTATCAATACAAAGACCCACCAAACACAGCATAGACGACATAAAGAAAATTATTTTTAATTTTATAATAAGAAAATATCCCAAATGAGATAATTGCATAATTTCAAAAATATCAGTCACAGTTTCTACAAGTAACGCTTGTAAGTAATATTCCTTACTGCTTCAGGGTATAGTAGAAGCCTATACACTAAGTGTCAGCTTTAGCAAATAGTATTTCATAATTTGAGTTAATTCATACTGCCACCTACATAGTTAATTACCTGTATTAGAATATTACTTAGTTGCCATTGAGTTTTTCAAGCTGTTAAACTGAAATCTTTTGAACTAGCTGTCAGCTAAAATAATTTTTAAACAATAATTTATAATAATTATTAGTGAGGTAACACCAATGACATACAGACAATATGAATCACTTGAATAACTAAATGTTCATTCGATTATTCTTGAATGTGTTTTCTGTATTCAGTCATGAGCTTCAAACAATGATTTAGGTTTTTTTTCTGCAAAAGTCTGGCTATATTTAAATGATAGAATAAGATTACTTTATATATGGAAATTCTCATCTGTTTACAAAACAAAAAAATACAATGTTAATATAATAACTGCTCGTGTAGAGAAGCAGATTGAGAGCATATTCTTTTTTTAGCTTGTCATTTATATGAATTAGACTGATGTATTCAATTATGCAAAAAGTATCCCCCCATATGTTAGGAAAAACAGATTTGGAAAGCTTGATTAACAACAATTTGTTAATTAGATTTACAGTGTTAATACATTATATCCCCTTAGACTATACCTTGAGGTTTAGTTCAAGATATCTTAGTTTCTAAGGTCTACATAGAAGTATACTCCTAAAATTAAAACTATGCCTTGATCTTGCATTCTGGAAAACAAGTAGTACCTAATTTGTACGATTACTAAAAAAAATATCGGTTGATCTGGATAGTAAGTGGTATTATAAAATCTTTTCTTAGGCATTTTGTTGCTTTACATGACTATTACACCTATTGATTTAAAAAAAAAACAACAACACCTTCAAACTTTTATTCTGCACATCTGATGTGTAACAAAATATCGCTACTTTTTGGCTCTATGTAAAACAATGAGCTAGAATACACATGAAGCAGATAGTCTGGGGTTATCCACTAGACAAGACTTGGAATTCTTCATGAAGTGCTAACTGTCGATAGTCTTCTAGTCAGTTATGACAATATTTTAGTTATGCCAAGTCTTTCCTTTAAGAAAATCTTGATAGGCCATTTTCATTTAAGTAGTGGGAAAAGATTGCATTGATGCCCTTCAGGATTTTTGTTGTCTGATGTCCAGGGCTGATTCTGATGTTTAGTAACTTGATTTGAATGAAGTTTTTTTTTTTTTTATTTTGGAAGTGAAACAAAGAAAATTATTAATTTGAGGAAACAATTTTCCTCATTTTTTCTCAATAAAACAAAAATCTGAAAATAAATTAGATCTAGTAAAATGTTCCTTTTTGCCTAAGCAAAAAGTTGAAGTTTGAGACATTCATTGGTGAAAGAAATAGCAATGTCATTATGGGATAATTTATCCAGCATATGCAAGTTCAGAGTTGAATATTCTGAGAGTATCTGAACACATAAGTTTTCTAATGCTTGCCTCTAGGATACTTTAGTTGAAAATTTTTCTGTTGGTCACTTTTAATGCAATATTTAATAATCACTGAGCAGAAAACTAGAATGATTCTCTAGGCTGCTTTGGTATGTGTATCCTGTATTCCAGCATCTACTCTAGTCTGATCTATTATACAATCATTAAGACTGTAGTTAAATTGTATAGACAAAGTGGTAGAACCTCCATCCTAGAATATTGTATGAAAGATGTGCTTAGAGCAGTCTCCTGATGACAGCGGGTGAGGATGGCGGGTGAGGATGGAAAGTATATATTTCACACTGTCCTGGGCAAAGACATTAATCTGTATCTTCTATTCCTGATTACCAGCTTAATTTAGCTGTTGTTGAAAAGCAAGTTGACAACTTTACAATTTTTCCTCCTACATATTTGGAAAGCTTGATTATTACTAAAGAAAAAAAAACAACCAAAAAACAAAACCCAGCAAATACATTAGACTAATTGAACTTGAAATGATGATTAGTTTTGAATTAAGCAATACATTTTTAGTGGATAGACTGAAAAATGATAGAAAAAAATGTTCTCATAAAGTATGTGCTTAAAGCTCATTCAGGGAACTACTGTTGTAGTCTGAATAAGGATCATAGTTTCTTGTCAAAGAACACATTATGCATTTTTTTTTATTATTTCTTAACATGAATATGTGCATTAATGTGAAAGTGTTTGAGAGCATAGCAGTGTCTTAAAAAAATGTTGTACGGGAAAATATACTTCACTTCTACCATGACAAAAAAACAAACCAAACCAAAATAAAGTTTTCAGCTCTGTTCTGTCTGAATAAAAGTGTACTTCTAAGAAAACCTTTGCACCTACCACCGGCATGTTCATACAAAATAGTAGGACATCTAAGTAGTCTATTGTCAAAGATAAATTTGAAACATGATACGATCTGTCCTTTTAAAACAAAATAACTTACCTCACTTCTCTTACTGATAGTGCATTCTTGGGCATTTCAAAAAAGTTTCTTATTTAATTTTCATAAAATGTAAAGAACGCTTAGAATTTTCCATAGTAATTTGAAGTGTTGTATTGTCTAGACCATCACTTTGTTTCTGATTTTAGCCAGATTATATTTTTTTTCCTGTACAAATCTAGATACAATGTAAAATGATACATACTGAATGAAATTTATGTTGGTGATACCATGGGCAATCCATTTCTCTTCTGAAATATATTTAAATATTTCATTGTTTGATATTGCTTATTTTGTGCATCATATTAATTGCACTAAAATAGACAGCTGTTAGAGAACAATGGCTAACAAAATGAATTTCTCCCTTTCAATGATGATTTTGCGCATTTTTTTCCCAACAGAAACACTCCCTTTGCATTCATTTTATATATTCTGTGGAGGATTAAATTATATTTTGTGAAAAAATCTTTCCCTTAACTTAGATGCAATAAAACTGCTTCCCGTTTTAAAGTTTTTGTCAGAGATACTTAAAACTCTTTTGATCCTTACAATAAACTGCTTCAAGACAGCCTGTTAGCTTAAGACTCCCTTGCAGATTGTACAGATGATTAAGAATAAGAACAGAAAAATGTGGGTCTTTGTTTGGGCTGCCAGATCAGAATTTATTGTAAGTAACTAGTTATTTGTTTCTTATCAATTTGGGTCTATCCTTGACATGGGAATATTCCTGATGAATTTTTCAGTGGATATGATGTGTTTACATTCAATTTTTTTATACTGTAAACATAATTTGTTTACTCTTCTGTATAGCACAGCTAAGGACAATTTAATGAGCACACCTTATCCGTTACAAATTTACAGCAGTCAGAATTTCCCTGTAAGACTTTTGTGAAGGCACTTCTCATTTAAAAAAAATATATTTATGAAGTCTGGAAGCTCAAATAAAAAATATGAGAAAACATCTATTCCTAAATAAATAATATCAGAGTACTGATTGACCAGTAGCTTTAAACAGCATTCTTGAATTTCACAGTAGATTCTCTTTTACATTTTATAAGAAGATAATGACATTTTAACTTCAAGTGTTGTTGTAATATTGAACTTGCTGTTGGTTTTTTTTTTTCTGAATCCAAACTTACAAACTCTGTTAATCAAGTTTTAAAATAGTAGTAGTATGTTTAGAAAGCAGTTAGGCAAATAATACACAGTGTTTTATAGAGAAACATTATGTTAAAAAATATTTATGCAGAATAAACTTTATGTTAGATAAACAAAAAGTAATTTACCTCTAAGTTAAATAAATTTCACATAGAAAAAGTTAGTTTTATAAAGTTTTGGTGATGACGTAGCATGGTATTGAAGTAACATCTGAACATCATTGAGAGTAGCCATTTTGGACCAGTAAATGTTTGTTTGGAGTTCAGTGTCTGATAGTGGCAATAGCAGTTGCTGAGGAAAAGAGTAGAAGACACCAGGATGTTATGGTGTGCTCTTCCCCCTTGTGTAGACTCCCAGCTTCTGTAGTTAGTGATTTAGGAACTTCTTGAACCAACATTTGTCTTTAAATCATGTGTTAAATAGCTGTAAACAGATCTTTCTTTTGTTAATTAGTCATTCTTCAAGGGTCATTCTTCAAGACTCTCTGGAGAATGCCAAATGAGCACGTTTTTCTAAACCCAAGCAGGCTGTATCAATGAGTTCCCTGTTACTCACACAGTCATATATTCCTTAAAATACCCTTAATTGATTTATCAATCATAACTTTCCTCTATTGAAACTGTATCATGCCTTTCCTTGCATTCATCCATATATATGCAAATTATCTTTCTTTCTACCATTTTAATCAAGTGGTAAAATCAGCCTGTGGCTTTCTCTTTACTTTGAAATAACTTAGCTCCTCACTTTCCTCTCAAGTCCTGGGTACCTGATCATCAGTCTTGTGTGAGGATCTGTTCTGCTCAAGGTGCCCCTCTCCCTGAGACTGAATGAGATTCAGTTGTTGGATCACTATGTCCAAGGTTCCAACTCAGTTGATGGTATGAACAAGAATATTTTGGGCTCGTCTTCATTACTCATAATATAGTCATTGATCACTATTCCAGGATGGCACTATGCATTTTGATAGCATCACATGTTTTCACAAGCTTGTAGACTTTATACCATGATGTAAAAGCATCACCCTGGAGGTTTACAATACACGTGATGACAGCACATTACCACAGACATTTTGAGCAGTAAGAACACACAAAAAATATATATCTTAGAACAATGGAGAAGGGTCCAGAGGAAATTTTGCCCAAGTGCTACCCAACTTGAATGTTCCCCATTTGGTCTAGAGGAGCCTGGTGCCCCGGGATCATTCCTTGGGACAATTTGTTTTAGCACCATAGGCCTCCTGTAATATCTAGAATACAAAGCCTCTCACTCTCGTATTCCTCAATGATATTTTTTCTAAAATATACATGGCATCTTATGTACCATTTTCTATGGCTTTGCTGTCATCTGCAATTTAACAATGGTGAAAATTAATATTTCCTGACTCTTAATCCCATTTTACTAGTACTATGAAAGAACAAAATGATAAATATTCAGTGCTTTGGAGAACTTGTAAGCAATACTAGTGAAGTATACATCAGCTAGTGCTAATTAAAATCAAAGTGAGGATGAGCAGATGGATGATAGTTATTATTGAAAAGTGTTTTGGTTTGGTTCGTTGGTTGTTTGTTTGGGTTTTTTTTGCAGTGGGGGGGAAGATGCAGTTAATTCGTATTAGACATCTACACAGTAATTTTTAATGGCCAGTTCAGTTACAATACAAATTAGCCTTCAGGAGGCATTTAAAAATTAAATATAATGTTTTTGATAATTAACCTACAACAGACACATGCATTAACACAACAGGTTCTCAATCATATCTTTATAACAAAGCAGTTACTTGATTTATGCAGCCATCCAGTGTCTGAATAGGTTAGATTTATTTTCAGTCAATGTACTTGATCAAATGATGCTCATACGTAAGGCTAGAGGAAAACCTCTGCCTGCCATAAATGTGGCAGCACAGGGATGGACAATCACACTTCAGTAGTACAAGTATCAATGAGAACAGTGATGTGTTGTAGAAAAAAACAAAACAGACAAGACAAGAAGGGGAGGGGGAAATCCCATCTCAGGTCTGGCGATAGTTTTCTTGAAAAAGCACTTCAAATTAGAAAGTGACAAGTATCATTGTTGCTTTTTCATTAATGAAGACTGTTGACATTGCCTTAGATATTATTACTGTTTTCTGACTAATTACTATACAAAGTTTTTCAATCTGTACTTAATGCTTTGAGGAAGGACTCAGGAAAGTAATGTTTATGAGTAATATGATCCTAATAAGGATGTTAAATGTCCCAGATGATGGATGGCTTGTAATCTGATACAGTTGAATTCAAATTTAAAGAACAGTGGCAAAATTGATACTGCTTAACACAGGAAAAATGTCTTCAGACAAATGTTGCTGTTATAGCCAAATAGATGGAAAAAATTATTCAATTAGTAAGGCAAACAAAGTGCAGTCATAAAAACCCACTGAAAAGTGATTAGCAAAGTATTTGTTTACTGATAGGGGATAGAATTAATTTTTTATTGGATTTAGCTGCAAAAGTAATAGGTGTAACTGCAAAAAGCAGCCAAGTTTTGGAGTGCCTGAGTCCTTCTCCCCTTCTAAAACATCAAACAAAAGATAACAGAGATAATGTTTAACTGTAGAGCAATCAGAAAGTCAGGAATAGAACAAATACTAACAATAAGAGCATTGTCTGGTTTGAATCTTTGATAATCCATGCATTGTACATTATAGTTTTCATCCTTTTTTTATAAAGGATGGAGAACAGAAATGAAGTGGTTTGCTTTCTTGGAAACAAAAGCTTTCCATAGAAACCAGGTATTTCTGCCCTTCAGCGTTTGCCTCTGTGGTTTGATTTTGTACATGGTAGTTCAGCATTTCATCTGTGGCACTTCCATGAGGTCATTCAGAGCAGTCCAAGAAGCACAGTGCATGCCGTAATGTGTAGGGTCAGGCCCAGTGGTAGTGTTAGGAGGGGAGTTTGCTACAGTGATTGTGGAAGTTAATGGCATGTTTTTCATTGCTCTGTTGTGTGATTCTGTTTAGTAATCATCATTTGAAAAGGACTTTGAAACTGACTTTACATCTGGAACTCTCAAATGCTTACTGAAACATGAAAAAGATTTGAATCTAAGACAAGAAAAAGATATCAAATCACATGTTTAACAGTAGAGATGGAGGCTTCTATTTGTTATTTTGTACTACCTGTTCTTGTGTGTTTCTGAACAAATATAAGGCCCTTCTATGGTACTCTGTTCTAGTGACTTTTTCTGCATTCATTTCTCAGGTTGTACTTCAAAGTGTAATGCACAAACATGTCTCAAACTTTTCAGGCAGAATAGACATGTGTAGCCATGAGTTACATGATCAAAACCTTAATTCTGTCACTTAACAGTAAAGACCTTGAAGTCTATGCTTTTTTTAAAAAGACATATTTAGTTACCTTGTGACATTTACAATAAATAGACTCAATCCTTAGTAAAAGGAGAATGTGACTTGAAGAAACTGTCACATCCATGGAAATGCAAACCAACCACAGGTGTAAATCCTGAGTTTAATCTTGGAATTCAGTATGTTCTGTATGTGTTTACATAACTAGCTTGTAAGTGAACACAAGACAGAATGATAGATAGAATCAGAGTAATTCAACATGGAAAGGAACTCAGGAGCTGTCTAGTCCAATCTAGTCCTGAAAACCTCCAAAGATGGAGACTGCATAGCCTGTATGGGCAAAATTCTTCAATGCCTGACTGTCCTGGTGGGGAAAAAAGCTTTTCCTTCTTTTCCTTATTTGGAAATAATTGCTTTCAGTCAGAATCAACATGCAAAGACTTATTATCTCCAAACATCTCTTTGAGGTCCAAACATCTGTTACGGTCTCTTCCTTCCTTGTGAATAGGCAGCGGTATGACCTTTCCTTTGGGCAGGTTGGCTGATCTGTCCAGTCCTAGCTCATGAATTGAAGACACATGGGTTCATGTTACACTCCTTCCTTCCCCTGGTTCATGTTGTCCCACACATATAGAGGTATGTACATGACCAGAGTCATGAATCATCCTGTCTTCCTCTAGACTACAATAAGCTAAAGGTTATCTGGTACGTGTCATTTATTACTATGTAATAGAGTCAAGCCTCGGCGAGAGGACTATTTGTTAAATTACAGTCTGCACTTTGCATCAGGCATGGAGTCAAACATAGTCACAGAATCACCTTGGCTCATTACGGTACAAATAAAAACTTTACATGGCCACAAAGTGATATTGCTTTTGAAAAAAAAAACCAAAAAAAAACAGGTTTCCATTCTTATTTCCAGCTTATTCCCTACCTCATGTTGGCTTAGACATTTACATAGTCACAAAGGAACAGCACCAGGAAGTGATGCAGATAAAAAAAAAACTAACCTTTTTTCTCCCTGTGTTAGTCAGTAGGTAACACAAGAGTTGAAAAGAACAGTGAGGCACATAGGGAGTGATGTATCAAGATAGCTTGATAGTTTAACTGGTTCTTGAAGGAGAAGGACCACTTTGTCATCAAAATAAAACCTGAACTTTTTTTCCTCTCAAGTACTCTAAACTGAATGACAGCATGCATGCAAGGATTTACTTTTTTTTTTTTTTTTTTTTTTACTTTATGTGCAGAGACTTTACAGATTTAGTTGATTTCCTTTATATTTTTCTACTGTATTCTTAGTATATGTTATTCCTGTGATGGTATAAAATATTTTATTTTGATTCAGGTACACAATGTTAGGAAGGCAGTATATCATTGTTGATGTAAAAAAATAGTAATATCCTGGTGGATAAATGCACTTCTCTTGAATAAATATTTCTGAAGCTGTTCCTAATTTCTTACCTTTCCTATGTTCAAACTGGAATAAGGTAGATTTAGATTAGATATTAGGAAGAAATTTTTCACTTTGAGGGTGGTAAGACACTGGAACAGGTTGCCCAGAGAGGTTGTGGATGCCCCATCCCTGGAGGTGTGCAAGGCCAGGCTGGATGGGACTTTGAGCAACCTGGTCTAGTGGGAGGTGTCCCTGCCCATGGCAGGGGGGGTGGAACTCGATGGTCCTTTCCAACTTAAACCATTCTATGATTCTATGATTCTATGAGTACTGCAAAAGTGAATAGTTTTAAGGCTTATCTAAACATACATGTTTTTGTTATTCTGATGGTACTTTTTAATATGTATGAAGTTATTCTCATCTGGAGTCAAACAGATATCCACCAGCAGTTTTCAAATAAGCAATTATACATTGGATGGGCTTTTTACATACATTCTTCTCATCATTATATTATATTGTTTCCCAAAGCTTTACCAATATTCAGAAACAGATTGAAAAATAATTCTCATGAATCCTTTTATGGTAGATGAGTGCTCAGGTTTTTCTACCATCCCTCTTGGGCAAAGATTTACTGACTACCATGTTTGCGCTTCCCATGGCCCCCTTTAACCCTCTTCGGATGGAGGAGACCAGAGTGCTTCCAGTATTGCTTATTTGTAACTCTGTTTTGTAAAAGCCAGATAAATAACAGCCTAGATCTAGCCCATTTTGCTAAAGAATACTTTAAAAGCATGAATAGTAATAAAAACAAACAAATGCAAAAAAAAAAAAAAAAGTCTGGAGTCTCTTACTCAGCAGTTTCTGGAAAAAATCAAGATGGCTTGATAAATTATCAGGGAACACTTTCACTGTGCTTACTCCAGCAGAATACTGCACTTGTTTTGATGTGGTCATTTACTATTGTCTCAGGATGGCAATTGCTGGAGTACTGAGGGAGACTGATTGCTCTTGTCTTGACTGAAACACCAGTGACTGAAGTGGCAAATCTCACAAGTAAGGCTGAAACAGACGTATTTTATGCTGCAGGAGTTGTACAGTGGGGGAAAGGGTATTACACATAAAGCAGAGGATAACATAAATCCCAAAACAAGGCAGGGAAAAAAACCCCACAACCAACCCACAAACAAAAAAGTGTCCCAAAAACAAAACATGTAGTTATTTCATTTGTCATTTGAGAGTAATTAAAACTTCACACTTGTTTGTCATGTGTTCTGAGTCCCTGCCATGATGTTTATTTACTTTATTCAGCAAAGTAAATGACGGGCTGTGGGCGAACAGTAATTCCTTCAGAAATAATTCCAAATCACTCTTGTTTCTAGATTCTGGATGAAAATCATTAGTATGCTCCGCACAATGGCTAAACTATATACATTCATAATTTCATCTCTTATGTGTCAAGCCATAACAGCTAAAAGTATAATATTTTGAATACATGAATGAAATCCTTTCAGTTCATGAATAAATACTGACAACAGGATAAAACATTACTTATATGGGGACTACAGACTACTCAGAACTTCAGATGTTGCTGCTTCTTTTTGTCATTGTCCATCTGTTTTGCCTCTGACAATAACTTTAAGTGATTTAGGGTGCAAATTCACTTCTAAAATGAACCAGTAACTAAAAAAAAAAAAAAAATAAGCATCCTTTGAACCTGCTAAAGCAATTTCTTCATATTAAGGACCAAGCCAATGTCAAACCAGCATCAGAACAATTTTTAATAATTACATGCCATCCGACATGCAGGTGACCAGTCACAACCCACAGCTTCCTGGTCATGACATAACAGTCAGTAAAAAAGAAAATAAGCCATTCTTGTATGCTTACTATATGTTTATTTCTTCTGCATACAGAAGGTCATGCAAGTGAAAAAAAAACAAAACCAAAAAAAACCCCGAAACCAAAATGCAGCAATCTAGAGCTTCAAAAATGAGCCTTAAACGAATGTCTTGTTCTCCCCTCCCCGAAGTTAAACAAGCCTATTCAAATAATTGTCTCAATTTCAATAAATATTTTTATCCCATAAACTTTTAGACTTTTTTAAGGTTAAATTTCACGTTTCCAAATGAAATGCGGTGCATTTTCATTATTTTGAAAACCTGAGGATAAATTCATCTAAGTATATTTTTAAAATTTAAACATTTGAAAGTTAAATGCAATTTATCTGTGACCTAATTCCTCAACCACATTAATATTCTGATACCCTATGTCAAGATAGGTATAATAACATAAGAAACAGTACAGAAAAGGGAAAAAGTATGGAAACGGATATGGAAAATTATCTACAGGAAGAGGAGTAAAATAGACTAAAGCTTTTAAAACTTGAAAAGAAATAAGCGGAAAGGATATGAAGGATTTATAAAGTTATGAATATTTGTTGTGGTTTAACTCCAGCCTGCTACTAGGACCATGCAGCCACTAGCTCACTCCCCTAGTTAGGATGTGGAAAAGAATCAGAAAAGTAAAAGTGAGGAAACTCATTGGCTGAGATAAAGACAGTTCAGTAAGTAAAGTAAAAGCTGCACACACAAGCAAAGCAAAACAAGGAATTCCCATCAGTAGGCAGGTGTTCAGTCATCTCCAGGAAAGCAGGGCTCTGTCACGCATAATGGTTACTTGGGAAGGCAAACTCCATAACTCTGAACGTCCTTCCCTTCCTTCTTCTACCCTCAGCTTTATATACTGAGCGTGATGTCACATGGTATGGAATATCCCTTTGGTCAGTTGGGGTCAGCTATCCCAGTTGTGTCCCCTCCCAACTTCTTGTGTACCCCCAACCTACTCGCTGGTGGGGCTATATGAGAAGCAGAAAAGGCCTTGACTGCTTAGCAACAGCCAAAACCACCAGTGCACTATCGATGCTATTTCCCATTTCAAACCTGAAACATAGCACTATACCAGCTGCTAGTAAGAAAGTTTACTCTATCCCAACTGAAACCATGACAATATTATATGTCAGGTAAATAAGGAACATTCGTTCTTTAGGTCTCGCACTAAAATAGGTAGGGATGCTCAATGATTTATCAGGCAGAAGATTTAAAACAAAAGGTAGAACTTTTCTGTAGCATATATAATTGAGTTGTGGAAGTCATTGGCATGTGATGTTATAGATAGAAATATTATAAATAGATTGAAAAATGGATCAGAAATTTATAAAAGAAAAAATTATCACATGTTATTAAACATAAAGGTCTATTTGAAGGGCTCCACTCAAGAAGCCTGCAGTTCACAAAATTGCTGGAAATTGTGATAAAGTATGAGGGGATGAATCTCATTCTGTATAATCACAGTTCCTGACACTCCTGGTGAATTATCTGTTACTGTTCTCTGTCAAAAATAAAATATTAGTCTCAGTGTATTTCTGTTCTAACATATCAGTACATACATTCTTAGATACCATCAAGGATATGATGGGTATTATACAGGATATTATAATTCCAGTCATGCCAATAAGAAATTTTTGCATGATTTCTGTAAACCAAAGAAATGATCATAACTGAGATGCATCAGGAGTAGTAGTTTTGCATCTGTAAAACATTTTGGGGGCTGAAGTTCAGAACTTTTTGGTTTAGTTATAAAAATATTCTGCCTTCATTTAAGGCTTGTGATAAGAAAACCTAAAGCTGCCAAGTTATTATTTAAGGCTTCAGCAAATATGGAAGCTATTATTTCACCCAGCATTATCTAATGTTTAATGGTAATCAATGTTAAGATGTGAGCAATACCTTCAACATCATTTTTGTCTGATTTCATTTTCCATTTAATTAGGAATTTTATTGGACTTTTATTCCCTCTACTAAAAAGCTTATTAATGAAGACATTTATATACCTTGATTAAGCAAACTCCTAGTCGTCTTTCTTAGCTGAGTAGACCTTTTGGATCTTTCTGTGTAAGATCCAGTAAGATGCTGGAGCCTTCACAGCTCTCATTTAGCCTTTTCTATACCCAAACCTGCAGCATTGGATTGGTATATTTGATTCAGCAGAAAAACTACCTACCACATAGTACATATTCTCTCATCCTCGAAGCATATAAGATGGGTTGTGATATCTTTCATGTGGATATACAGAACTGCCACACATCTTGTTTTCCCCATTATTTTTTATGTCAGAGGATACACTTTTCCCATCATCTCTGCTGAGCAAGAACATACTGTGGTCTGCATGTCCTAAGTGAAGTTAAGGATAAGGTGAAGGGCTGTTGCAATGAGGCTTAATTTCTGGTTAGTAATTGACACCATATCTTTGAAAAAAACCCAAACATTAACCAACGTTGAATTGAAGCTTCCAACTTTTTTACAAAACTTTGCAATTCTGTATAACTTACAGAATTTGAGATTCAGTCCCAAAAATGCAGGCATCTTTCTTTGTACATTTTTCAGGGTTTTTTTAGGGTGTGTGTTTCGTTTGATTTTTTTGTGTTTTTTGTTTTGGTTTGGTTTGTTTTTTTTCCTAGAGAGTTAATTATAATAAAGGGGAATTTCCTTAAAAAAGATGGAATTAAGGAAGTGCTACAGTGTTGTGTGCAATTAAAAGCAGAGTTCAGCTTCTGTGGGAGAGAAATAAGAGATGATTATGACAGCAGCAAAGGCTAACAGTCCTTAGAGTCATTTTTTTTCATTCAGTTTTGAATTAAAAATGAATATGATATTAAGACCTTCTGCAATACTGTTTATGGATTACTAGCTAGCTGAAAGTTATGTTTATACCAAAATTTTTGCTAAACATTAAACTATAGCTTTGCTAAATGTTTTGGAAATGATTTTTATTGCTGTAGTCTATGCACTAGACGTTTGTAGCCATACATTGGAATGCTGCCATTCCATTTGCTTTTGGCAAAAGTCCATAGTACTTTGCAACATATCCTATGTTTCTGGTCTCTAATTTTCCTTTAGCTGCATCCTGAAACATGTGACATAGATTTAAATTTTGGTGGCTCATAATTCATGACAGGGATATCTGGCATGGTATTCAGACTGAAAACCAGTTGATGAAACCCAACTGGGTCGTTCAAGAATATATGTATTTATTTTTTTCCTTTAAAAAAGATATAGGAACAAACGCTTTCAATTGAAGTCTGCTACTAACCCTAAAAGAAATCGGATTGAGGAGTAGGATGTTGTTGGTATCTGCCAATGGGGAAAATATTATGGCAGCCAGCTAAAAAATTGTTATTTTTTATGGTATTGCATTAAATAGACAAAAAAAAGGAGGTACAGGTACTGTAACAAATATCTAGTGTGTATATATATATTTATTTACATTAAGTCAATCAAGAAATAAAAGAGAATGATTTCTTACAATGTATCCATTGGTATTACATTTTAATATATATATGGTATTCAAGTAAAAGAAAATAAAAGGGTAGTGTTGCCATTACTGAATGTTAAATTAGAAGAGTAAGGAATCCTTTCTGATCTAAAAAAATCAGAAACATGTAAAGGATTTTACCTGATGAAAAGCAGGATTTAATTTGTCTGGAAATCAACTGAAAGCAGAAAGGCAGGATGGGGGCCAACTAACTTTTTAGAAACAAGGTAGGCCAGTTTTTCATTGCGGAAATTACTGGGACAGGAGGTACTTTAGATTCAGTTATGAGAAACAGAAGGAATCTGAATTACGAAAGATTAAGGCAATTTGAGGGAAATATTATTATTACTGATGGGTAAATAGATATCCGTACTAAGTACAAGGACAACAGACACTAAAAAAAAGCACCAAAACAAACTTCAAAAAATAAGGATTAAGATAATCTACAGATCTGGCAGTAAGTGGAAGTGAATATATTGAGTACGTAACAACAGACATCCTAATACAAAAGAAAGATATAAATTATTATAAGAGACCATTAAAGCTTCTGGTGCAGTCATCAGGATATACAGATCAGAAAGAAATTTTAGAAAAGGTGAGAAAAGAACCACATGACTAATGAATAAAATCATAAAATAATGGGAAGCTGTGAGGATACAATAAGAAAGGCTATCACAGTTGCTGAATTACAACTAACAAAGGGTATAAAAAGCAATGATGGAGAAAGTTTACAAATACATTAGAAGTAAAAAGAAAACAAGGAAAAACAGATCCTTAGTGCTAAGCAAATAACAGAGGGAAAGGGACAGGGAGACCTGGGAAGTTGTAAGAAAGCCAGTTAGCTCTAAACCCTGGAAAGAAATATTGGAGTAAGTGATGAAAAATTGCTTAATGCAAAATTTTATTCCATTTACTAAACTTTTTTTTTTTTTTTCTTTACAAACTAGTGGAAGAAGACTCAGTGTTGTCTCTATATATGTGTTGTATTTAGTTGGGAAAGTGCATACAAAGAATAGTTGCTGGTTATTCTCTGTAAGTAATTTCTTTTGACTTTTTAGATGGCTTAGTTTTAGGCCTGGTAATGATAAATATTTTTGCTATAGTTTTCACAGTGGAATAAGAATTATGCATAAATATTGTTAATGACACTGAACTGTGGGGTGTTGCAGGCTCTTTAGAGGATAAAAGTACACTTAAAAATGATGCTAATAAATTAAAATGAACATGCATATATCATCAATGTGAAATTTACTTCAGGCAAGTACAAAATGCTGTAGATTAAATGAAGAAGAGTAAGGCGTAAACATAAAATAAGGAGTGAATACCCAGACAGAGCAATAACACCCAGAAGGAAATCAGGAAACCACAAAAAATAAATAGTCATAAAAAACATTAGTGAACAGTGTGTCCTTGTGTGCACTATTCACATAGTTTTGAGTGTGTATGTGCATGCTTTTGCGTGTGTAGAAGTAAATTCTTATTGCAGAATTTACCCTACATTTATGCAGGCACACAACCTTCATAAATTGCAGATAGGGTTAATGAGGGTGCTGAAAAGTGTTGAATTCTTAAGTAGATGAAAAAATTGTGAACTACAGTTCATTTGCAAATCAAAATTATGTTTGATATTTATACAGCCTTTAAAACTGCATTAAGAGTTACACAAAACATTCATGTTTCCTAATCAAATATTGCCCAGTATATCTTGCTAAAAAAATAAAAAATAATACATTGAAACAATCTTATATCAGTAGCTGGAGTCATACCTCAGTAAGCCTAACATTAGTTCTTTGTGTTATACTAGGATGGGTATTAAAGGGTAGGACTAAAGTACTCTGACACAGCTGTAGAGCCTAAGCTTTATTTCACCTGCCCATGCTTAAGTGTAGTCTGCTCTGGTTAACTTCCTAGTCACTACATTCTTATAAGTGCAATATTTTAAAGGTCCAACTAGTTTATAACAAGTGAATTAGTGATCTATTATCTTTAATCAGTTATTTGATCCAAATATTTGCAAACTTTCCACCTTAGATATGTCAGAATAACAAAGTCTCTCAGAGTACTCAGATAACATTATCATCATTACCACTAATATCAGTAAAAGGCATCATGTAAGAAATTAATAGACACTAAACTCTGATCCATGATATTTTAAAGCTAATACAGTTGGCTTTTTACTGCATAATTTGCATTTTTGAGCCAAATGTCATGTACAAAAGTAAAATTCCTTTGATGAAACAGAATGGAAATTTTGGCAGTAATAATTGATTTATATGGTAAAGTAAATAAAAAATATTATTCTAAGGAATTTTTACTTACAATCTGCTCTAGTCTGGAAAATCTACACAAATGCCTTTTACTGAGGTACCAGATTTTCCTAGAGTATAAGGATTTCATTCTAACAACACAGAATAATGATACATCTTCTAGACTTTGTTTTTGCTCTCTAGTAAAGCTTTTATATATAATAGTCGATATATTAAACACATTAATTTTATTATGAATAAATATTTTAATAAACATATTCTTTGTGTCCTATATAGAAGCCAGAATTCTTTAGTGGGCCTACTTTGCTCACAGTTTTTTGGGGGAGAGGGGGAGGCAAAGAGGTGAGAATTAAGAACAAATGATATTTGTTTATATCATAATGAAAATGTTACATTTACATTTGAAGACACAAAGATTCATTTAAAATATTTATGTTTTTAATGGCTGTAAATTGAAGACTTTTGAATCCAGGAGGTTTTATAAATAACACAGATTAATCTAGTAAAATCAAATTGAAATATTCACAATTACTAATCACCTTTTGTTATTCTAAATAGTATAATTTACCCACAATTAAAAATATACTATGAGCTTTTATAGTACTCAGGACAATCTTACACATTCTTCTTAGTTCGTAATTTCTTGTTGTATTGTTTTTTAGACATTTATTGCTCTTTAAATCTTCAGTATGGCCTCTGTTAACAGGGAGTGTGATACCTTCTGTTGGACAAATTAAACTACAAATGTTCAACTCAGAGGCAAGGTTCCAAAGCAGGGAGAGGTTAAAATGCTGTGACATGGATCACTATTTCACAATCTGATTTACTGGAAACAGCAGATGACTAGCAGTCAGACCCGTGCAGTGGTGTCCCTGAAGCCTATGCTTATGTCATAAACAAATCATCCTGTTTCTTTCTAAATAAGAGAGATGTATTTATTGAATTAATACATCATACTACATCATTAGTTATTTTCGCTTTTGCATCTGGCACCCCTTTGTTTCATGTCTTATATTATTTTATTGCTAAAGTAATTTTTGCATCTTGTCCCCCCCCTCCCCCCCAAAAAAAAAAAAAAAAAAAAAAAAAAAAAGAAAAAAGAAGAATTCTTACGGGAAGAGTATAGACTTGCTGTCGAATCCTGCAGGGGTAGTGTTAGGAAGGCCAAGGCCCACCTGCAGTTGAATCTGGCCAGAGACATAAAGGGCGGCAAGAAGATATTCTACAAGTACCTAATCAGCAAAATTAAGACTAGGGAAAATATAAGCCTACTGCTGAATGAGGTGGGGGACCGGGTGACTGATAACATGGAAAAGGATGAAGTACTAAGTGCCTTCTTTGCCCCTTTTTTGCCATTAAGATCAAATTTCAGGAATCCCAGGCCCCTGAGATCAGTGAGATAGTCTTCAGCAAGGAGGACTTACTTAAGTGGACAAGGACCAGGTTGGGGAGCACTTAAACAAACTGGACACACATAAATCCATGGGCCCTGATGGCTTGCACCCACAGGGGCTAAGGGAGCTCTCTGTTATCTTTGAAAGGCCACAGTGACCATTTCAGTACCTCAAGTCTAGAAGTGAGCAAATGCGACTGCGATCTTCAAGAAGGGCAAGAAGGAAGATCCAGGGAACTACAGGCCAGTTAGTGTCAACTCAGTCCATCCCAGGGAAGGTGATGGCGAAAATCCTCTTGGAAATCATTTCCAGGCACATAAAGGACAAGAAGGTGAATGGGAATAGTCATCATGGATTTACAAAGCGGAAATCATTGCCTTCTACAGTGGAGTGACTGGAAGACCAATTCACGTTGTTTAGCTTAACTCTAGTAAAGCTTTTGACACCATCTCCCATAACAACCTCATAGAGAGGCTGATAATGTATGGGTTAGACAAGTGGAAAGTGAAGTGGATTAAATACTGGCTGAAGAGCTGGGCCTAGAGGGTTGTAGTCAGTGGCACAAAGACGAGGTGGAAGCAAGTCACTAGTGGTGTACTGCAGGGGTTGACACTAGGGCCAGGACTGTTTTACATATTCATCAATGACATAGATGTTGAGATAGAGTGCACCCTCAGGAAGTTTGAAAATTATACAAAACTGGAAGGAGTGTCTGACATTTATAGGGTCCTTGACAGGCTGGAGAAATGGTCTGAGATGAATCTTATGAAATTGAACAAGGGGAAATGCAAAGTCCTGCATCTGGGAGGAATAATGCCAGGCCACAGTACACTCTAGACAGCTGCTTTGACAAGAAGGCTCTGGGAGTCCTGATGAACAACAAGCTGGCCATGAGCCAGCAATGCAGTCTTGCAGCAAATAAGGCAAATAGTCACTTGGGCTGCATTAGGCAGAGCATTGCCAGCAGGTCCAAGGAGGTGATTCTTCTCCTCTGTTTGGTACTGGTGACAAGTCCCAGTCCAATTTTGGGCTCAGGGGAGGTTTGTAATGATCCCAAGAGTGAAATTAAGATGCAAATGAGGTCAAATGCCGCCAATCAGGCCGTTTTTATTGAATAGGTACAGAGGAATGGAGTGATAGGAAAGGCAGGAAATAGAAGGAAACTAAGCAAGCATTCAGAAGGATAAGCAAAGGATAGTCACCACCATGGATCCATCGACATCTCGCTGATTCTCAGTTTTCAGTTCTTCAGTGGTGGGTGCACACCATGGCTTGTTTCCACAGTCTTTTTATAAAACAGGAAAAGACCTTGGGAGGCTGCCAGCTTGGCCCAGGCAGGGGTCAGTTTTGGTGGCACCTGATAATGATCTGCAGCTGTTGGTTTTGCCAGTGCCTGATTTGCAAAAGAATGTCCTGCTGCTACCGGTACTTTGCACCTTGCAAGATACGAACAAGTAAGTTTTGAGACAAATATTTGATGTTCCAGTCTCTCACAACTGGTAAGGCTGCATCTGCAGTAATGTGTCCAGTTCTGGGCTTCTATGTACAGCAAAGGTATGGAATTACTGAAGCGAGTCCAACACAGGGTCACAATGATGATTAAGGGACTGGAGTATCTTTCATATGAGGAAAGCCTGAGAGAGCTGGGACTGTTCAATCTTGAGAGGAGAAGGTTCAGGGGGAGCCTATATCCATGTGTATGAATTCCTGATTAGGAGGGAATGAAGATGAGCAAGCCAGACTCTTCAATGAACACAAATTGAAATACATTAAATTCCATCTGCATGGAAGAAAACACTTTTTTTTTTTTTTTACTGTGAAGGTGGTCAAAAACTGGAACAGGTTGCCTGGAGAGGTTGTGAAGTTTCCATCTGTGGGCATATTAAAACCCAACTGGACACATTCCTGGGCAACCTGCTTGGACAGGTAGCTTGGACAAAATGATCTCAAGACGTCTTTTCCTATCCCAACGATACTGTGATTCTGTGTGATTCTTTGTCTTACTGTCCTTTCTCCTGTAGCTGTTTGTTCCTTTAATGTTTTTATATTCTGTTGTTATTCCATATCTGAGACTTTATTGTTTGTATCAATAACTCCTTTTTATTTGCATAATTTTTTTCAATGTTTTCTGCTCGCTCTTTGTCACTGAACTAGAATAGGCTTTTAGCTGTAGTTGCTTTGTTTTATGCAGCCAGGTATATTAGCTGGAGAACACAGATTACTTATTAAATGCTTTTCTTTAGTTTTCTTAGAACATGCTCAGCGATATGAGTTTCATAAGTAGATGTTGTGGGTCAGCCTTGGCTGGCTGTCAGATCCCCACCAAACCACTCTCTCACTCCCTGTCCTCAACAAGACAGGGGGAGATAATAAGATTAAAAAGCTTGTGGGTCAAGATAAGGACTGGGAGATCACTTACCAATGACCTTCACAGGCAATCCAGACTCAACTTGGGGAAGATTAATTTATAGCAATTTAAAAATAGAATAGGAGAAACAAAGAAAAAAAAAACAAACAAAAAACGACCACCACCTTACCCCACTCACCCTCTTCCCAGTTTTAACTTCTTTCCTTCATTGTCAACTCCTCTACCTCCATCCCTGGCCCTGAACAGTGCAGGACGATGGGGAATGTGGGGTTGTAGTCAGTTTGTAACAGTTCCTCTCTGCCTCTCCTTCCTCCTCACATTTTTCCTCTGCTCCAGAATGGGTCTTTCCCACAGGCTACAACCCTTCCAGAACTGCTCCAGTGTGGGTTCTGTCCACAGGCTGCAGTCTAAACATGCTCCAATGTGGGTCTTCCATGGGCCACAGCTCCTATTAAGGGAGCCTGCTTTAGTATGGCAGAAGAGCTGAAGCAGCTCCTCCCCCTCCTCCTTCTATGACCTTGGTATTTGCAGGATTGTTTCTCACTTTTTTTTTCTTTCTCACTCCTCATGACCTGTGTAACATTTTGCCCTTTCTTAAAGATGTTTTCACAGAGGTAACACCAGCTTGGCTGATGGGTTCAGCTCTATCCTGTGGTGGGTTCATTGTGGAGCTGACTTGAACTAACTGTGTCTGGCACAGGGTGGCCTGATCTCTTCTTGCAGAGGCCACTCCTGCTGCCCTGTGTGGCAAAGGAGTAAAATTTTCCAAGATTTTTTTCCTTAGGAGGTGCCAATCTACAAAATAAGAAACAAACACACATAACCTCCCCCCCCAAAAAAAAAACCAACCCACAATCTAGATTACTAAATCTTACCTATTCATACAAATACAAGCAGATGATGTGTTCTTAACTGTCAGTTTTATTATGATCAACAATCAAGCTGGGAATTAGAATCTAAAATCTTCTTGTAAAGTGTCAAATCAATTTCTTTCAAAATAAGGCATTTTGCATGATAGCTGATAATATTTGTCCAATCCCTTTTTCCCTTTTCAACTCTTATCTAATAGGGCTACATGTGAGATGTCCTATCCCTTATTACTCACAGATCGTTTCAAAGATATGGTCCTTGGTTTTAAAGACTTTCTGTCCGGTATATCTCTATGGAGTAACAATGATGGAGGTGTATGATAACGACATCTTAATTTTATCATAACATCTTAAAAATCCTCCATACAAAAGATAAAAGAAAGGTTTCCATGATTACAGTTGGAGAACATTTGAATATGAGTTCTACAAATAAGGTAGAAGTATGATCGAGTACACAGAACAACAGCAAATTCATAGTGTTGTTCAAATGAGATTATTTATCCTAGAAAAAATAGTGGAGTTTTAATGATAAGAGCAGCTTAATTGGAAGATTTGAACTCTATTTCTGTCTGGGAGCAGCAGGAAAAAGGAGGGGACAACTGGGAGCCAAGGGTGACCCCACACAGGCCATGTGCTCACCGATGATGTGCAGTCCCGCATGGGCTGAACACAGGGGTCAAAGCCAGGGAGTTAGATAACTGAGTCAATTGACAATGTCCAACATACTAAGTGATGAACCAGGTCCAGGGTCCCTCCAGAAGCCCACTTAAAAGGGGACTGTGAAGGGGCTGGCTTAGGCTGAGATGGAATGGCGTTCCTAGGCCCAAGGGCAGAGGGTCATTATGGGCAGCAGGCAGGGCTAGTCAGGGCCAGGAGGGTGCCCTTAGGGCCCTGACAATTTCCAGTTTTGCCTTCGATTTTTATGGTGGAGAAAAACATATTGTCTCTTTATGCTTTTTTTTTGTTTGTTTTGGTTTGGTTTGGTTTGTGTTTTGTTTTTTTTTTAATGAAATAAAGGATGGTAGAGTTTCTTGACATTTGTCAAGCACACAGATTAAAGTTCTATAAAATTATCAAGTAAGACGTTTATTAGCTTACAGATATATTGCAGAAGAGGGGAAGGTCACTACAGATAAGTGTAAGCAATTTTAAAATGTAAATATCTAAGGTGATAAATTCAGTAGAACTAGAAAGACACCAGAAGTTTGAGATAGAGAAGAAAGTTGTTGCACAAAATGTAACTGAGCAAAACATTAATTCACAAAAAAATAAGGTGGAAACTAACTGAGGTGAATTATTCTGCGAGTAATCTTCATGTATTCCTTGACAGCAATTATTTTTAAATTATGCTAAAAGAGTAGTCTTTTCTAACAGATTTCATTATCTATCTTGATACATTTTCAGAGGCAGAAAGTAGGAAAT
>NW_009649582.1:450395-460100 GCF_000708025.1 Charadrius vociferus
GCTTTTTATCCTCTTATTTGGTATTGATGAGTTATTCTTTAAAGGTGAGGTGTTTCAGGACTTGCACTGTCTTATTCTCACCATTAAAAAAATGAAAAAAACATAGCTAACTGACTGAAGCCTACCATGACAGCATTTTGAATTTTTATTATAATGTTAAGGAACAGCTCTCTTAAGATACATTTGCATTTGGATTTAATATCTAACTATAAGTAACTAGAGTGGCAGATACTCAGGAAAACTTTCAAATTCTAAAAGTACTTTTTCTAATAAGACCCATGGGGTACCTAATTTTGCTGCAGAGTAGGAGTAATTTGACTTATATTTTAAACTTTATCTCCAGCCAGAGTCGCATGCCAGTTTCCCTTTATGCTGTACAGAAAATATAATTAGTATCTTTTACCAGTTTGAATATTGCATACCTATATGTGCTTTTCATTTTAACTGCGGTAGTTACATAAGTAATAAGGATTAGGAAAAGAAGTTAAACGACAATTAACTGCAGGGAGAAGCGCTCTTTTCTTCCTGTTTCCTATGCCTCCCAGATTCTTTAGGGTGAATCTGGCAATACTGATATCAACTGGTAGTTCAGTAAATATGACTTTTCCCTTATTACTGGGAAGTGGGCATAGGCTTTGTATTGATCTTACAGTGGAATTGTCTCAGCACTCTTCCAGTATCTTGACCTGAGCTGGTTCTAGCTTGTTTGAGCTTTGGTCAAGTGACTATGTGACTATCACATACAGTAAAGGTCTGACAACCCTAAGGCAGTCACTGTGTGACACACATTGGCCCTCTATGTTAACTGGCGCTGCGAAAGGCTGGGAACCAATGAGAAAAAAGCAAGCTCTGTTAAGAAAACATCAAATAACCCCATAATGTTTGAAAGTTGAGGAAAAGGAGTTTTATCATTAACAACTTCCCAGGAATGATCTCAGGATACCCATGACCCACAATAAACATTTTCCCCTTTTGTTTGGGAAAGAATGAAGTGCTGATTTCAGGACATAGAGGGACACTGCGAGGGTGAGAATAACACCAGAGAAAAGGGATAGATATTAGGAAGATTTCTTTAATTAAAGAAGTTACTGGTGTTATTAAGAAGACATTTCAATATTTAGACTTTTAGTCTGTTAAAGGATTAATTGGACTAACAGAAAGTTTTGGCTCCATAATGGGGTGTTCTCTTCTGTTCCAACAAGATTTTGTGTTTAACAAGCTATACAATACTACTGCCTATATGGTGTATTGAACATCAAGTTGTCACACCAGGTGCAGAGTTGTTTTTTTTTTGTTGGTTCATTTATTAACACTTACAAGAAAGACTTAAGAACAAGCTTCCTTCCCCTATTTGGGCAGTATACCTATAAATATATAATTTGCTATATATAATTAATAAAAAAAAAAAAAGAAAAAGAACTTAGAGAAAATAACCGGTTATGAAATAGTAAGATCTCAGCAACATTTTAAGAGAGATAAACTATATAAACCTCTCACAGATAATGGTCCCAGTTATTCTGTTTGACAGTTACTCAAAGATGTAATTGATCAGATACAAGTTGTATTCAATTCAGGTTTATTTAGAATACTTGTGAAAGTAGAGGGAGGAAATGTGCAGAATTCCAGGGAAAACACTCACATAATCATATTTCTCCTTATACCTGTCCAGAGTCCTCAGGTCTCCAGCGAGGACCCTCAGAGATTTGAGGTTCTTGAAAGAGACTGTCCCCCATAGGTTTGCTTTAAAACATGCAGAAAAACAAATCCTGCGGCAGGTCTTGGTGTCCACCTTATCATAGCTTCTGGGCCACCAGGATGAGTCTCTTTGTGGGAGGCCTCACCTGCACAGCCTGCTCAAGCTGGGGCTGTATCTTCTTAGTGGTGCATTCAAAGCTGTCTGCCTCTGCCCCTTGCTGAGTGCCCTGACCATAATTTGATCTCCTCAGTTACACCAAGGATGTATGTAACCTGCCACAGCTGGTGTAATAGAAAGACCCATACGTTAACCATCATGTGCAGCCCAAGTGAAGTCAATATGTATTTATATCGATTCTATGATATGCTCAGGAAAACTGAGTTGTAAGCATGAGGTCATTTTGTATATGAAGTATTTATGAATAATGACTCCTTCCAAGTCCCTGACATCTATATGAAAATCAGCAGCTTATAATACTAATCCTTTAGGCAATCAGGACAGCAACACTGCCCATCACTGTTATGTTTATTACTTGTGTCACAAACAACACATTAGTTGTATCATAGACTAACATTTGGGAGTATGTGTATTTGGAAGTCTCCTTTTACCTTTCATCATACTTCATTATTCTGCCAAGTCAACAGATTAATTGGAAAATTTTTGACATATGAATATCTGGCTTTATAAGATGGAATGTACTTCTGAAGTTAAAAAGTATTTCTTAATCTTGGCACTTTTCAACATTTCATATCCACGGTACTACAAACTTTCATTAATCATCAGTCGAATACTTATTCAGTCCTTAATTCTCATACAGTGGTCTCTCATAGTTTTGCTTTATATGACAGTAACTTTACTTCAAAATTGAACTTTTCCCAACATTGTTAAGGCATGACAGGGCTTTCCTATATTTCAACACTGCAATTTTTAAAACAAAGACTTTTTTTCAGTCTTCCAGACATCATAACAAACTTGACTAAAAGAGTCATAAGGTGAATTATTTTTATCCCTCTAGCTGAATAAGTCTAAAATTAATCAATAGACTGTTAAAGTACTTTCCAGAACAAGTATTTTTTTTCAAGGTGACATAATGTAGAACTTTTTTTTCCCCCTTCTTTCCAAACATTGGCTTATTTAAGTTTTTGATTTTTTGTTTTGTAAATCAGAAATAAGTGATTACAGTGGAGTTTCTACCTAAAACCTTAGTTTAGTTCTAAATAGCTCATTAGGTTAAATTTGAAGAGTGGTAATTTGCTGTTCTAAAAATATAAAGCAGCTTTTGGTCAGTCATTTGTCTGCAATTCTGAGATATGGAAACAACAAGCAAGGCTATATCTAGCTTCAAACTTGTCAGTGTCCTGATCCTCAGTTAAATAAAATGCTTAGTCCTACTACAGACAGTTTTACAGGAACTGACCTTAGGAACCAGGTCTTTCACTGACTTGTGCCTTGGTAACCACTTAAAATTTAGGTGATATATTGCCCTGAAACTACTAATAGAATGTTATATTTTAGAGACTTTTCTTTTGGACACTTTTCCTTCACTTTTCTGCTATATATTTAACTTTGAGAAACAGCTGGCTTTAGGGAGAGAAGTCTTTGTCTTCTTTCCTTCTTCATGACTGAATTAGTACTGTTTACTTTCTCCTCTGAAAGACATGTTCTCTTGTTCCTTCTGACTGGACATTGAATTATGGCAATGCAGAAGATTTACTCAATTCACTTCTGCTATCTCACTAGATGGTCAATTCCTGAATCAGCCAGGAAATTAATGACTCTAGTGTACTGGATGCCCACACAAGAGCAGCCCTAATATCTCCCTACAGCTTGAGTTTCACATGTACAATTCAATGAAAAACTCCACTTACTTATGTAGAAGTTCTACAGCTTCTGTCACAGAGACGTCTCATAAGTCTTTTTCTGTAATACAGATAGGCCAATATTATATAAGTTAATGCTGAATAAAAGTAAGCTGTAATTAAGATTCTAGGAAATCCACAGCTCTGCAAATACTTACTTTCATGTTACTTGAATATTTATATTGGAAATACTTTCACAAAAGAGCAGTTTACAGACAGTTATCTATCTTGTTGACCTGTGTTGTTATCCAAAGGTAACCAAAAATATCTATTAGCATGTAACATTTATTTGATATCTTCAACAAAATTCAGATCTTGAGTTCTCACTTTAGACAACAATAGATTTTGTATAAGATAGAAGAGGGGTTTTTTGACTGTTTGACAATATATGTCACAGAGTCCTTGCTCTGAAATGGTTTAATATAATTTGGATAAAAAATTTCCAGGAAAGAAAGAAAAGTGAGGGAAAAAAAAAGGTCACTACCCAAGGTTGTCAGGCAATAGTCATTCACATTTATAATGACTGCCATTAAGACCCATTAATCTTATCACTGGAATTGGAAACATAAAGCATATTGATAGGTCTAGTCATACAAAGAACTTACTTATTTAATGCTTGACCAAAAGGTTGATGGTCAGGTTAGTGTCTGAACCCCAACGTAAACATCTTACTAACTGGGTTGATGGAACAAGAGGGATATGTTAACTCAATCACTAAATGCATCAGAATCTTTCAAATCAAGTAATGTGTTAAATATTCAGTTAGTTTCAGCTTTGCTTCTTTAGTGTTAATCTGGTTCTTTCTAACCAGATCTGGACTTACTAAATCAGAGACCTGAGTTTTAGTCTTGTATCCACAAATAAGTGTTCTTACATCTACATTGTGGGGTGGATCCTTTTACAAAAGATGTTCATTATGAAGCTTGTTAAAAGAGTTGCTGTTTTATGGGGTCAAGTCAATCATGTCAAACAAAGGAAAGGTTGCTAGAAACCTTTGCTAATAAGTATATATCGTATAGAAGTATAGGAAATACAGTAATCTGTAAGTGGTTGATGCTTCACATTTGTATTTAATACACCTGCTCCCTAATTTAACCAAAATTTAACCAAACCAGATAAGTCACTGGTCACGTGCTGTTCTATTGAGTAGGTCTTTCCTCTCCTTTCAAGGGGACAGAAGGCTACTGTACTTTACAGTGTTTGTATTATGCTATCTAAGTATCAAAACCCACTAGTATTTAAATGTACATGTACAACGTATGATAGGCCTTATCAAAACATGTGAAACGTTGCCCTTTTTTTCAATGAAAGTGTTTGATATAGCAGTTTTATTTCAACAAAAAAATTAATACCAGTGAGAAAGATTCCACACGGCTGCAGTTAACACCAAAACAAGCACTTAAGATTGTGTACTGCATATGTATGAGTGAAGAGATCTATGTATGCACCTAGTCATGCTAAGATTTAAGTCTGTGTTAGCCTAAGACTTTGGTAGTATTACAATAGGTTTCAGCAGTGCTTGTAGATGGGGTAGCTTGTGAGGAAACATAGGAACTACTGTGTGAAAAACTTGGTTATATATTTTTCCAGCAGAGATATTTTTTCTATTTGGAATATTTTTGGACATTTTTAATGCCTAAACTAAGGCTTGTATTAGCAGGGCTTGTATGATAGTTACTTGGTAATAATCTTTCTTCAAAATTAAAATGCACATGTTCCGCAAATAAATCAGTTTCACTAAAAGAGTACCTGATTCAATGTCACTGATTTCTGCTCCAAACAAATAAGTAACACACAAAGCTTAAATTCCGTTATCATTCCACACAGATTCAAACATAATAAAATAGAATTGAGTACTTACATAGAGGAAGGACTGCCTATTTGACCCTTTTTTTATCTCCTACCCCTCATAGGAATATTCTGTAGTGTCTATATCCTTGTTTGAAGTTTTTACACTGATCTGATTTTGAGCTTTGGCTGGACCTTTGCAATCTGGGCACTTTTTGTCTCTCTTCTTAACTGTATCATGTCTAAATTACTACTTTTATTTGTATATCATACAGTGTATTTTATCTAACTAATCCAGAATAAGATTCTGAGCCACTTCTTAACACGATGACAGAGAAAATCATTGCAGATAAGCAATGTGTGAAAAAGAAAACAGCAATGTGAATGAAAGTAGTTGTTAAGTAGTTTGGCTGCCATTTCTGTAAGAAAGAGGAATACCATATCTGTAAAATTTGTACAAAACCAAGCATTTCTGTCTTATCATTTGTGTCCTCTACTAATCCTCATTTATTTCTCACCTGACTTTAAAGAAAAAGACAGCTCTTTCTGTTTTAATTTCTGTTTGTAAAAAATATAATTTTAGAAGATTTTTAGTAATTAAAATTAGTTCAGTACATGAACAAGACAGGGATTTTTAAACTACTTGTGAAGATTATAACTAGCTGGCAGTGTGCATTTCAAATGTTGAAGTAAGTGTTTAGTATTTTATGATATGTCAGTATTTCTCTGAAGGAAATGGAGGATGTGCACTATGCCATCAAAAAACCCAAACAGACCAATCCTGAATTCCACTTTGCAACATAAGGTGGGAACTACATGTTAGATTTTTAGGGAGAATAAAATACTAATAGACTTCACTGGATCAGTTAGCCTAAAGCAGAGCAATTTTTGAAAATTGCCTCCTATATAGTGCAGAAAAGAAGGGGATGGAGGCACAATGTTGTAATGAAGTGCAAGAAGAATCAAATTTTGATTCTCAAAAATGTTAATTAAAAATGTTAATTTCTTCTGTAAACTGTAATTTACCCACAGTCTCAAACCAAATAAGATGTAAAGATGGGAACTTCACTGACACATCTGCATACATAGCCTTACATTTGTACTAGTCCCTTGATTAGCAACAAAGGTGCATTATTTCAGTAAACAGGTTTGTTGTTTTTTTTTTTCCCCCCAAATACATTTTGCATTAGATAACAGACTAGCTAATGTAAATGTTGTTGACAACACATAGTGGTGAGATACTTTAAATCTCATGTTCACAATCAGTGATCTGAAGATTCCCCATGAACATTTCCAACAGTTTATGAAAGACAACTGCAGAAGGGAAGCCTACTGTCTGTTGACTTAAATTTGATATGCAGAATTCTGTACAGTTTCAGTGGGAGCTACATCTTTTGGACTATAAAAAGGGATGAGACAGCTGCATTTCCTTTATGGTAGCTATGATGTTTTTCTTTGAATTTTAGGAAAATATTGTAGATGATGCAGTGTAGCTGTGCTTGGAATAGTAGCTGGCACAGAAGTAGGCTGGACTGCCAATGCATTATGATAATGGTGAACTGCTTTATAATTTGCTGAGAAGATAAATTGACGTGAGAAAAGGGGCAGTTATATGAGTAGAATATGCAATCATTTTCTGCCAGTTGCCATTATAAATTCTGTCAGCTTGCAAATCTACTTTCTGGGAACAATCCCATAGAAATTGTGAACTATAAAGATCAGATTGTAGGAACTGTAAATTTAGTTAGAACTCAGCTGATATCAGCATGTGGTTAGTTAGAATCATCTTAAGTATAAACCATAGCTGTCAAGGATAGATGTGTTAATGAATAATTGATTTGATAGATAAACTTAACTAGATATTATCTGTTTTAAAAATAAAATTAGTCTTTTACCATGAACATATTTAAATGGCTAGGGTGAGGTTTTCTCATGTTTTGGACAATAAACTTGTAGTTTATTTTTCACATGTTTTTGTGATTATTAAAGAGTAACCTTATTACAGGCAGAATATATACTAGTCAAAATAGGTGCTAGGAAATGTGTTTTACAGCCTTATTTTTGTTTCAATTGTTCAGTAAGACCTCTTCCAGTAATAGGTTTATTATCAAATATGTAAGCAGTGAAAGGTTATTGCCTCTATATTGCTTAGCAATTAGTTACAGGCTAAGGATTTAAATAAAAGAGCTATTGTGCCTTGCATCATTAGGCAATAGTATTATACAGAGAAATAGCTGTACCAAAATGGACAGATAACTAAAACTCTACCTTTCATAAACCAAGCATCAAACTAAGTATACTTCTTACATTTGTAACAACATAAGTCACTCTATGGCTGCCAGAAAGTATGTTTCATGCTGAAATTCACAGTGACAATGAAGAAAGAGTTCATGTTTTCTAATCAAAAGATGTAGGCTTCTGCCTCTTACACTAAATACATGTTATAGTGCAGTTCTCACTTTAATCAGCACAGAGCAATGTGCAAACACAATTTAATAGCTAGCTACAAAAATGTACCATATAGTAAAGATAACCAGAAAAGGCAATTAATCCATTTTGAAGGCTGCTTTTATTTTCATGAAATTCTGGGTATCAGTATTGTATATAACTTTATGAAATTTCCAGTGGTTTGAAAGAAAACATTTTGGTACTGACTGGATGACAAATCAGAAAAAGAGAACTAAAAGGCCCACTGAGTCCAACATCTGAACAACCAGGCAGTTAGGGAGCCCATCACTAACCTGGCAGCCATGCAGCAAAGACCAGGCTAACCAGCTGGCAAAACATCTAAGCAGCTGACTCGCCAATAAGTGATACAAGCAGGCTGCTTCTTTGGCTTTAATTAAAGCTTTAACTGGAATGAAAAGGTTTCTGTAGATCTTCCTGACTGTCACAATTTCATATCACAAATACTAATTTGATATTAGAATTATTTGGTAATAAAATGATAAATAAATGAGAACAATTCATTGATATAAAAATGCATCTTTCTCCTATTAACACAAACTAAGAAGGATGCTCTGCTTAGACAAATTATTAGCATGGATCTTCAGAACTGGAATCTCTCTCTGCCAGCGGCTGTGTGTACCACTAAAAACCAGATTCATGGGGGAACTTAGAATCATAGAAACATAGAATGGTTTAGGTTGGAAAGGACCTTGAAGATCATCGAGTTCCAACCTTCCTGCCATGGGCAGGGACACCTCCTGCTGGACCAGGTTGCCCAAGGCCACGTCCAGCCTGGCTTTGAACACCTCCAGGGATGGGGCCTCAACAACCTCTCTGGGCAACCTGTTCCAGTGCCTTACAACCCTCAAAGTGAAAAATTTCTTCCTAACATCTAATCTAAACCTGCCCTTTTCCAGTTTATATCCATTCACCCTCGTCCTGTCACTACATGACCTAGTAAAATGTCCTTCCCCAGCTCTCCTGTAGACCCCCTTGGGTGTCTTGGTGTCAAAACTTGGTGTCAAAAAAGCATAAATAGTCTTCAAAGAGACTAGGAGAGCTGAGGTTTCTTTTTTTTTTTTTTGTCTTCTGCCTGCACTCTAACCTTTTCAGGCTAGAACACTTAATTTTCCTTCTGGCTTGACGAATACTTGCGTCCTTTTGCAGAATGGCACATAAGTAATATAAATGGTAGAAAGAGCGCATAAATTAATACACATATTTATATCAAGACTGACTCTCTATAAATATCATCTTGTGTTGAGAATGCTGAACTTAAGTGGCATTTTTGGATTCCTAACCCTTTGTCTGAAACAAAGATTAAACTAGTATGTTCAGTTTCCTGGATAAGTGCTGTAACTTCTTAACTGGCAATATATATAAAAAAAAAGAAAAAAAATAATCAAGAGACATCATAAGTAGCGTTTCTGATTGTATTTGTATTATACAGACTTTGTATTAAGGACAGTATTGCTGGCTTGAGCCTGTCAGAGGACTATATGAAATACCTATATTTTACATACCAACTAGTATGAAACCATTGTTCCTTGGAGTGGTGTATTTACAGGCTCATGCAGAAATGACTGGCAATTCTGCGGCACAGAGGTAAGGGGGACACACCAAAAAAGAGGTAATAATACAAGAACTAATACTAATACAAGAACTTCCTTACCCATTCGCCACATCCTTTTGCAATGTCATAGCACTATTTTTTTATTTATTTTTTTTAACATCACCATCCAAATTCCTTGGATCTAGGATTCTGAGTAAATTTCTTAAGCTGAAAAAAAGTTAGATTTTATATGTTCTCCATCTGGAATGAATAAGATCAGCTAGTGTGTTTCCATAGTACAAAAACATTTTAAAGCAAGTATTTGAAGGAGCTTTAAGAACCTGTGGTGCCAGTCAAGCATT
>NW_009649582.1:460157-549773 GCF_000708025.1 Charadrius vociferus
GTAGTCTTAAACATATTCTATTTTCAGATCGCATGTTTGGGAAGAGACGGAAACAACGCTGCCCCTGAACTCTTATTCTTTCCAAAGTCTTCCTCTAAAACAACACCTATACAAGTGTACTAGTCATTTATTTAAAAAGTGTTGGTTTTTTTTTTTCCCTCCACTTAAAAAATCACTTCTAAATTACTTGCTTTATTATGAGTACAGCTGACTCCAAATGTGCCTTGATCATTGTCTGTAACAAGATTAAACCAACTGAAAATCTGGAGATGATTAGTGGTGATGCTAGGCACATTCCTCAGGGCTGACCCCCAAAAGAAATTTGGTTTGCCCTGAGAATGGAAGCAATTTTTTTCAGTTGTGAAAGTCACTTGCTCATCCACTTCTGGCACCATTTTGAGGTAAGGCTATAATAATGGTGGGGAATCAGAATGCCTTCCTGATCTAGGAACTGTGTACACACTAATGAAATAATAAGAAAAATGAGTGTTGAGTACAGGATGAACAGGAAAAATCTGCCTTCCCAGCCTTTAGGTAAGCAAGAGAACCCCAGACATTTAGCATTAATTATTATTTTCTATGTTGAGTTTTTAAACTTTAGGCTTCCATCTCATCTGTAATCTAAAGGACAGGCAGAAAAATCTACTCTGTTTGCCACAGTGTTTTGAGAACAGCTGTTTAGAACAATAGACATACTACCCTAAGATTGATATTTTGGTCAGTCCTGCATAAGAATTAAAAATTCTGAATAAGATGTCCTGAGTTTTGTCTTTGAAGGAATGAATTCACTGGTTTTAGAATAAGCTTATGGATACCTTTCAGTGTCTGCAAATGCACTTGTACTACTCACACACAGAAAAATTTGAAGGGAAAAAACCATAGAAAACTGGACTTCTGGTCATTGTAAAAGGAGGATAATAACTCAAAATCTCTAGATAAATTTTTAATTGAATTTTTTGAAATCCATAGAATAGATAACATGAGTTTTCTTGGTTGTGGTTTTCAAAGCTATCATATATCTTACTCAATGTATCATTTTTAGTAAAACAGATTACTTAGCGAAAGAATGAATGAAAGCTCTAATGTTATTTTTATACAAGACAAGATTGTGCTGTATAAGCTATTTATTGATACTTGCCAGTTTGTTTTATTGGCTCTTAGCCACCTCCCTCCCCAACCCTACTTCCCCAGCCCTTAAACACAAGTGTTATAGATACTGGGGAAAGAAAGATTTGTACAGAAGCTTACTTCGGGCTTTACCTCAAGCCATAAAATGAAATAGAAATATTTCCCTTTGAGGGAGCTAAGAACACATTTAGTGAATAAGGGGCTATTGCACTTTAAACAGAATTATGCTTTAAATTAAAATAATGTGATCACATGTCAGAGGAGGGACTGCTGTTAAATGAAACATGCAGTTCCCTGGGTTGTTTTTCATAAGCAGAAATTAAATCTAGGCTTCTGCATCTAAAAAACCACTAATTTTCACAGCCTGAGCTGACCAGCTTCAAGCTTATTAGCTCCAAGTCAGGACTGAGATCAAATTTAGATTTAGGCACAGTATGAGGACAAAGAAGCAAAGAACAAAAATTTGGTCTCTGGAGACTTGCCTCTACTTTCTTGCACTTACTGTTAATTTGCATTACTATTTTAGCTAGCTGTTCTCCTGCATACTGCTACGACAATATGATTCTAAACCTTGAAACAAAAATTAAGCCATAAAAATAACTCTCAGGAAGTGGTTTGAACTTCAGATGGGCAAATGCTCTTGTGGACAAGGGTATACTCTCACTGATGCAAAGAACAGAAGGACACCACTGTTCTGTCTGGTCAAAGCTTTGCTCTATTACTGGTCATAGTCTAAACACTTAATGTAATAAGTTCATTTTCAGAAATATTGTTTAAAGATACTGAAATGTCTAATGAGAATATTTTGACACAACTTGAAGTGGAATATAGTCAAAATATTTTATTTAGATGGTGAAATATTTTGTTTTGATTTAATTTTCTTAGTTTTGAGTGTATCACATGTATTTGTTAAAATCCCCATATTCATATAACTTTACTACTTTACTGACTTTCATATAACAGCTGGACAAAAAACATTTAGCAGTAAAATAAAAGTGAAGTACTACTTCAGAACAGAGCACTGTATAAAATTCTTCAGACTTTTTCATATGGTAAAGAGTTTCAAATTATCAAATTTGTTTCTTCTTGAAACAGGAAAAACATGCCTTTTTAAAGAAAACTCAAAGCAAAAGTTTCTAGTTGAATAAAGGTGGTAGGGGAGGACTGTGCTTTCCAAAAGACTATGTGCAGCCATTCACCAGGTACTGATGATTTGATTTTAGTTGTAAAAGCCAGAGCTCTGAACTTGCAGTCTTTTTCTTACAATTTTCTTTTAGTTGCTGGTCTGCTAGGTGATTGAAGTTTCTTCCCCTCTCTGTGCATGAGTTTCTCTGTCTGTAAAATGGAGGTAACAACATTGATAATGACATTATTGCATTTTGCAAAGCCACTTCAAAGGTTAGATGAAAAGTCCTTTGTAAAAGCAAGGAACTTCTAAAACAGAATCCACTCATTCTCTCACTTGTGGATTGCCTGAATAGCTTTATGACCTGTTTCATTACAGACTTTCTTTTCTTTTCTTTTTCTTTTCTTAGTTTTTTTCAAAATAGAAGAGGAATCTGCAATGTCTGAATATAAAGTGGTATACTTGTTGGCTAGTATTTTATTCTAACTACAGGAAGAGTTCTGTTTAGAAATAAATGGAAGGACATAGATAAGTATGTTGACATCCTGAAGATGTGACTTATATTTTTGGTTTTGGTGAGAAATACATCTTGGCTTGATGGAAGGATTGTTTATCTAAAGGTTATTCACCGTCTTTCTAACTATAACATCTTATCTAATAAAAAAACAAAAAACAAAAAACAAAACCACCAAAAAAACCCCCAACCTCTAATTCAGACCTTCCTAATGAGCAAGACAAGGTAAAAGACTACAGTAACTGGAGTAATGTCCTGATGTTACATACCAAACAGAAAAACAAGTCCAGATAATTTTGTATACTGGGTCTAGTGGCTCGTAGTTAATTTTCTTCATAGAAGCCTATACGGTGCTCTGGTTTGGATTTGTGGCTAAACCAGAATGGATAACACACCAGTGTTTTGTCTATTGCTGAGGAGTTCTTGCACAGCATCCGAGCTTTCTTCCCCCCCCATTCTGTCCCCCCAGTGAGTAGGCTGGGGACAGAGAAGATGCTGGGAAGGGACAAAACCTAAACAGCTGACACAAATCAACCAAAAGGATATTCCGTACCTTATAACTTCATGGTAAGCAATAAAAAATGAGGAGAGGGGCTGGGGCAGGTAGCCATTGCTTGGAGACTGGCTTGATTGATCTACTTGTGGGACATGATGAATTATTGCATTTGTATCGATTGGGGGTTTTTGTGCTTTTTTCTCCCCTTGTCACTTATTAAACTGGCTTTTGAAGACTCTTTATTTTGACCCAGGAGCTTTCTTGCTTTTGCTCTTCCTATTCTCTCCCTGTCCTGTTGTCAGGGGCAGGGAGGGGAGTGAGGGAGCTGTGTGGTGCTTTGCTGTTAGCTGCTGTCAATCTGCCAGAACTCTCTACTCTTCTTGTACTTTTGATAATTGAATTTCAGATTCACTGAAATGATGGAGTATTTTTTATTTCTTTGTAACCTGAATTAAGAAAAATAATTACTCTTGAAAAATAGGTGTCTGTTTTATAGTTTTAGATGGTGGTCTGCATAACCTAAGCTATCTTGTTCCTTATCTTGAACATGAAAGTCATAGCACACAATACTTTTCCTGGTGCCCAGTGCAGTGTTCTGCCTAACCTGTTGACTGACCTGGACAAACACAAACTCTTTCTAGCCTGAGTGTCATGTGCTTGCGTCTTGATAGTGCTGTGCTTGACCAATAACATGATTGTGTGGTTTCTGGATTAGCAGTGATTTATATCCCATTACTTGGTCATGGAGAGTGGAAAATCTTGTCTGTTCATGCTTGTCATAATATAGTCATTTATAAATACGAAGTCTCACATAAGGCATGCCAATGAATGTGTGTTTGAAAAAAATAAGTTTTCCACACAAGACCTTTATCAAAGCCTTATGAAAATCTACTGATCCTCAGCCCTGATCACTTTATAATATTTTAGTAATGATTTTTATTTGTTTGTTTTAATTCAGGATCTCTGGAATGAATATACCTCCTCCAGTTATCAGCAACAAAAACTGGCTCAGACTACATTTTGTAACAGACAGCAATCACCGATACCGTGGATTTAGTGCTCACTATCAAGGTACATTTAAAGAAATATATTTTTTGTTGTGGTTGTTTTTGTTAAGAAAAAAAATAGCGGTTGAAGTTGTAGAGGAAATGGGAAGGGCCATTTTAAAAAAATCTTCATAAAGGTATAGTTTGTATTTGCATAAATGATAAATTCAGCTGTGCCACCTGTTATATCAAGTTACAGTATGTTAGAGTATGGGTAGTATATTATCTAGTGTGTCTAAATACAGTTATAAGAAAATTAAAGCAGATATCTGCTTCACTTTACCCTGTGCAAGTACTTAGCTTTAAATATTCTAATATTCTAAAAAGATACTGTGTAACAAATGCAGAAATAATGTTTTTATCATTAAAATATGTATTTGGCTCTATGTTTGTGTAAGTCTTGTTTGTAAAACAGTGAAGAAGTGTCTATTTACTAATGTAGCATTTAATCGCTATTATCTCTTATTACCTATTTCTGAATGCATTGTGCTATTAAAGGTTTAATTTACCCATAAGATTCTTATCCACTGTTTTTATGAACAAGCATTATTTTGAGTAAGAGTGAAAGCATCTGAAGCATTAACTTGGGAATATCACCATTTGGAACGAGGTCATTATAATGATGAAATGTTAATGAAAAGTTAACTTCATTACTATATGTTAATACTGTCTGCTTTTTCACAAGCATTTATAAAGAATATTTTTAAATATCTATAGTGTATCAATGGATCTTCAGGGAACAGTAACCCTTTTTGTACTTTTGTGCTTTTCCATTCATCTGATGAAAAAGAAATCACAGCATTCCGAATGAGATTTAGTTCAGGAATTTTTTTTATAGTTCTCTATATGAAATTTAGCATAGGAAGAGTTTAGCTATGTAAATGTTTGCAGAACCTGATGAAACTAATCAATTAATGTAAAACTTGCAACTAACAAAAGACTAGGACTAATTTTTTTATGTAATTGATCTTTCATAATAGCAAACTTTTTATAACTCTGTGTAATTGCCTCAGATAACATATTCTGTAAAAGAACAGAGTAAATTTGATTACTGTTTTAGCAAATATTGTGTATCTCTATTTAGACTTCTTGAGTTCATAGATGTTCTGGAATGTGTATTCTGAGTGAATTTAGGTAAAAGGAGCCTTCCTACTGTAGCTCCAGGGCTGCTATAAATGTTTATGAAAGGCACTGAATCACTTTTTGCATCATATCCTTCATACTAAACACAATAAACCACACTCTTTACTGGGAAATCATTAGCTTACAGGACTGTTAAAAGGTGTAAAATAGGAACTTTTTAGATCCTACTGCACAATTGAGAAACCATGTGATAACTATTTTGGTTGTTTCTGTGAAGTAATTTGCATTGTTGAGATGTTCATTTCTGAACTGCTGAGAAAAGGAAAACAAAATGTGTTGCACACATACTTGCATTCCTGCCAAAAGCATGAGATATTAGGTAATGAAAGAAAAGAGACTTTTTTTTAGTTTCACCATGTGTTTTCTGCAAGTCATAAAACGTGAGTTTGTAGGTGTGGGAGATTTGAATGTGCTGTGTATCTTCTATTTCATTTTACCACCTAAGTTCGTAGTGATTACATTATGGGGTTTTTACTTTTATTTTCGTTTGCTTATTTAATTTTTAATTGTATATTGCTGAATGTATGTTGAAGTGTACTGTGTACTAAGTTGTGAAATGCTGCAGTAGTTCACCATACTTAATATGGAGAAAATATTTTTTACAATTGTTTGAAAAAAAAAAAGGGTGTAAACAGCAAATAATTTCAGCATGAAAAAGCATTAAATGTGCATACCGAAGCAGATACTGTCATTAAAAATTAACCATAATAGTAGGAAATGGAAAAATGCATTGTCAGGTAATAGCAAAGAGTGGGTTTTGGGTCAATGGTAGGGTAAAGGAGAGAGTGTGAGGAAATTAAATAAACATATTAAAAAAACTTTCATATGTTTAGAAAACAAATAAAAATGTATACCATAAAATCTTTCAGTTTGTTAAAAACTGAAACCTTTATTTTTTTTTCAGTTACAGACAACTTTAAGCCTTTTTGTAAAGCCCATTTTCAAACAGTAATTTTACTGGTGCACTGACATGAGTTGTTACAAAAGCTGCCAGATAACACATAAAAATAAAAAAAGTATTCCGAAGAGCTATGTAGTACAAATGCATGTGCCTGTTTTTCTGTTCATGAGTTTATTTCTGCATCACTTTGAAAGGGTGCCTGTTAATCCTTTCAATAGTCTGTATTTTCACCATACTACGCTGTAGTAACTTGCAAAAACACACTTTTTCCCCTGCTTAACTAACATAGATATTACTGTAACTTCTTTCTGACTTCCCTCCTTGAAACTTAATCTATCCTATGTAGTACCACTATAACTAGAATCAGTAATTTCTTACCACTTCATCTAATTTAACATTCTTTATTCTATTATTGCATCTTTTGAAGGAGCCAGACACCAAATCCTGAACTTCAGAACACTGCATAATTCTTACTCCATCACTGCTTGGCACTTCAGTACTCTCTTCACCTAATCACTCCCTTGGTTCTCTAGTTTTTTTTGCACAACTGAACATTTTGGGCTAGTATATTTGGGTGGTGGTTTGAGCCTGAGTAGCAATGAAGCATCTCCACGGCAGCTCTTTCACTCTAGCCCCACAGCGGAACAGCTCAAAGAACAGGAAGAACAAGAGCGAGAAAGTTGATGGGTTGAAATAGAGACAGGGAAAAGCATTCATCAACTACTGTCCTGGGCAAAACAGTCTTAAATTAAAACATTTAATTACTGATTTGAGTGTTGGGAAACAAAGACAGCTATTTAAAGAATTAGGGAAACCTTTCCTCTCCCCTTTTGCAGGCTTAACTTCATTCCAGACACCTCTTTTTCTCCTTTCTCTGTCTACGCCACCGCAGATCACTGCCTCTTTGGTGATGTGACAGGCAGTGCAGGAGGTTCAGGTCAAGGTGGAGGAGTTTCTTTCTCTTATTCCTCGTGTTTCACTCCTTTCTTCTGCTATTCCTTCCTTCTTGCTCTTTTCCTCTGCTCTGATGTGTGTTTACCATGGGCCACAGTGTCTTAGGGGAAGAACCCTCTCCAGTGTGGTTTATCCATGGGCTTCAGTCCCTTTGAGGGTATCGCTAGCTCTGTAATGGAGCTCTGGCCGTGTTCCTTTCTCTCAGTATCTACTGCCTTTTCTTGAATACATTTTCACAGAGATGCCACAAATTCTGCTGATGAGCTCAGTTATGTCCTGTGGAGCCAGCTGGAACAAACTGTGACCAGGATGGGGCAGCCCCTGACCTCCTGTCACACAGGTCACATGTGCAGCCCCCCTGCTACCAAACCCCCACCTTTTATACCAATTACAACCTGCAAAAGTAATTGTCGGTTGTTTTATTGAAACAACAACAACAAAAAAAACCCCAGTTTTGTGGCCACTTTTTAGGCAGTTATAGAATAACTAAATCTTATTTCCTTCTGTTCTAAATTTATGAATTATTTTTTAAAGATTCTTTTTCACAAAGCAGCCTCACGTGGCCTAGCTTCAGTGTAATATCTAAAGCTACTGTGGCCTAGATGATTGAAAAGAAGACTAAAAATGATGTATACAAAGTCTTAAAATCTAGCTGCATTTGAAAAAAAAAACAAAAACAAACCACCCAAAAGAAAAACTGGAGTATTACATAAACTTTCCTAAACATCCTTTTAATTTCATTAATTATCATATTTTGCCTAATTCTCTGTTTAAGACTTCAGTCTTACAAACACCCGTGAAAGTGTTTAAATTGGCTTATATAGAGCAAATGAAATTTACTGAGGTACGTGAAACTATGGGAAACTCGCAGCTTCATATAAACACATTATCATGCAGGTTAGGTGTATTAATTTCTTTTAATAGGCATTTTAATTCACCAAAGAAATTGAATTATACAATATTTGAAAGATATCGTGGTGTCATAACTAAGACATGCTTATTCTTTCTTGTTTGATCACCCTTGTTTCAGCACTTCTTTCTATTCACTGAGGGTTCTTTGCCTTGATGTTTTTTTTTGTTTCTACTGCTTTGTTAAAACTCCTTTTGAGTTAGAAACTGTTGGCTGAAGTAGAACCAAAGCTTCTTTAGATCTTCCTGAAGCTGCTGCTTCAGTGTTTCTTGGCACTCGTAATCCTCTTTTGCTGTTTCTAAAATTAGTTGTGCTTTTTTACTCCATCCATTTGCAGTTCCTGTAAAAGTTACTTTTGCTTGCTGCTTTCTGTTGGCTACTCTTTGCAATCCATCACTTATAAATGAATTCATAATATTATCTAAGTGGACAGAAGGGATTAAGTTAGCTTCACAGTTTCCAATCTTACAGACTGGCATACACAAACTTCAATGTTCTCTATGTCAAGTATACCTGGACTCTGAAAGGGCTTTTGAAAAGAGGTCTTAATTTTCTGATAGTTAAACATTGCTTTAAAAATCTGTAACTTTGCTATCTTTTGAGATCCAGCATCCTCTCTCTCTCACTCTCTCCCATCCTCATCCTTTAAAGCTCTGGACGGTGTCAGTAGTAGCCCTATACTTACTATTTATTTCACTTGTGAAATCCATTTCTTAACTGCTTTTACTTCCTTTCCCCTTCCCTTTACCTCTGTTTAAGCCACGCACAAACTACTGCTTCTACTATGAACAAAATAGTATCAAAATGTCAATTGAATGCACAATCACATCTGGTTTCCCTTAAGAATCTTTGCTTATAGGAAAATACAGATGAAGAGATGAAATATATCCATGAGTTTTTCAGAATAGATTAAAATTAACTGTCATGCTCATGTTGAAAAGCATGCAAATAGTTACTCTCCTTAGTACTTGGCAGCAGACTATGTAGAGCTGAAATTGGATAAATGCCAGCACTTTCAATGTGTGATGCAATATGGAGAAAACTGACATTGAAAAGTTTTCTCTTTGTCGGCTTGATTTTCTATTGTTCTTTTCTTTTCTTTCTGTCATTTTGTATATGAATAGAAATGTATCTTCATTCAGAAATTAGTTATGGAGTTAGACTTTTCTTAGATATTTTTTCTTGGTTTTGCTTTGACAGAGAATTTGAAGCAATTTGCAATCAGGTAAAGAACAAAAGTAGTACTAAGCTGCATCAGAACATCATGGCTAGAGTTGCCAGCAGGGCAAAACTGTCTTTATCACTTTTTTTCAGAGCATCTAACAATTTAAAAAGAATTTGTCATTCGTTCCTCATGTTCAAAGCTGTTGCAATGAACAGTTTACAGTACTAATGCTGGAAGACTCAGCAGTCGCAACTAAGTCTTACTTGAGATTCAGCTCCAAGACTCCAAAATGTAGATGTAGGTTTAGACACCTATGGGTATCTAAATACCCATTAAAGTTGAGGAGCTGTGGGGCACAGTTCAGCCATACATGAATATATGTGCACTGACGTATGAAATCACCTAGGGTATCCAGGGTATTTTATGGCAATGGCAGAAGTGCAGAGACTCTTCTTGCAGACAAACCAAGGTGTTGCAAAGCAGTACGCTATGCAGTAACACAACTGCACCAACCCAAACTATGCACGGGCAACTGAATCTTCCCCACACCTAGCTAATCCTGCCAGTGCAGGTTACAGAGTGATTCAGCTGACCACATGGTAGGGGTTGGGTAGACTTGCTCTAGAGTAAATGAGCCATCTGCATGGTGCTGGCAAATTAGAATTTACAAGACACTGTGACATTCTGGCACAGACACTAGAAGACAGGGAAGAACACCTAAAATGCCAACAAATAGCACATACGCAGCTGTTGTGTCCTGTCCAAGGTGTGTACTTTAGGATGAAATAAAACACTACATTCCACTGCCTACACTGACTAGATTTCCGTTTGTTATAATAGTTTCTATACTTAGTGCAACTATAGACACGTAGATGTAGGTGTCTTAATTTCAGGTTGAATCTCACATAACGTGACTACTCACTTACTGAAATGGCTTTTTACTACAGCACACTCATGGGCTTGAGATTCCTGGGGAGAAATTAAGGTGTCACGTCTGGAGAAGTCTGCTACTCAAAGGCTGTGCCTACCTCTGATTAGGGCAGTGTAAATAAGTTGTTGGTTGCATTACTAATTTATTAGACAGATGAGATATTTTATTTTTTTTAGACAGATACTTAGTTCTTAGAATTGTAAATCTGTGACTTTTCAGACCCTGAACTCCTATTGTCAAAACAGCCCAGATGGCTACCTGATTTTGTAATGGATGGAGGAAAAAGGAACCCTCTCTTCACAGAATGAAAGGAAACTACGAGAGTTTCTCAGTAGATTTTTTTTTTTATTATTATTTGCCTTGAGGCATAACTAGAACTTAAATTGCATACATTGTCATACAAGTAAGTGTTTTTAGCGGATTTTCATACTCATGGATCTTTTAGCTGTGCTTCATCTTACACTGAGCTATATTTTCCGAATAGATGATTTTTCACCTTTGCACTCTTGAGATGTCTTTTATTCACAACTATACACCCACACAGTGCCAGTGTGCAGAATGACATTGATTTTGCTGTAGTCAAGTCAGAGAGGAGAAAAATCGCTGCATTTTTTTGACCCTCCTGCATCTTAAAGTACTTATTTTTAGAATTCTCCCAATTATAGGTTTTGACACCACCGCTGTTGATGGTTAGTTAAGTTAGTTCTGACACTGTACATAAATACAGAAAGATCTGTTTCTAAAATTTTAATTCACTTTTTTCTATTTGAAATAAGATCATCATTCATTAAAAAAGGTGATGTTAAATCACCTGATGTTAAATCACCTGATATTAAAAACTGATGTTCAATATGAAAACATGGAAGTCTGTGCTAGTGTTTAAATTGATGGATTTTAAATTACTTCTGAAATAAATATTAAGTGGTGCAGTAAAGAGTCCTTCCCATTTCTTAGTGATTTAACACATGTCTTCTTAATTTCATACTTATCCTAAAGAAAAACCTCTAATGTTTTAGGTGTGTTCAAACATTTTAATATATTTCTGTTTCATTTACTATTCTATGCACTTCCATTCATTGTTTACAAAAAGAAAATTACATATTTTTTTTTATGTACTACTGACTATCAGCAGTTCTATCTCCTCTATAGAAGAGGAGATCACCTAAATTTCAATTTAGGTAATCAATTCAATTCAATTAAATTTCAAATAAAGCAATTTCTTTACTTAGGTTTTTGGAAGTTCAGGAATTTATAAATTGAAATGAAAAATATCATTTCAAACAGCAGTAGAAAAAACAGAAAATGAGATATTCAAACTACAAAATCCATAGGTAATATGAACTATCCTGGTTTTGGGAAAGGAAAAAAGGTATTTAAATTATAGTGTGGTTTTACTTTTCCTATTTATATGCATATGAATATATAAAATATTTTAAATATATACAACTATATGTAATATATATAATTATATGTGTAAAAAGATATATTTAAAAAAAAATAAAAACAATCCTGTAAGGAAAACAATTGAAGCTGAAGAAAAAATAAGTACTAAAATAAATATTTGCTGGTAGTAGAACTCTTCTAATAATAGTACATAAACTGTAGACTTTATAGGACCTTCAAAATACTTCATTTTTTATAAGGTCAAAACATTAATACATTAACCTGTTTATCTGTACCCTTCATGACCACCAAACAGCATAATATATTGCACTGATGAGCTGTTCATGTCAAGATGATAAAACAACTGAGGGAAAAACCTGGGATAAAACACTTGTTTATGTTCAGAATATTTAGTGTTATTGAGATAAAGTGTTGGAACACTTTGTTTCCCCTTTGAAAAATGTTGACATTCAAACGCTCCCATAATATACTTGGGCTTTCTCATTAAGTGTCGTGTTTTCTGCAGCAAAAAATATATCACTATAATGTAAAGTCGTAAGCCATTCCAGTTAGTTTTTTAATAGCTTCGACCATTATAAAGTTTACTGGACACCAAAGAAAACGAGCCCGAAGTGGTCTAACTTTGGAGAATGGATTTTAAATGTTAAAATGCATACTGTCAGTGACATCAAACATCTTAGAATAATTTCTGCTGCATGAGTTACTCCCATTTCCTTGCCTCCCTCCTCCCCCACTCAGAATTTTCAACTTTTTTTTTTTTTTTAATTATAGGAGGTATTTTTTTCATTTTAGAGGGGTGTTGGTTTTTTTTTTTGTACTGGTAGGGGACACCCACACAATGAAAGAGATTGTTTCGATAAGAAAACAACAGCCAGATGTAGATAATGAAGTAACTGAATGTAGGATTTTTTTGTGTCTGGCCTCACACTCGATTTTCCCATGTACTTCCCAATCAGACTGAATAAATTATTATGAAGAATTGTCTCCTTTCTGTCTCTGTTTGTTCTGTTTGGCCTAAAGACAGAGTTGTTTGTTTGTTGTTTAGTTGCATGAGAACACTTGCACTTTTCATAGAAATCATATCCTCATTTCCTTGAAGATAAAGCTAGAGTAGTTATTTAGTTTTAAATTTAATTGTATGAACTGGATAGCCATGTGTTGAAGCATAACGTATGTGAAATACAGTTGTTTTGGTCTTTTAAATGTTTCTCCCTCCTTTATTATTTGTGAAGACTGTAATCACACCATATACCTGAAGACTGAGTAACATGCTGAATGGTGTCCTGCCTAAAGATAGGAAAGTTACTCTTTTTCCAATAGAAAATTTAGATTTAAAATTCTGTTCTGGAATATGAGTATGGAAGTGACAAATGCAGTGTGTTATGTCAGGAGTTATTTCTTGTTGTTAAATAAGTTACTACAGTTTTTACTAATTCCCAGTATAGGTAAGATTGAGGACATTTGGCTTTATTCTTCAGAACTAAATCTAAGATTATGTAATTCCAGAAGTAAAAGTACCTTTTTCAAAGTATTCCCCAGACTCCTTAGTAAATAAGGAATCAAATCTATTTAATTTAAGTTAATATTTTAATGAATCCTACTCCAAGTAAGGAATGAAAGAATTTTCTGAACTGCCTTTTCAGTTTCCAGCTACTTTCTCCACCTTCCAGTCGATGGATCTTTTAATACTTCAAAACATGGGCTGCTTTATTTGTTTATTTTATCAGTAGCAGTACCAGAAAACTAGAAGAACTTTTTTCCCCTATTCACAGGCACCTGGAAATTAATTAAACATATACCTCCATTTAACAAATTGTTTTCCCTTAAATGCAGCTGAGGCAATAAACCTTGTGTACCAGTGAACATTATTATATGGAATTTGTTGATTTGTAAAATCATTAACTAGTTCCAAAGAGATTCTCAGTTATGTAATTTCTTTAGTTCTTCATTATGTCAAATTTCAGTACCATTCATATTTGAAAGAAAACTTGATAAAAGCCCTCTGAGGACCATATTGGTCACACATTCTCTGTTTCTAAGTCTGAAAATTGCCAGAACAACAGTAGAATAGCAATGTGAATACTAAACTGTTTGTAGTATCTCCTAAGAGTGATTTTTTTTTTAATTATTTTTTATTTACTTGCTTGGTTTTAGAGATGGCATTTTTTTTATTATTATTATTATTTATTTACTTGCTTGGTTTTAGAGATGTCAATAGGGTTTTTTGGTTTTTGGGTTTTTTTTGTTGTTGTTGTGTTGGGGTTTTTTTGGCTGAATCCTGTATCAATATTAACATTGTTTTACCTTTTCAGAAAATGAAATCAGCCCAGTTCAGCCCAGTTGTTTTATGCATTTTCAATTCCAGTGTTATTTTTTTTCAGAAAGCTCGTATGTTTTGGGGTTATTAACATGACCCATGACTTTTCCCGAATGTCACCTATTTTTAGCTAATTTACCAAGTTTTTTCCATGAGTGGCGAGATAAAGTTTACATGTGAACTGAGATATGGAGGTTGAGAACTGAGATTAGAAGAGAAAAAAAAGGAAAGTGAAAAAGAAAGATTTGTATCAAGAACCCCCCAAAAGTGAGCTGAGAGTTCTTAATGGAAAGTAATATGTAGGAGAAAGACAAAGACCCAAACAAAGTGATTAGAGTGGAGAGTAAGGGATTGTGAGGAAAAAAATAGATGAGAAGACCAACGGTACTAAAGAGAAAGAACATGAAGTGAGTCAGTTTAATATTTATGACTTACCGGATAAGAAAACTTCTTGTATAATGCAAGAAATAATGAAATTTAATCTGCGCTAGTTGAGAAAAAATGTCCTGAACAGGTAGCCAGGACAAGTCTAGCTTCCTCAGCCTCTCCTCACAGGGCAAGTGCTCCAGTCCCAACCACCTTGGGGACCGTCTGACAAACTCACTCCCATTTATCAACTTCTTCCAAGGGCTCCTTCCTTTTGGTGAGGCTCAAACTGGACATGGAGCTAACAAGTGCTAAATAAAGGTGAGGGTAATCCCTTCCAACAGTGTATCAGACATGCTTCTGTTAATGCATTTTAGGATGCTGTTCACCAGGACACACTGCTGGCTCACATTCATCTTGCTGTCCACCAGGACCCACCAGACCTTTTCAGCAGAGTTGTTCCCCAACCAGTCAGACCCCAGCCATTCCTGTTGCAAGAGATTGAATTTATCCTGGTTTATTTTCATGATTCATGTTGTCTCATTCCTCCAGCCTGTCTTACCTCCCCCTGGATGGCCAGCCTGCTTTCAAGCACATTGGCTATTCCCCCCAGTTTGGTGTCACCTGCAAACCCAATGAGAGCCACTCCATAGCCTTGTCATGGTCGTTGATGTAGGTATTACAAGACAGGTCACAGGATAAAGTCCTGCAGTGCTCCACTTGTTACAGTCCTCCAAGAAGAGTACGGCCCACTAACCACAAACCTGTGACCCTTACCTTCTAACCAGGGTTTGTGCTCTGATACTTTTGTTCCTCGCTCCCCTTGGGGTCTTGAATTCATTTCATGGCAACTGCAGCCATGGCTACAATTGATTATCATATCTCCAACCAGGTCTCCCTTGTTAGTGAGTTGCAGGTCCAGCTGTGCATCAACCCTGGTTGGTCCATCCAGTATGTCAATAAGTAAGTTGTCCCTGAAATCTTCCAAAAACCCATCACCACACTACAGCCATGTGAGCTGTCCTACCGTATCTTGGTTACTCCAATGATGCCACCATTCTGTGATGGCATTTCCAGTTCCTCCCATTTCTGTCCCAGGCTGAATGAATGTGTATATGGAAGCTTGAGGCAGGGGTCTCTTCACCCTATTTTAGCATTCCTGAAGTCTCTCATATTCCTGAAAATTTTTCATTTCCTTTCTACTTTTTTCCACCATTATGTCGCTTAAATGTGGCTCGTTATCTCCCTCTCCATCATTCTTAGCATACACCTCTCATCAGAAGGTTGGCCATAGTGTTGGCAAAGATGTTCTTGTTCCACTTTGTCAGGGGCACCTTCTTTGCGTAACAGCAGACTGTAGTCACTCTGTTTAGGCAGAGATTTAACAGCACTGCTTCCTAAACCATCACTGCATCAATCAATTTATCTTTAAGTGATGGGCGTCTCAGAGTTTTAGTCATGTAGGCTTCCCGCTGCTCTTGCAGGGAATTCAAAGACATTAGCTTGTGTTGCTTCTTTGTAACTGTCTTTGCATAGTAAGCATTGCAAATTTATCTTAATTTGCAAGTAAAAGAATGGGATCTGTTGATCATTACTATTGTCAGTAATATCAGCAAGCTCTTATGTTCTAGGCTAGTCAGTATATTAGGAGCATTACATAGTCCTTAAGTTCATACTGAGAGTGCTTTAAAAAGCACTTCTTTGTGCTTTTTAAATTAAATATTAGGAAAAGAGAAGAGGACAAAGCAGAAAACGTGCTGTTGTATAAATCGACCTGCACTTTGACTCTTATTGTTGCTCTGGCCTTTCATCATTTCAGAAGAATATAGCAAAGTTGAAGAAAGTTCAGAAAAAGATAGCAGAGATCATCAAACACATGGATTAGTTTCCGATTGAAAAGTGAGTGACTAGTGTAGGACCCTGAAGCTTAGAAAATAAATAGAACTCTGGGAGGAGGGGAGATACACAGATTAGAAAATCATGAATCACAGGGATGGTACTGGAAATAGTTATTATGTCTGTTTTGGATGCGAAAACTGAAGCGCATACCAATGAAGTGACTTAAGTGGCTTGCCCAAAGTCACCCAGAAAGTTATCAGTGGAGTTGGGCACCGGGTCTTTTGAGCCCCAACCTAGGGCAGCTGAAAACTACTTAACACTAACTCTGGCTTTTCACAAAGCTGGCAGAATTGCTTAGGTATTGCTGGTTTAGTTTATAGTACTGCCTTGGTGCACTATGATGTATGAGGCCATATGTTCAGATTAAATAAAGCTGACACAAATACAAAAAGGGACAGGCATATTGACTTTCTGAAAGTAAACCAAGCTGGTTTACTTGCTCCTTTCCCTTCTCTTTGCACTTAATAGTAAATTTTGGATTAAAGACAACACCTCTTAATTCCTAATACGTATATCTAGCGTATAGGTGTAACAAATAGGTAAATAGTGTACGTAGGTTTATAACTGGAGATATAAGAAGAAAGGTTTTCTTTTCATTTGATGCAGCCTGGTGCTGGTAGTTTGTATTTTCATGTAAAAGATATAAAAGCCACATGTTTAAATCACAATATTCCCCTGGAAAGTCCCAAAAGTTATATGTGTTAAATAAATTAAAGTCAGGGTTTGGCCTCAGCCGGCAACAAAGAACCATGCAGCCACTCACTCAACCCCCACAGCCGTGGGGAAAATTGGAAGAAAAAGGCAAAACTTGTGGGTTGAGATAAAGGCAGTTTAACAGAACAGCAAAGGAAAGAGAAAATCAACAATAATAACACCGACAAAGGAATATACAAATGCGATGCCGTACTGCCGTATTGCTGTACACTCATTGACCAGACCCTGACCTGGACCACCTCAGCCAGCTCCGAGCGGTGAGTTCCTGCCTCCTTCCCTGTCCAGCTCCCCCCCATAGCCCGGGCATGGCTCACATGGGGTGGAATACCTGTGTCCACTGCCGCATCCTTGGGGAAATTAACCCCATCCCTGCTGGAACTAGGGCAATTAATTATAAAAAAGATTTATAATTATGGTCTTGAAGGAAATTTCAGTTTTAAGAAATTGACATTCTGCTGTTTTTTGAAGCCATTTGAGCGCACTGATTAGACACTTAGAGCAAAACAATCAGTAGTACTTAAGCTAAGAATCATTCAGCTTCCCAATGACCCTAATGGGAATTTATGAATATTAACCAACCTGGAAGAAATTCATCCTTTTACCTCTTGTGGAGGTTATTGCAATGTTTTTTTTTGAGGGTTTAACTGACATTTAACTATTCCATGGTCTTTGTACACAGGCAAAATATTTCTTTTTTGTAAAACATCTTTGTACTCAACCTGTGTTAAAATTAATGTGGTGTGTTTTGGTTTTGGTTTTTTTGTTGTTTTTTTTTTTTTACTTATTTTAAATTATTATTTCCTGGGGGAATGAATTTACTTGATACATGCTGAAATTTCTCAATCATTGCTATCCAGTAACTTTTTCTTTCAAGTGAAAGAAGTTACTTTAGAAGTCTGTAGAATCTTTCAGAAGCTCCTGCCTCTCAAAAAGTAATAATAATGTCATTTAATTTATGTGAAGTAAATATCTAGCAATGATGGTAAAACTGTTCACAATTTTGAAAGAAGCCAAATTCTGAGTAGAAATTACCAGAACCAAATGAGAAACACAGAGAACATGATTTACTGTAAGCATCAAATAGAACTTCAGTTTAAAGCATGAGTATTTAAATATTTTTCAAGACCCTTTCAGAAGGTTTCTGATGTCTTTCACATTTCTGAGAAGAGAAAAATTTGTAATGGAACTTTTGTCCACCAAAACAACCCAATGGAACTTCCTGCCAGCCAGAAATGCTCACATAATTCCTGGAAACACATGTTTAATACAAATTGGTTTCCATCCAGTTATGTACATAAATCATTCTCAAATCATAGCACTATATGAGTTAATTTGTACAGGAGAAGATATGAAACTTGTTTTAGAGATGCCTTTTATAATTTTCGCTGGTATTGATTGCAGTAAAATTTAAGTAATAGTTATTTCAACTTGTTACCCACTAAGGACCTTGACCTCAAAGAAATTCTATACACTGCAAAATACGTTACATCTCTGTGTAGAAAAAAACATAAAATCTGCAGGTAAAAACACAGCGAAACTGTTCTTTTTTATAGTTAGGAATGTATTTTTCCTCAGGGATATTAAGAATGGAACAACACTCATATAAAAGGCATAAAAATAGATGAATGGAAATAAATAAAAATAACCAAAAGAAAAAAAATCAGCTTAGTGACAATCATAGCATCCCCAATAAAATTCTGTACCCCAGAAGCCCATGAATTTTTTACATAACCCATTCATGAGAAATTGGTAAATGCTGTCTTTCACACAAGAGAAGGTTTATACAATATTCGTATGCTGGTAATTATGAAGGCACAAAGAGCAGCTAAATACTGTATAGTGCCTCCTTATTTTGAAGTATCTTCATTTGAAAAGTATCGTGACTCTGGTAGAATGAATTAGAAAAAACTTTCTTTATATACAGTATTCTTACATATTTTTCCCCTTTAAAAGAAAAAGAATAAATAAATTCAGAAGCAGCTTCAGCCTTTAATTCGTAGTTTTCTAGAATAATGAAAATATATGAACAATTCTGCACAATGTCTCTAAGTATTTTTCTACTCTCAGTGTTTGAAGTATCTGTTACATGGAAAGCTTCCCACAATATCTTATAACAGATTAAGGTCAATGTCTGAGGTAGAGAGCTTGCACTCATTTCCCCATTTCTGTGCATCTGGCTTTGGAGTCCTCAGCACAAGAAGGACATGGACCTGTTGGAGTGGATCCAGAGAAGGGCCACAAAGATGATGAGAGGGCTGGAGCATCTCTCCTATGAAGACAGGCTGAGAGTTGGGGTTGTTCAGCTTGGAGAAGAAAAGGCTCCAGAGAGACCTTATAGCAGCCTTCCAGTATCTGAAGGGTGCCTACAAGACAGCTGGGGAAGGACTTTTTACAAGGGCATATAGTGACAGGATGAGGGGTAATGGCTTCAAACTGGAAGAGGTTAGATTTAGAATAGATATCAGGAAGAAATTTTTCACTTTGAGAGTGGTGAGACACTAGAACAAATTGCCCAGAGAAGTTGTGGAGGCCCCATCCCTGGAAGTGTTCAAGGCCAGGTTGGATGGTGCTTTGAGCAACCTGGTCTAGTGGGAGGTGTCCCCGCCTATGGCAGGGGGCTTGGAACCAGGTGATTTTTAACGTTCCTTCCAACTTAAACCAATCTTTGATTCTATGATTTCAGGCCCCTGATTCTATGGGCTGTTATTTGTTCTTTTTTTCCATTTAAACAGAAGAAACCTTTTTAGTGTAAATGTGGTTGAAAAATGGAACAAGTTTCCCAGGAATATTGTGGTAGTCTCTATCCCTGTAGAGAGAGAGACTGAACATGGACTGGAGTCTATTCTAAGCAACCTGCTTTAGCTTTTAGCAGGTGAGGGTGAATCAGACAGTCTCAAGAGGTGCCTCCCAACATCAACCATTCAGTGAAAGTCTGGAGTGTTCAGCTATACTGAGCAACCAGTCATCTTAAAATTTGACCTCCTTAAGTTCTATCAGCCAAGGAACGTAAGGAGTATCCAAAGCCAGCTACCACTTCTGAAAATGAAATTGCCATATTTTTAGACATGCCGTATATCTTTCTCCTGTAGAAGATGTCACTGTGAGCATTTCTCTTTACAACGTAGTACACTGCTGAGGAAAGATACTTGCAGTAACTGAGGTAGCTATTTTGGATATTAGTAACCATTTTCTCTGTTGAAAGAGAACTCTTTCATTATTATCATCATATTGTGGTGCAAAACTGTCTGAAATGCTGATTAAGGTAATACATATGTAACTCTTAAGAATACACTTGAAAATTATTTCAATGTGTAATCGTTTAGCTTAAGACACTTTGAAATTGTGGGCTGATGGATCACTAGGGGCTTCTCAGAGGAAAGCTTTTCGAGAGGCAAGGCTCTTGTTTTGCACTGGGTGCCCACTTCATAGCTCAAAAGTTCGCTTACTGCCCACTTGATGCTGACAGCACTTAATGTTCTGCAGGAATAGCTTTATCTCTGTAAAGTCTAAGTGGATTTTGGATCAGTTTCTATATTGAAGGAACCTTCTTCCTTCCCAGAGAATTGTTTTCATCTCACTGAGGACTTGACCTTTCTTAAAAAGCATTATTTTTTAACCTGTCCTGACCTTTTAGATAAAACTAAAAAGTAAAAGATGGTACAGTTTCATTTATAAACCGTTCAACTTTGCATTACTTTATAATTAACATTTACTCTGTTTAGATATTAACTTCATTTATTTATTCTGAGTGATAAATAAGAGAAGAATAATACTTCTTGTTAAATGTAATGCTTTGCTTTGTTCATAGGCATGGTATTTTTCACAGTGATTAAGAGACAGTAATTGTCAGGGTGCAGCAAGGGCCAGTGGCTTCCCTGAGGGCTGGTGAGCTGGGGTCACAGGGGGTTCTGCATGGGGGACCACCAGTGCAGGGCATCGCAGCCAGTGCTGGTCCCACTGCCCCCAGCCAGGGAGCAGGGCAGGTTGGGGGCGGCTGGAGGCAGACTCAGCCCTGGGCATCGGGTACCTCCATGGATATTAGGGACAGGCCAAGGCTGGGCAGGGACATTAGCCCCATGGCCGGGCAGGGCAGGTCTGTGAGGAGCTGGGGACCCGCACCGCTGTGGTATTGCTGGGGAAGGGCCTGATGTCCCCAGTCTAGGGGTCCTGGAGCCATGGACATGGGTGGGGGGAGGCCCAGAGGTGGCTAGGCGGTGTTGTTTAGGCCCATTAGAGCCCTCATGGTCCTCGCAGTCATTGAGCAGTACTTCAGTGGTATGAGTTACATAGAAACATAATCTACGTTTGGTATACAAAACTTCAGATCTAAAGTTAGTTGGATTGTAATGCACTTGTATAGTATAATGTTAGACACAGAGTCTTGTTCTGGCTGAAGGGAACACAATTTATATAGTTAACAATTTACTGTCATTCCAATTAAAGTTTTAACAGTCTGATAGTCTGTCTAATACATAAAAGTCTCAATAATAATACTAATAATACATCTATAAAAGTTAAGAACTGCCTTTCTACTCTCTACTGTTTTGCACTTGTCTTATTTTCACCCTTTTCACTGTGCCCCTGGGGTGGGGATTACAATGAATTGATAACATCCTAGGATCTGCGTTGGGATGAGCGTGATATTGCTGGTGGTGACAGGGCCTCTTCAGCCTTGGAGTTCGGTTGTTTCTTTCTATACGTTTTCGTAATACAGGCTGCTTTTTTCTCATTGTTCTTTACTAAAATTTGAAAGTTGCACATTAACTTCCCTCACCCTCAGTAAGTATAAAGGGCTGTTGCTTGTTATGCAGTGACAGCTTAGCTTTACCAAAACTTTGCTGTATGCAGTATTCTCTAAAATACAAACTGGTCAGGAAATATTCACTTGGCTGGTATAAATTATCAAAACTAGTGAAAACAACCTCAGGCCAAGGCAAGCCTGCATGAGGTCAACACAAATCCTGTGGCCTTGTATTACTAATGGCAAAATTATACTTATTAGACCAGAGTCTTCAGAATTTCTGTATCATTTTCCATTAATAATGCTGCACACAGGTAAACAATGGAAAAGATGTGCTTATGTATTAAGATTTGTATTCTTTCCTATGCAATGAACATATACAGACTGATATTAAGGTAAACATGGCAATATACCTTTTCTGCAAGCTTGTCTTTTCCATTTGCCTAGTAAACAAATACCCTTTCTAAGAACTTCACGTTATTTCTAAAAAGTAGTAATCTGTTTAAAAAAAAGAAAAAAAAATATTAACTCCTAAAATTATCTTCCCTCTAGTGAAGATTAATACATCAGATAAATTTTTGGAGTCATAAATTATTTTAGTAATCTTTAGGAATGAGTTTGAGTCACATAGGTCCTTGATCCCTAAAACTTGGTTTAGGATAGAAAATTTGGGCATTTAGCCTCGTTAGGGCTAAGATTAGATACCAGAGAGCAAAGATACACAGATTTTTTGATATTTAGAGTAAACAAAAGACAGTTACTACTGGTTTTATAGTTCTTTTTTTTTCATGCATCTGAACTGCGCTGAAAAAATAAAAAGTAGGAGTGTCAAAGTTGTATTGATATGTAGTGCCAGCTTTAGTAAGTATTGTTCTACCTGGAACTGTATGTTTGATTTATGCACGGCAGTTTTCTTGCTTAGAGCACTGAACAGATATTAGGCAACTAATATTAATAACCCTCTGGCAATAAAAGGAAAGTGTGAGTTTCATTTTGTTGATAAGAAATGAGGGCGCTACAATACAGTAACATGTCCAAGTTGACACAAGAAACAGAATTAAAAACTAGAACCTTTACGTTTTAAACTTATAGAAACCTGTGATTAAATGTCCATGATACATGTTCACATAAAAATATGTTTTTAAAAGTACATACAAGATTTTATGATAGTTTTTAACTTGTTTTAAAACACAGGTGTGTTGTTTTTTTTGTTTGATTTGTTGGGGTTGGTTTTTTTTGTTTTTTTTTTAAGTCAAGTTATAGCACACATACCAGCAATAAATCAATGTTGTAACATTTTCCCTGTTATTTCTTGATTCTTCTGCTTGAAATCTCAGTAAAGGATGCTTTCTAAAACTGTCAAAATCCGGTCATTAAAATCCCATTCATGAAGGAACGTAGCAGTAGGTTCTGTTCTGGTGTATGGTCCAAACTGAGCACAGCGGGTTATGTTTTGCACTGCAGCATGTATAAAGTGCATTAATTTTCCTTTTGTCCTAGGTAGTTCCTGGGACAGAAAGAAATTTATCTTTTTTGTTACATGGTTGCTATATACATTGCTTTCAACATTAGTCTGTACATCGTCTTGAGGATGTGCCTATTTATCCTATCCTTAAAAAGGGTAAATAAATCTTTTTGTTGCACTATGATTCACAAGACCAAATTGCAAATAAAGTAAAGATATAAGACAATACTGGAGAGGCTTTCTACTCGACAAATACAATAGAGGTACTCTGTTGTAATATGACTACTAGTAAATAGGCCAACAGATGTGAATACTTTCCATTCTCAGCATTTTATTATTCATTCCATAGATTCCTATAATATTATTGAGCCTTGAAGAATTTAAAAGCTTTTTTCTATTATTATGATTTTTATGATTTCACAGATTTATCTTGCATTGATGTACACCTCTTTCAAGAAGAAAGCAAAGCATGACTATATCTATGCAACAAATAATCATATGAACAAAATTCTTTTGTATTTCAAATCACTGTTTTCTCATTTACAAACATTTGTTTGTGTTAAAGTTTTGGTTTGTTTTTGTTTTTTTCTTAAAAGTAATAGTCCTTCCAAAAATTATTTTCTCACTGAAGTTAAACCAAATGAAAGAACAGTATCCATATGTGTGCCTATGTTGGTCATTTTCATATTGTTTTTCATACAAACAAACATATCTCACTGGAATAAAATCTATTATTTGCATAGATATATGTAAAACAAACAAAAGTGGTAGTTCTTTGTTTATGGAGTTTAGTGGTGGGAAGATAAATCATGTTAATATGTTCAGCATTTCTATATTTTCAAAAACTAGAAGGTTGATTTTTTTCTGGATAGAAATTCAGATTTTCAAATGTAATCAGTTTGATAAAATTAAGATACATAAATTTACGGTATTCTCAGTATCTACTTAAAATCTCAGACAATTGTAAGTTCACTGAGAGAAGCATCTGGAAAATCAGGGACACATGCATTTATATGTATTGAATGATAAGAAATGTCTTTATCTCCTGCACCCCTGAAAATTTCTGGTTGATGCTTAATTGTTACTTTCAGACTGTTCTGATATATGTCTTACTGCAGCAGTTGATTTACATTTAAAATTAATAGATAAGATGGAGAGAAAGAGAAGAAAGAACAATAGAGAGGTTGAAAAAAGAGAGAGAAAAAAATTGCAAGTCAAAAAAAAAAAAATCATTAGAGAGTGCGGTAATGCAAAGAAGTGCCATCTGGTGCCAAAAAGAAATAAAAATTAAATTCTGAATCAATTCACACATATTATGGACAACATGAAAACAAAAGGAAGCAAAAAGTACATATATTAAAATTCTGTCTAGACAACTTTTGGAGTCATTGCTATTTAGATAAATCCAGGGATCATTGCCTGTTTGAAATGAAGTCTAGAAACTTGTTTTGAACCATAATTTTTCAGTCATATATTTCTTTAAATATAGTTTTATTTCCTTTCTGAATAGCTGGGAACTGAAAATCAGTTTGGTCAGAAGAATGTTTTATGTCAGCCATTTATACTGAATTTGTATTCTCAAAAGTATATTTTTGTTTTGGATTCCTTACATTTCTGTTACTTACTTGGAAATCAGCAGAAGCAAAACTGTAATTTGAACTTAAAGCCAGATAAAAATACTAGAAATTTATGAAGAATAAAAAAAAGAGATATGTAAAAACAATAAGGCTGGAATGACATCTAAAAATATTTTAAAAGAGTTAAATAAGGTGTTATATCTACACTAACTTGAAAATTGCTTTAACAGATCCAGAATACATTCTTCTAATTAGGTTTGTAACTTTATTGGAGTCTTGCAGGCATCAAAAGAACATCAAAGAGAACAGTTAATTATGATATTTTGTTAGCCAAAAAAAAAAAAAAAGGCGTTCTTAATGGAATGCACTGGTCACTGCAAAGTTAGTTAACTATGAGAAGGTTTTAAGTAAGGATACGAAATAAGTCTTGACTGAAAGTCCTTGAACATCTGAAAGAAGAATGAAGATGGAATATCGTGATTGCTCTTTTTAAAAATTCTACATATAATTGCAGCCACCTCTTTTTTCTTTGATAAAATATGCATTCTATTTTTGCTTAAGACTTTCAATACTTCTTTCTCAATTACCCATTGCAAAAGGCTAGAATAGCTTGCTTCTTGCTATTAAGACACACAGGAAAAATCCCAGGCTGACCTCATTAGCAGTTTACTATAGTGAGTCCCGTTTAGGGTCATCTGCGTTAAGGACCTTTAGCTTTGTTTGGGAAGTCTGCGGTTTGATCATAAGTGTCACAAGGACTAATAAAGTCCTGCATCTCAAATTCATCCTGAATAAACAAGATAGTGAATATCCCTATTTGCTCTCACATTTTGAACTCAATTTGACTCTTAGGAATTAATCAGCAAACTAATTCTAATGAATTAGAATAGCTGCTGAACAGTAGCCTTAGATCCCCTTTATTTGGTTTTATGAACAATTTGCCAGTTTTCATTTGTTCTTCCACTGCTGAAGTTAAAACCTCGAGTCCAGTAACAAGTGGAGTACTGCAGGGGTCCGTCCAGGCACGAGTTCTGTTCAGTGTGTTTATCAGTAATCTTGAATCAATGACAAAATGTAATCTTATTGGATTTGCAGATGACACTAAAGTGTCAGTCAACAGTCAATATAGTCAAGGACAGGGTTGCCATCCATAGGGACATAGACAAGGTAGAGGAATGGGCCAACAGGAATCTTATGAAACTCAGTAAGGGCAAATGTAAAGCCCCGCATCTGGGTAGCAAGAATTGCTGGCAACAGGACTGGCTGATAGCAAGTAACTCTGCTGAAAAGGCCCTGTGGGTTGTGGCAGACAGCAAGCTGAGCATGACCCAGCAGTGTGCTCTGGCAGCAAAGAGGGCCAACAGCACCCTGAGTTATATTAATAGGAACGTAGCCAGTAGATCAAAGAGAAGGATTATTGTCCTTTACTCAGCACTCCTCTGACGACGGCTGGAATAGCGCATCAAGTTTGGGGCCCCGTGACAGGAAAGCTGAGTTCTTTGCTCGAGCAAGTTCAGTGGAAGCCCACCAAGATAGCTGGGGCTAGAGCACTTGCCCTGTGAGGAGAGGCTGAGGGAGCTGGGCTTTTTCAGCCTGGAGAAGAGGGGAAAGCTAATAGCAGCTTCCAAATGTCTATGAGGGGGTTATTGAAAAGACAGAGCCAAGCTTTTCATGGTGGAGCATGGTGTGAGGATGAGAAACAACAGACAAAATGTGAAATGAGGTCTTCAGGCCAGATATAAAGAGAAACTTTTCTTCTGTGAGGAAAGTCATACATTTGAGAAAATTGCTGAGGGAGATTGTGCAGTCTCCATCCTAGGAGGTTTTCTCCAGACCTGACCAGATAAAGCCCTGAGCAACTGGTCTGACCTCATGGCTGACCCTGCTTTAGGTTGTCGTGACAAGAGACCTCCTGAGGTCTATTTCGCCCTGAGTTATTCTATGATTCTTTGGATAAAAATTATTTTAATCTCAATGTTTTATGAACCAAACTTGCACTACAGAATGTTCACTCTTTTTTGTTCGATTTGACTCCTAATCAGCATGGTATTACTAACAAGTGGACAAATAAATCATATTAGAACATTCATTTGTTCATCAGTTCTCTCTGAAATAAAAGCAAAATTAGAAAATCTTTAAAACTTTTGCCAAATACTTCTTTATGAATCAACTTCTTTAGCTGCATTTCAGTCATTTAATGGTGGACTTTCAACTTAGTCAAGTTTTACTGGCCATGTTTTCAGTCTTTGGAATTATAATATTTGGCTTGTAATAACAGAAGTTACAGTGACATACTTCATGTCAAAGCTTTATTTAAAATGGCAGTGTGCTGGAAATAGTTTCTTTCAGTCTAGTCAATGGCTAATATATGAAATCATGGTAATTTTGTCATTTTACACTGTCACTTGAATTTAGTGAATTAATTAATTTTCCTTAAAATCCTACCTATTTGAATCCTGCTAAAACATCATATCTTCTAAGAAAGAATGGCAATTAAATATTGGTAGCCAATTATGTTAATTATATGAAAAAAACCCAATCTTAAATCATATGTTAATATGTGTTTACTAATCATTGATGCTTTACCTTGTGGAAGCTTGTGGAACTGTAAGAGAGAAACAATTCTGGTTAAATAGGATACAACAGCCACAGACAAAATCTACATCTTAATCTGGGATTGAACACAATATGTTAACACAGCATAGAGCTTAAGCTTCTAAAATGAGCATAAAACTCAGGTTGTCTTGTCTGAAATTAATTGATTTTGGTTAAGAAAACAACTTATTTCTAAAGTAGAGATTCAAATTAAGATCTATAACAGGAATTGCATTTGTCTGATTCTGCTTTCCAGCACAAAAGAACTACAGCAACTACTTTTCTTCAGGCCTACATTTTCTAAAAGTTGTTAAATTTTAATTTAGTATTGGTACATTACTTGCAACTTACATGAATATATTTTAAATATCTTTACCGATTGGAGAGGGAAGATAGATACATTTTTCTAGCATTCCCCGTTTTAAAGGGAAGGTTTCCCAAGTCATAGCCTTCTAAAAGGGAACAAAAAATTCTTTTTGAATGAAAGCATTTTCACTGTATTGGAAACCATTTTCTGCCTTAATATTTTGCCGGTGAATGCTTCTGCAGAGAGGGCAAAGGTATTCATTATCTCCCTAGATTATTTTATTGCCTGAGGGATTACTTGTGAAAAGCTATTCCATTAGATTAGTTTACATGAAAATATCCACTATGAGTTTATCTGGGGTAAATTTCCTTTGCTATCATGTTTACAACAGGAACCCTGTGTATAGTTGTAGCATATTGCATATGCAAAGTGCGTGCATCTAGCACAGATTCATAATCTATTTCTGGAGCTTTGTCTCAGGCAAATGTCAAAGGCTCTTGCCTCTTTCCTTTACTAAAAATGATCCTGGAATCAGGAGCAACCTCCACTCCTATATAAATAGAAAGGCTTATGGGTCTTCCATATGTTTGCATTATCCAAAGTTTTAGCAGTTACAACACTTTTGAGTAGTGGTTCATTCAGACCAGTTTTCTGAACTGAATTGCTCTGTAGATCATCAGCATGCTCTCCTTCCACTTCTACATAGTTGTGGATTTTTATCTTTAAATACTGCTTCAAATCCTTCCTTGCCTAAGCAGTCTAATTTGACAAGTGAAAGGTCCTCAGTTTTACTGATTTTAATCTGTTCTCCATCCACAGGGACTCACTTAGAGAAATGGTTGTCCTGTCTAGAAGGTCTCAGACTGCTTTAATCTGGGCTGGTCAGGCTCCCTTTTTTTTGTGAACCCACTCCCTGAGCAACAATTACTCTTTCTTGTCTCCGTGTCTTTTTTGCTTCCTCCCTTGCTGCAGCCTGGCAGTTCATCAAGACTCGCATTTTCTTAGTTGCTGACTGTAAATTTAAAGCGATGACCTACCTCTGACTTGACTTCCGTTGACTGAAAATTGTTGGGTTAAACTTTTTCCAAAAAGCAGAAATCAGTCTTCCTTTCTTTTGTGAGTTTGTCTTTTTTGTTTGTTTGTTATTTTTTTTAAATCAGAATATTAAAGGAAAAGAATATGAGTGGGTATCCTATAGGAAATTACAATTTTTGAAGTAGTCTCTGACAAACTGAAATGACAGATATGACCACAGATGATTGAAGTGGAGAGTAAGTTACATTGCCCATATAACATAGGTGTTTCAATTGGTCTAAACCTGTTTTCATAACATATTAAGATACTGAAGCTCATGCTTTTACCGATTACAAATGATGCTCAGGCCAATGTGAACAATCTATTCTGTGCAGTAGCTGATACTTACCAGATTGTTTATATGAGATTAATTTTGTCTTAAAATCTTCCATGTAAATCACACCACACTGTTTACCTTTCACTGATCTTCTGCATGAGTTCTTTTTTGCAGTGTAAGTGGATTTGGAAGCCTAACAAGTTAGGTGTTTTGCTTGAAAGTTGCCTCTGTATCGAAGTAGTACAGTACTTTTCAATGTATAAGCTTTGAAGCTTCAAGTAAACACAATTTTTAATACTTTTTTTCTTTTGAAATGAACTTTCTCCTAACTTGTTTTCATTTAAAGTGCAGTGTATCTTTAAAGCACTAGGATATAATATGCCATTTTGCTGAGATTCTGAATAATGCCATATGTATGATAAGTTTGCTTTGCTTTAATCAACATTGCCCTGTTCCAAAGTATCTCTAGACCATGCACTTGTATTTTCTGTGTTTTAATCTTGATACCAGTCTGTCAAAATTTATTGTATCCTGAATCATAACTAGTCTAGTCTTTTGATAAGATTCATTGTTGTGACAATTTTCTTCTTTTATTCTGAAATAAGGAATAAAACATGTCTAGGTCTATTTTAGTTGCTTATACCACTGTCATCATAGGACAGTAAGTAGTTTTTGGCTTGGTCTTTGACATGTAAACCTGGAGTCTTACCTGGTGCTTTTAAGGTTGTTTAGTTTTGCAGAGGGAACCACCACTGTATGATTTAGAAGTGCTGTACTGCAGAATAGATATTAAGAAATTAAATGTAAGATAGCAAAAATAATACGTACACACAGCAGCCCTGTTAGTTGTCTGCATAATGCTTAAGTATTCTCTTATGGTAGTATTTTTTTAATAGCATAGCAAAACAAAACATTTTCAGCTGAAAACTTCTGCAGTAAACAAAAGAGACTTTATTAGTGAGACTGAGTATTTTTGACATTAGGATCTGTTCCATTTATTTATGCAGGTGATTTGATAATTCTATCAAGAGATTTGATATATCTTGTGCATGAAGGGTGCTATATACTGCTCGGTTCTTCTGGGATTCTTTTTTCCAGTTCCTAGTGTATAGATTCTTCTAACAGTGCAAAAACTCTGGTTTGTTTCCATCCTGTCATCACCCACTTAAAGGACAACTCTCAAAGTGTGTGTGAGAGGACAGCTTAGAAGTAAAAAAAAAAAAAAAAAAGGTGGAATATTATTGTTTGAATGACTTTTCAAGAGCCTCTTAATAGTTATCATGGAATGAAAAAGCCATGTTTCAAAGACACTGGTATAACATAGTACAGTTCATGCTACATCAACTTTGTTTATGCTGATTTGTTATTCTAAATTTTGTTATGCATTGCCCAGTCATTTATTCATTCCAGTCAAGATGGAGTTGCTACTGTGTTAGATGTTCTAAATGCTGACAGGCAAGAGGCTTGGCCTCCAAACATTTGCAGCCAAATCTGGTAAATGGGGAAGGATGAAAAGGTTAATAAAATATTAAAAATTCCCACATAGGTTATATATTTTGGCAACTAGACAAGTTAGAAGTGTTAATATTTGCACAAGCAATGCATGGACGATTTTTTTAACTCATCAAATGTTTTGTGGGTGGGTTTTTTGAGTAAAATAATTTGGCCTATTACAGGAATCAGAGATCAAAAGTGAATTACAGATGCAGCCTTTGTCCGATATCAAGAATAGATAATTATGCTTAGATATATTGTTTAAATGTGTACTTTTTACTGTCCATCTACCCTTGCCCTTGCATCAAGTCTAAATGAGCCTTTTGAGCCCTCTCAAGCTTTGAAGAAAAGAATCAAACATATTAATATATTTGGCAGCCTTATTAGCAGTTGGAGTACAGAAGCTTCACCTACTACCTAGGTTACTATATAATGCTGCTGTACCACTCCTCAATAGGGCGGTTATCATTTTCTACACGTGGGGTCTCTTTTAATGATATAGCCATATATATTTTGCTCTAGCCATGCTGATTTCAGAACTGCATCTACAGGGGTGGAAACTATGTACTGTCATTCTGACTGGTACAAAAGTTTATACTATAAGTTTTTGAGGACATTTAAAACTAAACATGTAATATCACTATGATTACAAAATGCTCGCTAGCATTAAATGTGTTCTGATTACTTCAACTTTTTAAATAAAGCATATCAACTTTCCTCTTTTCATGTCAGTTGTCTTTACTATGTTAAACAGAGGGAAATTTAATCTCTTAGGTTGATCAGGAAAACACAATTCAAAAGAAAAAGTTAGCATCCAGTGCTACTGTGTGTCCCACAGGTTCTTCCACTTTGATCAAAACTGCCTCCACTGGTGAGTTAGAGGAGCGTATTGCGGCCACTACTGGTGCTGTTACTGTTGCTAGCACATCTGCTGATGTAGCTGTATCCAGTGCAGTGACCACCTATAGACAACCTGCTGAAGAGCAACAAGTGCAAGCTATGAATATAAGAAAATCAATTCTGGAGTCGTCCACTTCCAAGGAAGCACTCTCTCTTCATCAAGCAAATTTACAAAGCACAAGAAGACGACCAAGAAATGCTGAACAGATAGAAAGAACTAAAGAACTTGCAGTTGTTACTCATAGAGGTATTGGATATTATTTTATTTGTGCCCATGTAGTTACAGAAAAATATTTTGTATAAATTAAAACTGGAAGGTCAGCCATTCATTCAGGAAATATAATTGAACTAAATGGGAAAGGGATTAAATCTGCTTAAAATTGAGTTCTAGTGGGGCAGCCAGATGGAAAAATGAAATAATAATACTGTCATAGTAATTTAAATTAATTTGATTCATAAACAGACAAAAGGGAAAGATAAGAATTTTTCTTTTGGTGCCGCTTTATAGCTTACATCATTATATTTCACTATCAAGCCTAGTGTAAGTGAGATCTGATGAAAGTTTAGAGAATTGAGATTAAAGTACTAATATATTCTGCATATGTGTTTAGTTATAATCAACTATAGCATAAGAGTGTACTTTATAAATAGCTGCTTTGTTCTAAACTAATTGGTGATGTAGTTGTAATCATCTTTCTGCTTAGATTTTCAGCAAAATTTTGGCTTTTTAGAACATCTGTACATTTTTATTGTATCAAACATGAAATCAATGAATGAAACAAAGCTTAGAACACTAGGGAATTCAGTTGTAAGTACTAAAGTAGTAAAGCTAAAGATTTGATTTTTATGAAGATTTATAATCTTCCTCTATGAAGATTTTAAAATCCTCCTATATTTGGAAGATTTAATCCACATGCTAAAGTACTAATAATGAACAACTTCTGGAGTATAAACAAAGCATTATTTATTGTGTTAAAAGGCAAATGATGATATCTGAAACATGAGGCTGAGAATTTTTCATTGTGTGCTAATCCATTGTTTCATGTTATTCCATTGCGCATGAAGAATTTATAAACAGAAATATATGAAGGAGGAACATCTTTTATAGCACAAGCAATTTGTAGAAGTCTCATTATATGGTTCATATTTTGTAAAGACTACTTTAGATTGGAATCTGTTGTCCTATTGGATCAGATAATCACATAGTATACGTTATTGTAGCTTCATTCACTAAAACCTATTGAAACAGCAGAGCTGCAGTTCTACAGAATTTTAAAACGTCATTTAAGTAGGATAACTGAAAAACAAGCACTGTATTTGGTTTACACATGAAAGAGAAATCATTGAACAGCTATTTATGTTTCATTTGTATTAAGTTCAGTACAAATCTGAATTATTTTTGTGGTTATTAACTGGTATAAATCAATAGAGTTTGGTTTGTACCTGGTGTGTGTCTATGTGTCTATGTATTTACTTTAGAACAGTTTTGGTCAAGTTTAAAAAAAAAAAAAAAAAAAAAAAAAAGCAGGCTTATTTTCAGCTATGAGGGAGTATCTGTGGGCCTGTAATAATCTCATCTACTTTGAAGATGTTAGAGTGTACTAATTTGACAGTTAAATTTGGCAGTAATGGTGATACACATCCACTTTCTTCCATCTTCTCTTTGTAATCATTACACTACAATGTCCTCTCCACTGTTTACTCACTGTCCTTTTCTTCTTGGACCTATCCTTTCCTATAAGGTGTAGGTAAGGCACATACTTCTGAACTACTTTGTCGTATTAAAGTGCTAAACCTTAAATTATGTAAAAAAAGAAAAAAGTTAGAGGCCAATATACTGCTAAAATAATGCTATGGTGTTTATTTGTTAAAATATTAAAGTCATACCACAACTACTAAAAGGTACCACAGCTCACGTACAGATGAAAGCAGTCTTGTAGAGACCTTACTGGAGAAGAAAACACATACCTAGTTTTGTGTGCAGTTTATTCCCTCACGCCACATTTAAAGCTTTGATTTTGCTAGCATTCTGTATACAAAATCTTTAAAATATTTTTTTACTGTATCATACACACAGAATAGTATACTTGTGTATGCTATTAGGGTGAGTATTCATATACTGAGCAACAAATTAACATTTTTGCTTGGCAAACACCAATATTTAATAGTATACTTATAACAGACATGAAAACATATCAAATTGACCTTCATTAAGTAACATGTAATGGTCTTCCATAAGAGATTCCTCATTACAAAGACACAGACATAATTTGAAGGAATTTTTATGAATGTGAGACTCTTGTTAATTGACTTGAAAAGATTTCCATTATGGGGAGATATTCCACAGGTGTTTCTATGAAGTTTTTTGTAGTTTCCTATAGAAGTATTTTAGCCTCTCTTTGACAATGAAATATACACAAAAGTATAAAAACTACTTGTCTTGCTCTGCGTATTAAATTACTGTGGAACTATATATAAAAGCTACTTAACAAGTTTATGTAAATTCCTTCTTTAATTCCTTCTCTATTTAATAGATATTAATAATTAGGCTTTACTTTAGAAATATATTTCTTCCTGTGCTCTTGATCATATTTTAAGGATTATGCTCCCAAACCTATGCAAATGAATTAATATTTGAAAAGATACAATTAAATATACTAAATATAATTTACTAAAACTTACTATATCGCATATGTGTATATTTAAAAAAGTAAAAATGTACTATACATGTAGTCTTCACTGTAGGCTTTTTTGAGAATGTTGCTAGTGAGATCAGAATAGTGCTGGTTTATGGTACATAGCATTGATGCAAAATGATAACTATAGAATAAGAGTCGTACTGTTAGCTTCTTAAGGATTGTTCTGTGAATAAGATCTTTCAGAATGAGTAAACAATAACAATACTGTTTTGTTTCCTAAACTGATATTTTTTGAAGTGTATGTATAAAGGAGATGCATAGAGAGATCTAGAAGTCTCTGTCTATCTAAAATTAAACTGCTAGGTGTAAATTAGTCTACCCACACTCAGAATCTGGACTTCAACAACAATTGTAGGTTGTGTCAACAGCTGCCTGAAGAATATTTTCTCTAAGTTTATTAGATGGAAATCATAGAAGAGGAGACGACTCTTTGTGTTCTGACTATTTAAGAGGGCAAAAAGGAACCCTAGATGCATTTGGTGAAATGCTCCCATTAGAGGTAGGGAAGTACAAGTATCATTACATAAGGCAACAGTGAGATCTCATGAGGAATACTGTTCATGATTACAGTTCCTTCATCAAAAAGAATTCAGACTGAATCAGATGAATAAAAGAACTATAATGGTGTTACATTGTTCTGATCATCCCACCTTACAAAAGAAAATGTAAGATAGGGTAAAAGGATAAATATTTCAGGAAGTTAATACCAGTATGTGGAGAGATTAAATAAGGACAAATGAGTCTATAATATATAAATAGATACATCAGGGAGAGGAGCGATGAAACCTTCTGGTAGGAGGGAGTAGATAGGGGGTGAAGAGCTTACTTTCAAGATGCAGCTTGATAGGCTAATGAAAAATATATTTAAATATGATAGCTGGAAGAGAAACACAGCATCTTTTGGGTCCTGAGTTCTAATGAAATAAAGTGCCCAAACTCAGGAAGGTGTATCTCTTCCTCTATTCAGAAGTAGGGGGGGTAAAGGAGGTCCCTAACTGCTTTAATTCAGTTAAATCTAGAAGCTTCAAATGCCAAGCATTCAGTAGCAATTCATGTGGATAATACAATCACAGTTTCTAGTATGATCTGTCTTCTTCAAATGTGAAATCAGGAAGGAAATTAAATGTGAGTTTTTCCCCCTTTGTTTCTTTTCTTTTTAATTATATAAGTACTGTTAGCTTGATCCTAACTACATTAGTAAAGAATAATTTTTGGTCTTTTCTATTATCTATGTTTCATACACTTAAAATTCAAAGTTTAGTGATGCTGTTAGTACTATTGATTTTTTTTTATAATTCATATCAACTGCATCTTTTCTTTCTTAAGGCTGTAGAACTTTTGTTTCAGCATATGCAAACATAATGAGAGATATTTTAGAACTTTTTCTTGTGGGTGCTTTTATAGCACACTTATACTGTCTAAAGATGTGCCAAGAGGCATATGTTGAAGAGCTAAGAGGCATTTGGACGGTGCCCTTAATAATATGCTTTAACTTGTGGTCAGCCCTGAAGTGGTCAGACAGTTGGACTAACTGGTCATTGTAGGTCCCTTCCAATTGAACTATTCTGTTCTGTTCTGTTCTGTTCTGTTCTATTCTATTCTACTCATGTTCATTTTAATATGGAAGTACACATGCATCCTAATCAAATACCCCTGAGAATAATGTGAATCTTATTTCTGGTTTCAGTGGGAATAGAGAACAAGGAGTACAAAGATTTCTAAATAAACCTTAAGACAGAAGCAAAGAGAGGATAAAATAAATGTAAAAGCTGATGATGTTGATACAGCAGAGGTTTCTATTCTTTCATATCTTTGAGAAGAATCCTTGATCTATCAGTGCCAAACATAATCAAGTCTGATTCTCACTTTTGCTGACATGATATTACACTTCTGGGGTTTTTAAAAGGGTGACAAAATGAGTTTAAATGATTTTACAAAGTGAGTGTAAAAATTTTTTAAAGACACCTTAATTCTACTGAAGGAGCCTGAAGAGTATTGAAAATTAAGTATCTCCAGTCAAGTCACTGGAGTTTTGTTCTTCATTGTAATGAAGCTGGACTTCTACCCCAGAAATAAATAAGAACTAGTTCCTACCACATAAAGCAAACTCAGTGTAAACAACTTATTGTAGCCATCCTTTTTTCATGTTTCAAGGAAGAGGCATAAAATTTGGCTGTATCTTTTTATTCAGCAATAATGATCAGTGGAGGCAATTAACAGTTGTTTAATTTCTTATATTGAAAAATGAATAAACAAAGCACTGTGATTTTTTTTTCCAATGAACTGAATATTTGCAAAGAATATTTAGAGTATTGACAGGTATATAACTATATGCACCAAGAAAGTCACAAAGAGGAAAAGACTGAAATTATTTTTAAGACTTAATTGATTTTAGTATACTATTAAGAAGTCCTGCATTCTAAGAAAATATCCATCCCAAAGGAATTTATAAAGTAGGACATCTGTAGGACAGACACAAATGCGTCTAAGGTGCAAGCAATGTAACAAGACCACTGGTACAGTTCGAATCAGTTCATAATTTATAAATGATATATAGAGAAAAAAATCATTCTGAAACAGAGATATAAAGATTGAAGGAAAAAAATTGCTTCTTGAACTCAAACTCAAATAGTACCAGGAAATCTTAATGGATGACACTAGTAATCATGTAGCAGTTCAAAAAGTAATTAATGCTTTCCTTAGGATCTTAAATCCTATTTATTTTCAAGAGAACTTTATATTCCAACACATTTCACTACTCTGAATTTCTGTTCTCCTTCCAAAGAGCAGAAATGTCATCAAGCATTTGCAAAATTTTTAACCATATCTGCTCAGTTTGAGGATTAAAGTATAGATATATGTTTTGATGATTTTACTTAGCTATTTGTTTTCAAAATCTTGTTCATTTTACTGATATCTCCATTCTCTTTTCTTTCTTATAAAGCATTTATCATTTCTCTATCCTTTCCCCTTCATTCTTTAAGAACACTTCTCTATCATACTTTACCTTGTGCTTTTTGATATCTGACTTTATGTAGTATCTTAGTAATATGCAGGAAAAATGAATCAGGGAGAAAGAAACTTGCTACTGGGTGATTCCCATTAAATCAGCATTTCTTTTTGCTCTGTGTTACAGGAGAATTTATGACAGTAGGAGGCAAGAAGATTTTTTTAAAGATTTTTTAAGATTTTTAAGATTTGTTATGAGGAATCTCGTAATGTCATAAACTCAAAATAATAATCTTATGTAAGGAAACTTCTGAAAACAAAAGGTTTTAAGCAAAAGTAATTTAATTATCTTGATTTTTTTTTTAAAGATTCAGTTAATGATAGAGCACTGCTTTGGGATTAATTGATATAAATGTTTTAGGGAATTGTTAGAAAATATATTCATATTTATATAAGAATATTTGTATATAAGAAGATTTCTGTTTTTAAAAGTTATTTTTTAGAATAGATTAAAAAGTTCCAAGAAATGCTTATTAGCATAACACAGATATAATTTAGCACTCAAGCATTTAATCACTGAACTATGTTTGTTTAATATTTCATAATACTTTTGGAAATATCTGTTTACTATATGGAATGAATCATATAGATATGTTCTGTTTGCTAGATGAACACTATAATCCATGGTTTCTTAATTTAAAGATTTTTATTAAATAAAACTTGATAATAATGACGTAAGGTTCTTGACATCTTCCCACTTCAAGGTCATAGGACAGAAGATCAGGTTTTATCCAATACTAAAGTCCAACATGATTAAAAGGAAGAAATGGAAAAAGAAAATCAGTCATACTGATTTCAAGAAATGACTTGTGTTAATGTTTTGATTGAATTATTGTTCCTTATGCTTGCCTTTCAATTTTATTCTTCTAACCTGTTCCTTCTGTATATTTTTCTTGCAGTTCCTTCAGTTCTTAAGTGTTCATTATATTATACATGTTTACTTCTATAATTGATACTTGTCTTTTGACTTGTCTTGTCATTATTTTCCCTCAGTGATTCAGGTTTTCTTATTTTGACCACAGTTTGGTGGTATAAATGAGATACATTGTAGTTGTGATCTAAAAAACAATTTATCATTAGTGTAATTATACATTACCTTAAAAATATACATATTAAACATACTTGCTTTATTTTAACTAGTTCTTTTTCTAAATCGGAGAAATTTGAGATACATATAATGTAGAATACAGTAGAACACCTGTAATTTTAACCATTTTAAAGGCCAACTGTGCAAACTAACTATATTTCCTTATCCTTCTTAATTCAGTCCAATATATGGAATAACCTATATTTATATATACCTGTAACATATATAAAAATAATTTTCTTTTATCAATACATTTTCTGACTGATTTTACAGAGTTCAGCTCATTATTGCATTACTTTATTATACAAAGTTGTTCTTCATATTAATAGGGACTTACCTAAGGAAGTAAAATATTTTTATAAATTTTAGTGAAAATGTTGTAAATTGGGAGGGTCCCACACATAATTTTATTGACAAATGACATAGCACGGTAACACTTAAACTTCCAGATCTGCTCCATGCTAATAATACATTTCAGATGACAGAAGAGGAGATTGTTTTGTTTTGTTTTTTTTTCATTCAGTGGTTCATCAGTGTATTTTTAACTAGGATAAGAACCCAACTAGAAATTTTCAAATGCATATTAAATTATACATAGCTTATATCATACTGTTCTCTGAAAATTGTCATAGGTTTTTATCTCTCAATAAAAATGAACCTGAGAAGTTGCACAATTAAAATGGAAATGCATCATATTAAAATAAAAACAAAATGCATTAAATTTTAATATAAAAGTTAAATGAACACATTAGGTTGGAATCATATGACTATAGCATGTTTCATTAAAGCATACAATTATGTTCATTGAACTATTAGAAATTTTCATTTTATTGAGAAAATTTTACATTCATTCTAATTACATTTTCTTTCATTATGAATAAAATTTTTGGACTGTGGGGTAACACTAAAATAGAGCCTCTTGTGAGGAAAACTAAGATACCTGAAAGGAAATAAAAAGTCTAATTTTACCTATTTAATAGATCATAATAAGCAGTAACTTTGTTAAAACATCTCTACTTTTAGCAGGGACTCAAAAAGTTATTTTCACTATTTTAGTCATTCAATTTATTGTTCACCACCACATCATGTTTAAAGTATTGTAGAATCAAGAAACAAATATTTATTATGTGTTGTACTAATGCAGTATGTTAGTTCAGTAATTAGTAATACAGTGCAGTAATTCAGTACAGTAACGCAGTAGCTGCAGTAATTTGAGGTATAAATCTTCTTCACAATCTGCTTTAACCAGTGCACTTCAGGGTTGAGAGCAGCAGGGGTGAAGGGAATAGTAAAAGATAAACCAAGATCAGTTCATGCAAAAAGCAAAAAATGGAATATGGAAAGTGGATGGTTCATCAATTCATAGTCTTTTCATCTTCTGAATGGTTCTTCATATTTAAGGAATCATTAACCTATGCAGTTGATGATGTACTACAAAATCTGATGAAAATTCGTGTCCTCTAATGCCAAGTTTCAAGGTGCAGAAAGGCTCTAGAAGATAGTGCTACATCAGTCAGTGTGTTGGGTCATAGTTAAGTTATTTTGGGTAATTCCTAGTTTTAGACATTTTTAATGTAAATTTCTGTAGCCTAAAGTGCCATCACCTAAAAACTAAATAGGTTTCTATATCTTCCCACCCCCTGCCCTGCCTCACCCCCCCCCCCATTTGTGCAATCCATTGAAGTGGTGATCCTTAAGATATCTGGATATCTAACACTTGTGTGGTCAGAGTTTGGAAATTCTGGATAACTAGTTGTATCATGTGTGTAGTGAACATGAAGTCTACGCAAAATAAATGGAACTGACCTGTACATGGGTAGTAAGGCCAATGAATTCAGGCCATAGATGTGCTGTGCATGTAGATAAACTTCTATGGGAAATACAATGAATTAGACCTATGCCCAAGATGAGCTGGAACTGTCATGAATGATTTATTTGGCATATCTGCACATGAGCACCAAATGTCGGAATCCTAGAGTATTTCAGACTCCTCTTTCTGTCATTAGAAATAGCAACTGCTGCAAGTAAAATCTGCCGTCAGATATTGAAGTTCTTGAACAATCAGTGAATTATCAGTTCTACACTACTCAGAATCAGTTCTACACTGTATTCCGCACAAATGTCTTCTGTCTCTTCAGAAAGCTGTTAATGAGTTAATTACTCATTATTTCTAGGATAACTTAAACCCAGCAAGTATACTTATTGCAGAAGATCATGTAATTCTGAATCTACAAGTGTTTTTAATGTCAGTTTGTGTTTCCTAACATCTGGACCCAATGCAAAGAAAACAAATGGTATTGGTTTCTGTTTTCTAAATAATAGTAGTGTGGTGGGAAGAATTTTGAGAGTGTAATTTCAAAGGAAAGATTCACTTCTCTCCCTGGGTCTTGTGAAAAAAAAAAAAAAAAAAAAAAAGAGAGAGAATGTAGTCGCAAAGACTTTCACCCCAGAATTTATTTTAACAGTTGTTTTTGTTTCAGACATTATCAAGCAGAATCCTTTGCAGCTGACTTCAAATAAATGTGGAAGATGAGAAATAGAATACAGAGATTATGAGGAGGCACAAAAAGCTTATTTCCAGAGATATTACATATTTTTTAAAACATGTTATGTGAGCATTTATGTGTATGCAATATAAGTATTTTAGTACAGTCAAATAAGCAATCTACTGCATTTTTTCACATAATGTTATATTTCAGCATATGTCATTTAAGGAGGGCTGTACGTGCCATCTTGAAATAATGGCTTTGATACTACCTTATTGTTCTCCATCTGCATTAGCTGAGTGGTAGTGAATATAATGTAAGAATGGTTCAGGAGAGGGGAGAGGCTGTTTCAGTGTTTGAACAGCTTTGTGCTACATTCAAGGAAAGAAGTATGTAAGGTCAGAAGAAGACAAAGTTTCCATGGTTAATACTCTGCCTAGTTACTTGTAGTAATGCAACTTGAGTGCCTTTTTTGCCTAGAATAGTGGTGTTTAGTCGACAGCATTTCAAATGTGCGTAATACTTGGTTTATAAGTTTACAAAGCTTAGAAAAGAAAAGCTGGACAATTTCTTTACATAAATACTGTTACATAACTAAAATAAAGACATGAATTTGTGGGTCATCGGTGTTTTAAATAGGTATCCTTTACATGGCTATACTCCCCAATGCTTCCATATTGTAGAAGAAAAGTTTCCATCTTTCCATTTATGTCTCATGTAGCTCTCAGGATGCTAAAACTGTTTTTGACTAGTTACCATTTTGCTCAATGGTTTCCACATTGCCCTGTGCAAAATGATTCCTAGTTTACCAAGTATTAAAGAATGTATGTATTTTGGTTTGGATATGGGATTTTTTGGTGGTGGTGGGGTTGTTTTCGTGTGTGTACATGCATATACAGCCTGACACATAGTTTAGTGATGGCATGTTTGGACCAAATACATTTCTGTAACTACTTCACAGTGTATTCAGAAACTACTGTTCAATAAATCAACATAAAAAAAAACAGTTAAAAGTAAAATTCTTCTCTTGTGGTGTAAAGATTCTTCAGAGATCTGGAGTTGCTTGTTTTCTTAGTAGCATTTAATAGCCTTGGCAAAGTGATGCAAATAGTTATAAAAATCTCTGATTATTTTAAATAATATGTTCACCAAGACACTTCTGTAACTATTTTCAGTTCCACCTCAGAGCTTGTGAACTCTGCTTCTTGTGTACATAAACTATGTATATGCCATTCAGGTGTCTGAGGATGGGTAGAAACAAACAAAAAACTCCAACCAGTCTTTGCCGTTTAATTTGTTGTTGTGATGATTTCTGAAAATAAAGGACAAACATCTCCCTAATGCATGTACTTAAACCCTGCAGCTGAGATCATGTATTCAAGCCCACTCTCATTTTACGTAGTTGTCAGAAGAATAGCTAGGCCTAGCTTCTGATTCATGAGGAGTTATTTTACACTGATGCTCAGAGAAGGCCAAAAGAAGTTTGCAGTGATACTCCTGCATTCATATTTATGTAGAAATAGCATCTTAGAAATCTCAAACAATGATGAGAGAGTATTACTGTTATTCCAGTATGGTTCTACTGTGTGAAGGTACAGTTCTTGGGTCTGTGACTTCCACTGAGGACAGAACTACTTATGGCTTCGATTAATTGGAAGGGGGGGAGAAGACAGGTTGGTGAGCTTCTGATATTAAGGATTAAAAATAAATTTAAAAATATAGTATTTTGTGGCAATATATATGGTATGCTTCTGCAAATAACATATTTCCCAGAACCATTAGCAATGTTTATAGGTTACATTATGATGATACAGAAGTAAAGTTACATTTTGCCTCTTAAGATAAAAGCCTCTGTGTATTTAGAAGTATGGTCTCTTCCATGAGAAGTGTAAAAATACTTATCATCACGTCCTATATCTATCCTATAAATTGTCTTTCTTAGTAGTATTCTATTTTTTCCTGAATCTTGTTCTGCTCTTGTGCGTTGTAATGTTTCATTTTATTTAATAGCATCAATACTATTTTGCTACTTTGGTATTTATACCTCGTGTAAGATTTTCTTTGTCTATTCACTGATTTTGTATAAGAAGTTAACAGGTGCTGACAAATTCTTTGCTGATGTACTGGTTATCTTCTTGGGTTAGCTTCTCTTAGACCTAGTTTCTTTAGTCTCTGCTGTCTTCATCAGCAGTATTTGCTTATAGCCAACATACAACATCTTCTTCCATATAGTTTTTATACATATGTAATCTATAAAGTCACTTGAGTATAATGTACCTAAAATTAACATATAGTTAAAATTTAATTTTTTTTTTAGAAGATCCATTTTTATGTAGGGTTCATTGATTAGAGAGTGTATTGGAGAAAAGGGGCACGGACTTAGTTTAATGACTGAAAGAAAAATTTCTTGTGCTCTTTTTGGTTTATTCTCTCTTACCTTTTGATATCTGCTAAGTTTTGGATTTACTCTCTTTTTATTAGTTGCTTTGTTTCAAAAATATATTGTGGCCACACGTTTTGCCTGGGTTAAGTACCTTTATCACAAAGCCAGCCCAAAGTAAGGGTTTTTATAGTAATAGTTGAGCAGTGGGCTTAGGGGTGAGGTGGGAGCCAACTACCTTCCGTATCACACTTTGCAAATAACAATTTTCAAGCTAGAAGGAGGATCAGCTGTAGAACCAACAGCAGAACAGTAGACAGTATTTCATTTTTTTTGTACCTAAATCTCTATGGTTGAAACAGAAAATTACCCTGGTATGCTTAATTTCATAATGCAGTGTTTTTTCTATGATGAAACTATTGCTGTTTTGTCTGTGTAATCTAAACACAGGTAATATTTCCTAAATAAAAATTATTCTTTCCTACTAAAGCTAGGAACATAGCTCAGGTAGATTTTGAAAACAACTAGCAGAGATGCTTTTGGAACGGGGGGGGTGCTCTGTGTGCCTGTAGATATTGTGAATGCATTCCAGTGTGTTACTTTTAGAAGGACTTTTTGTCTACTAAAACATTGTAATTTGTTAGCTGTTGCCTCTGTTTTGTCTTTTTCCCAAGTGTAACACTGACTTCTAATGTAAATTTTAAAATCTGAAGTAACAGGCAAAATATGTTGACAAAATATATGTTGACATTTCTACTGCTGATTAAACCTTTTCAGAATATATTTGGATTAATATATGTCCTGTATTGCTTGGATGCTTATGCAATTCAGATCTGAGCATATATATTGAATTTCAGTGGGCTCTCAATAACATGTCATGGACATGTTTTTCCTTTTAAATTCTCTATCACTGGGAAGAATAATTGAATTAAAATTTCATCAAAAATCATCTATTTAAAAAATGCCATAGTATCTTTACTTAAAAGATTGCTGACTTTTCAGTTGGCAGATATGATAATATTCTGTACTTTTTTTTTTTTTTTAATGGAGGGAGTAAGGGATGAACACTACTTTTGTACTGTTTCTTGATACAGAAAAAACACTGTCTAGAATTCAACTGTTCAACTGTTTTAGAGAAACATATCTATAATTCTTTTCATTTTCCAGGTTCCATAAATGTGTGACAATGTTTTACACAACTATATGGTGCGTGGAAATAAACATTTTTGAACATGATTTTTTTCTTGGTTACGCGGGAGAAAAATTAAATTACAAATCTTATTTCTTTCCTTTGTCAGATGCACAAATTGGTCTTGATACTTGTTTTGTAATTTTTTTTCCCCACAAAAGGTAAATAATATAAGCTTGTTAGGTAGCTGGTACTCTAATTTGTATATACTTCCATGATAAAATTTGTCAAATGAAATGAAGTATTTTAGACTGTATTGCCTGATACGTGTTTTTGTTTGTTTGTTTTTTTTTAACTAGTGAAAAAGGCCATAGATTTTAAATCTAGAGGATTTAAATTGTTTCCAGGGAAAGACAACAGCAACAAGTTTTCTATCTGTGAGTGTACTCCTTTTCTGTTACTTCTTACTAGTGCAAGAGTGAAGTTTGTGCTGTCTGTGCTGTTTGTGTGTTTTCAGAATTGTTTACATATTTCTGATAACTGACTTAAATCTGTTTCTCCACTCTGCATGGTGAATTTTCAAATATGGTTCTACTCTAAAGGCAAGCTTTCTATAAATCTGGCATTGTTGAATGACATATTATTTTGTCAGTATTTTCACATTAAATTTGCAGTATTTACAGAGAAATAAATATTCAGTCTCCCAGGTGTCAGCTGAAACCTTAGCTGTGAACAGTAGATATGTTATTTTAATTGAAAATCAGTACTAGCAGCAAAAGGCTATACAAACCAAAGCCTATCCTCATTTACAAAAGTGCGAGCATGTATTTTTTTCAAAAGACACACATAAGGTCACTTTCTGAAATTTTTTTCTTCATTAATTTTGACATTTTGAACCGATTAACTAACTGTAGTTTTAAAAAATCTGGAGATGCTTAGTGCCTTCAATTTTAATTAGAGAAAATAGAAACTGAAAGAGCTCAGCATCTTACAAGATAGGCCTCATTAACTCAGAAGGAGGAGTCAGGCAACTTCCTAACATTAATTAAACAGGTATGACTCTAAATACATTAAAGAGGATATCTTTTGCAAAAGAACATGCCAGTTTTATAGAGTTCCTTTTTGGACTAGAACCACATTTTAAATATTTAACAGTAATTGATTGAAACAAAGATGTTCTAACTGCTTAGCCGATGTCTGCTTATACTACATTTCATTATTCTTCACAATAGTGAAAGGACTTGTTTTTGAAGCTCCTAAATTGTACACACTTGTACTAATTTTTTGTTTAAAGTGTCAGTGATAGATTCCATTTCCAGGATTTTGCAGGGCACATTGTCATGAATTTTAATCCATTTTTCAGTTTTAGATTTTAAATTGTCAACATATTGGATGGTTGTTTTTTTCTCTTTTTTTTTTTTTTTTAATAAAAAAGTGTCTTCAAGAACCAAGACTCTTTAACATTTACGAAGTAAGAAAAATAAAGCAAAATACTCTTCTGTTCAGTTTTTCTAATGTAGCATATTGCCATAGACATCTTTTCTGTAAACTGCATCACCTAAATAGTTCTGTAAGACATTTCTGGTTTATTTGAAAACTTTGTATCAAGATATTTAAAAACAAGTATTCTCTTTACTTGTATTGGGTAACTGGGAAGTAAAGAACAAGAAATAACAATAAGATAATTACAGTATTTTGTATGAGGTATATCTCTGAGATCTCTGTCTAACAGTCCATCTGTGCCTTTAGAGTTACAAATGAGAATAATACAGTGACTGATAATACAGATTGTTTCTCTTTAAATTTATTTTGCACAAATCATTTAATATTCCACTATATGAACATTAATAGGAATTGTATATTTATACTGAAGTACCAGACACTTGTGATATCATAAGGTGATCATTACAAAATTAGTAATGAAATTTATCAACATATTTTTGAAAATCTTTATAGAATTTCATGTGTTATTATAGTCTATGTAAAACTGAAAACTTCTGTATCTTGTTTTATTGGTTATGCAGAGTAGATTACCTAAATGAGTCAATAATAAGTGAAGGTGAAAACCTTTATGATTTGTACCTTTAGTGATCATAATCTTGTCATAAATAGATAACAAAGGTTTTATATTGTAATCTAACATTTGGTTAGCTAGTCTCTTTGGCAGCTGAGGAAACTGAAGAAGCATGAAAAGCCTATGTATTTAGCTGTTAATATTAGATAAAATTCCCAGTGTGGCCTCAGCTGGATCTGTACTTGCATTACAATCACAGATAGGGTCTTTTGAAAAGAAGAATGACCATCATTCAACTGTTAGTGGAAATAAGATAAGGATAAGTGAATATATATTTTACATTATGCCTTGTATTAGCAATGTCTTTAGAAATTATCATTCAACATTTCTCATGTGTATGTCTTTTCCTTATTTTACTTTTATTGAACGTATCTGCTATATAACATTCAATACTAATGTGTAGGTGATTTGCACATAGTAAAGCCAGAATAATAATATCTGATATGATGATATACTTTGAAACAAGTACACATCAACTTCATTTTGCAAGTGTTGAGATTAACGAAAAAAGAGAATACTGGGGGACCTACTCCAATCTGGATTAGAAATCTGGAATCTCTTGCTCCCAGTTTCGTGACCAGACCATGAACAATTGCTTTCGCTAGAGGAGCCTTTAATTTACTACAGGAAACCCTGCATTGCTAATTGTCACATGACTAGCTGGGATGTCGGCCAGGTTGGATGAAGCTTAGAACAACCAGGTCTAGTGGGAGATGTCCCTGCCCAAGGCAGGAGGGTTGAAACTAGATGATCTTTAAGGTCCCTTCCAATCTAAACCATTCTATGACTCTATCTAAAACAAAGATAGACAGATAGATAGATAGATAGATAGATAGATAGATAGATAGATAGATAGATAGATAGATATCTGGGGAACTGTATAGAGCTGTATTTCAGTAGACTGAAAAATCAAGCATTATGTCTGGAAAAGTAACATCAACACAATAATAAAAAAAAATGTGCATTTATTTTTCCCAAAGTAGTTAACGGAAATCAGAAAAGATTTAAGTTTGTGCTTAAATGCATTTCTGATTTGGGATCAAATCAGAAATCAGTTTAGTAACTTCTACTTATAACTTTTTATTCTGAATTTTTACTGTGGTATACATCTTATCTTAATTTTGTCACTGTAATTATTTTATTTATTTTATTTAACATAAGTCTTTATGTTTTTATTTATGTATATTAATAAATCCATATTTTATAATATAAAAAAGCATTTCATAGAGTATTTTTAAGAATGGAACTTTATACAGAAGATGTCAAAAACCAATAGGATTTTCAAGCTTCCATTTTTGGTAGAAATTGAAGTATATAATAGTTTTTGTGCTCTGAAATCCTGTAGAATATTCTTTTTTTATATGAATATTCACTCTATTTCCTGTGTATAAGGAAATACTGTGTATAAAAATAAAATAATTATTTGATATATTAAAAAAATTACAATAAATAGAAATAGTTCTTTGTAAATACTATTTTTAGTTTATTTTGTTTATAGTAAAGAGTTTCTTCTGTGTTCATAGACATATGATACAGCCCCAAAATGGCACCCTTTTATTTTATATTTTTTTAATATTATTGTCAGGCATCATGAATAAGTTTTTAGCTATGGTTTCAATATATGTGTAATGCCAGAAAAGTTAACAGGCTCTCACAAAAGTGAGAAGGTGTCTTTTTAGTTATTTGCTCTCAAGTATGCTTCCTTTCCCTTCCTGCATTGCTCAGTGAATCCTAACTGTCTACCTAATGGTCTTTTCTATTTATATGGGCTACCTATGATGATTCTGAATTTATCACATCTTGATATAGGCTTTGGAACTATATAAAAGCACCCAGGTATTTCAAAGAGACAGTTCATTTTATATGCTCTTCCAACAAGTTCCTACTAGACACCCTTGTGAAATGCAGTTTATGCAATTGTGAGAGACATATATATTCCAACATTAGCAGGAACTCAGATTTCTATAGCTATTATGCTTTCATCACACCTACAAGTATTGGGGGAGGAAAAGACTGATGAAACCCATTAATAGGAATCAAATCTAAGGAAGGGCCTTCCTTGTCCCAAAGTCCTCTGAGCACAGAGATGCAGATGAACAGAGATTACCTTTGTTAGCTATTAGAACAACTTTAGACATGGTGCAGCTCTTTTGGGGCAGAGGAGGATAGTGATTCCAGTTGACAAGGGCTGAGCCTGATGATAGGCTTTTTGAGTAGTGTGCTAAGTTGAGACATTTTCCTTTTAACCCTCTGCAACATTTTCATTTGGTCTTTGCCTTACTCAGGGGTACCAGACCAATGCTTCCTTTTGTGTGTAAGAAGACAAATTTCAAGAAAGGGAAAGCCCCCAAGTATTCTGACTGTTATTGTCCTTCATTAAAAGCTGAAATTCAATGAACATGCTTCAGAAGTATAATTAGAAACTACATTTTTTTATTTGGGTACATTCAATTTACAACATAATGTGATTAGCCTAATTATATGCAAACTTTTTCTTTAAAGGAAAGTTAAAATTAATACTGCAAATTCATTAGTCTAGTTCCTCAGAAATAATGGTTTATAAAGGTGAAAAACTCTTTCTGTTTAGTGTAAAGCGTTGGTTCCATGTTAACTTTTATTTTTGAAAAAAAAATCTTCTATCGGGCCATGAATTTACCAAGTAAGAGCAGACCAAACTCCTTTGCTAAGGTTTTTTTTGGGAACTGCTACCTCCTGATTCGATGAACTTCAAAAATTAAATACAAAATTATTAGAATTATTTTGGCCTAAAATTAGTTTTGTAAGATAATACTTTTATAAGCTGTAGAAATTATGAGAAAGCATATAATGTATTGGGAAAAAAAAAGAGCAAAGAGATTGTGAATATGCTGAGGACTAGATCGCTACATATAAATTTCTGGAAAAACACACGAAGTTTCTCTCTGAAGATCCATTTTATTTTATTGTAAGATAAATGTATGCAAATCAAATTGGCATTTTGAGTTTACCTTCAGATCATCATATTTTGGGAATATCTGTGTTTTCAATACCAATTAAGGACAATTCTCTCAGCATGAGCCTATGCATTCAAGTTTTCTTATAATTCAAGGGGAAAAGGTCAGCTCTTAGCGGAGATGACATTTATTAGATTATGTTCAGAGTAAAATCTTACAGCCCTAAACTTGACGAACAGTCCTTTAAATGTTAATGTTTGTAAAGGAACAGTAATAACATTTCCATCTGGGTTCAATAATATTACAAGCAAACAAAATAGCTGATTAGTACAACTTATAAAAAAAGTGTTATTTTTTTGAAGAAAAAAAAAAAAAATCCAAACCAGAAAATACATGCTTTGCTTACTACAGGGAGGAGAAACTTATGTATTGAAACTAGAGATTATATGGGTGATTGTATTTTGTAGAAAGTATGTTCTAAAGTACCTAAAACACAGCTAATGTACCTTTTCATATTTGTTAGTTGCTTAACTCTGTATTTTTAAAAAACTGTATAATTTTATCTTTTTTCATTAATTTTGTTTTATTCTGTTCTTTTGCAGTAAATGAGGGAGGTATTAAACAGGCATCCAATTTGTGCCCAGATCCTGGAGAACCAGAAAATGGAAAACGGATAGGCTCAGATTTTAGGTAAAATATAAACCCTACCACTGTATCATTTCTCTAATACTGAACTTGGAAAATGTGTGTGTTAAAAAGTTATTGCTGTTGTTGAGATACTTTTTCAAAACTGAACTTCTCAGTAAAAAGTGAAATGAAATTGTATATAAAATTAGGTAGTTCAATATAGCCTGTACTTAGTATGCAAAGAGAAAATACTTACTTGGAAGAGAGCATATATCTCTGATAATCTAGCAAAAAATGGATTGAAGGTAAGTTAAAATAATGTTCTGATGTAAAAACTGTATTAGATTTATAAATATTGAGCTTACATGTGTTACTGGAGGTTTTTGTGAAGGACAAAGTAAAATTGAGTGCAACACCAAGAGAACAATAAAACCTCTCAGAAGAGAGTTCAGATATTAATTTAGAAATATTAACTGGAATCTAAGGGAATATTGTATATTCTATAGTATATTTTTCAGGAATCCAGAAGTTTGGTGCACGCAGGTGCATTTCCCTAGTAGTGCCCAGAGTGGTTTAGTACTCTTAATACAGACTATTTTTTATTAATTTTGATACATACCAAATTGGTAGTATAGAGTATTACTGTATAAAAAATAATCAAAACTAAAAATTTGTAGTTTTTTTCTAGCAAATTCCTGCTTTTCATTCATTGCTGGCTTTTTCAAATGTTTCTAGGAAAACTCCAAGGAATCAAAGAATTGTACACTGCCAGTGATCTATTCCATCTTTTTTTAATTTAACCTAAATTCAAATTTTAGACCCCTTTCCTCGTCCATTCTCATCTATCTTTCAGGTTCCTTACCCTGTAAGAAAAAAAAAAGTTTGCAATACTCTTCCAAAACATCCTATGTTTGTTTTTTTTTTTTTTTTCTCAGTGAACATATATGACTCCTACTGTCAGTAACAGCAGTGGTTGATGTATTGTGTAAGTAGAGACATACTTATTTCAAAAATTTTCAAGAAGTAATTTTAACTTCTTGAAAATGTTTTGAATTAATTTTAATTCTGAATTTCTTTAATTCTAAGTTTAATTTTAAATCGGAGTTTCTGAACTTTCATTTCACAACATACTCAGGATTAAACATACATATTATTTATTTGATATATTGACAAATTTTGGGCTGTAATAAAATAATAAATCTAAAGGTATTTTCTTGCTTTATATCATATGCTAATTTCACATTATCATCAAGTTTACAAGTCCTTTCAAAACACTTAAGTGAGGAAAGAGAAAAGGTGCATCTGTAGGAGGCAGATTGATAATTTTCAAATTAAATGGTTTTATTGCATTCAGTTTTGTTCAAAAGATTTATTTTACATATCACACAGCACACTTGCTAACATTTGAAGATAGTAAGTGTTGAGAGTAATCCAGGAGATTTTACAAAATTATGTTACTTCATTCTTTTACATAACTTCTTGTACATTTTGTTGTTTTGGTTTGTTTTTTCTCCCCATAATGAAGCAGAAGATAGGATTGATAATGACATCTGAATATCTGAAGTAAATGTGCAGTCAGTTATTATAATTTCTCAGTTAGTTATTATAGTCTCTCTATTTCTCTAGTTTTGAGAAAAGAAAAAGTCCAATGTGCATCAGAGAAAGCTTTATAACTAATTTTATACAGAATGTCATCTCTGACATTACCTGACAAAAAAATATTTCTCAACGTTTTCAAAGAAATAAAAATAAATGAAGTTGTTTCTTTTTAACTGTCATGCTTTCTAGAATCATTATTTAAGTCACAGAAGGACCTACTGCAAGATCATTCTAGTTAAACATATGTGAGGGGCAGTACCTCAAAGAAGGTATGATGATGATCATGCCCTCATCTTTCTTTTTAGGCCAAGATATCAGGATATAATTTAACATTATTCTTCACTATACACTGTGATGATGTGACTATCAAACTTTCAAATGAATTTATGAGATAATGAAAGGAGAAAGCATTCAAATTACTGAGCAATAGAATACAAGATATACAAGATATCAAAATCAATATATATTCATTTTAGGTGTTTGGGTTTTTTTCCCCCCTAATTTCTTACTAAAATAAGTGATTCTTTTTTTTTTTTTTTACTCTTTGAAAACTATCCCCAAATTATCTGTGAGGGAAAATTAAATTTTCTATCAACTCCCATGAATGTGCTATTTAATGCTTATGTGTATAACATAATGACAAATCCAATCCCATCATAATGGAAAAGAATAAGTAACTATATACGTGTAAGTGAAAGAATATGGCTTACATATACAGTATCAACTGTTAGTGAAAAAAGTGAAAGTGACAAGATGTGTTCAATTTAATGACATTTTTGGTGAACAGAAAGGGTAAATAAGTTTTTGTTCAAAACAAAATAAACAGCAGATGTAACAGATACAGTATTATGCTCTTGGTCTCATGGGTCGTAATTTTGCGAGGCAGGAATGTCTATTTTGGTGAGGAAGTACTTTTCACCTTCCACCAAAGAATGTAATTTCAGATCAAACTGAACCCATTTTTTTTGTGTTCATCTTCATTTTGATCACTTCTTGACATTAGTATGGAAACAACCTTTTTACAAAGTGAGAAAAGATGAAAAAAAAAACCCACAAAAACCAGACAAACTAGTACTTAACTGATCCTCTTTCTGTTGAGGACAGATTCTAGGAACAGTCTAAAATCCTGTTGATTTTAAGGGCAACCTAATTGCTTCCAGGTTTCTCTAACAGGTTAGGTTGCAGAGCAGTAATAGTTTCTGAAAGCACAGGCTTCTCAATGGCTTCGTTGCCACCTCAAATTTATGCTCAAAAGCTGTACTTGAACTAATTCCTTTCAATTAAATATTTGAATTTTCATGGTTCAGTTTCTTTCAAGATAAAACCAATCTGGTATGGATAGTCTTCTCTAGATAAATCACACTAGATTAATCCCATCTAGTGCAACATCTCCTTAATAGGCAGGTCTATTTTGAGTGTAACTCTCAGAAATGACCCAGAAAGGACTAGTTTCCTTCCGAAAGATCGAGTCTTTCCACTATTTTGTGGTAGCTCCTCTTTACAATGCAAAAAACATTTTATTTGGAAATAGTGGGAGGACATAAATACAGACACACACGTGCACAGTGTCTAGACACTTTATCGACAGGCCTTTAAAAAGGGAAGAATTACACCTTTCATTGTATTCATCTCACGCATATTAGGAATAAATAAGGTGGTTTCCTATCTAAGGCTTGTTAAAGGTCTTAGGAATGTGAACGGTGAGATTTGTACTTGTAAAAAACAGGACTGGGAAATCTTAGTAATACGTTTGTCACTTAGCTGAAGTTGAACACTTGATATATTGAAAAGACATCTTACAACAAACAAAAGCAAAATAAAAGTTTTGTGCAGGCTGAATAAAATCTCTTTTTAAATTAACCTGGTTTCAATTCTTGCCATTATTATAATGGTTGGTCAATTGCTTCATAAGTTTCCAAAGTAAGAATGCTACTAATTCTTTAAAATAAATAAGACATTGAAAGAAAATTCCTACATTTAGTTAAAAAAGTACAGTATTATGGAAAATCTTTTCCAGGTTGTCTAGTACCTGACAGAGAGAAAAATAGCACACTTTTCCTTTTCCCTTCTTGAAGCCACTCTCTCTACAATGTAGGAAACAGGTTTACTTTGACCTTGTCTTTTTTTTCCCCTTCTGATAAGGAAGTAAAAATCCCAATTACAATACCTTAATTTTGAAATATAGTGTTTTGAAGAAGACTTTAGATCTATCTTTATCACAATCAATCAAAATCTAATTTCAGTACAATTTAATCTATTTTAGAGAGGAGCATGCTCTTGTCACTTCTCTTTAGCTTTCTTCAAATGCGAAGTTATAGGTTTGGAAGCATTTTATTGCAATTTCACTACCTGCTCTCTCAGCACATTTCTATAGTCTTACATGGTTCTCATGCAGACTTAGAAAATCAGCAATGCAAGCTGTAAGACAAGCTGCAGCATTTCATGACATTCTTTGGGACCTGAAAATCCATGTTCACCCTTTTGGGTATTTTTCCTAATGTGAAAATTCCCCATGGCTATGTTTTGAAGTTTTAAAGTCTGTCATTGATGCTAGATCACTATTTGAACATAATATGCCTTTTCAGGTTGAAATAAAGTCAAGAAGACTTACTAATAGTTGCCATCTTTTCCTGTACTGAAAAAGATAATTTACCTCAGAAAGAAAACTTCCCTTCCTAGATTGTTTTGGGTTTTGGTTTTTTTTTGGTTTTTTTTTGTTTTTTTTTTTTAATTTTAGATGTACTAATATTTATTCTTCTGGAATTTCCAACAGCTTATTTTATGTTACCTGTCATACAGTAAATAACAAACCTTTTCCACGAGTGTCCAATTTTAGAATAAATGTCCCTGTGGAAAATATAATAAAAATGCAATACATGAAGAGAAAAAGTTTTCATGTGTTCTTGTTGCTTTTTTTGTTGTTGGGGTTTGGAGGCTTTTTTTTGTTTGTTTATTTGCATGTTTATGCAGTGTAACCACATTGATTGACTGGCAGTTTCATATTTTCCTTAAACTTTCTCTGAATCACATACCCTTCTATATATGTAAGGTGAGCTTCTAGACTCTGAAACTTCAAGCCAAACGTCATGAAAATTGAAAAAAACTTAGATGATTTGCAGTGTAAGGTGTGAGGTTAATTTAAAGGGGAATAGTACATGCTTCATTTGTTAGCAGTTAATTGGTTCCTTTGTCAAGCAGAAGCCTCTGAAAGTAGAAGCTTTGTGAGAAAAGGTGACACCTTAGGAATTCTTTAAGCAGAATTATCAATGATCTTATGAGTGTTGGGAGATCTTCTGCAACTGAATTTTAGTCATCACTTTAGTTTGTTCAACATGTGGTAAGGATTTTCCTTGACCAGAAGCTTTAAAGATTTAAATAGTCCAACATTATATCTTGGAATCCTAACATCCTGCAGTAATGTTTCCAAGTACTGTATCAGCTGATCTGCAAAAATGTTCCTATGCATGTTCTTAGCTTGGGACAGATGCTGTGGCTTAGGTCAACTCTCCTATTATGGCTCAAATAGACTACAGTATATTCTATCTGTAGGTTGCACATCAATAATTATGGATCAGTGGTGTGTAGAAAGTTGCTAGGTTAAGAAAACATGCTTCACTGCATAGTCTTGAAAGTTTATGTATAGCTTTAGCTTCTTTTACTGCAGATGGAGAAAATAATATTTGTGCTGCAATGCTGCTTATTTATTTATGGTAGAATTAAAATAGATCATAATATTAAATTAATTCTTGGATAGGGATAGATTTTAGGACCTGATGGTTAGGTATTTCTGGGGGGGGTTGTTTGTTTTTTTTCCTCTATGGCAAAAAATGGTGTAGTCTCAAACTTGTTCAGTTGCAGGTGTGGACAGAAGAGGTTAATATGGCAGAAAGATGTGAATCTTGATGAATAATTTTTCTATACTTTAACGTATATATGACTTTTTAGTTGATTCTACAGAAACAAAATAATACTTCAAAGCATGAATTCAGATGCATTCCCTGCACATCAGTGCAAAAATCCAAACTAAATCGTCACCTTCTTCTTCTAGTCTGTCCCACCTATCCATCACAAAATTTGCAAGAGAAATGTATGTTCAAAATGCAGAATAACATAATTTATTGTTACAGCTGAGTTTGAGGTTTTGATTCCTTGCATAATTGATTCTTGTTCAATAATAATTTAAAGAATATATCAAATAATGGAGGAAACTAATCCAAAATGAGTTAGTCTGCTACACGTATGCCAACTGTTAAAATAATACTATTCAATGTAAACTTCATATGAGGTTCAAAATATTAAACTTGCTCTTTCACATCCTTTAGAGAATCTATAGCTTTATTTTAGGCTCCTTCTTACTGCTTTTAGTTTGTGTTTTAAAGAGGGATCCCAAATTTGGGGCAGATGATAGAGACTTCAAAAATAGGTATGAGATTAAAGTGTTTTCTCGAATTTGTATAATTGTCTTAATATTTAGTCATACTTTTTTTGTAATGAAAATGTATCTAAAGTCTGTTTTTTTCTTCCTGAAAATGCAAACCTAATGGCAATCATCTTTTGTCCTGTTAGAAATAGAAACTGGCAGATAAAGTTACTGAGAGACACAGGTTAAGCATTCATTTTTGAAGCGATGAACTGCTTTAGCACAGTATGTTGTAGATGCAAAAGTTTTATATGAGTTCAAAATAAATTGAACAGCTTGAATGAGTCATAGAAATATGAGGGCATAACTCCAACATCCCATCTAATGCCAACACTAAGTCAGATCAGCTGGGGCTTTGTTTAGCTGATCTTGAAAACCCCCAAGAATGGAGTTTCACAATGGTCTGGTTATGCTGCTCCAGCTCTGCACTGCTGTTCTTGGAAGAAATTTCTTGTAGTGTAACACCTGAATCTCCTAAACTGTCCCTTGTATATTGCCTGCCATATTAGGAAAAGTTTGGCTTCATTTTTAGTAGAAAATTTTGAAGTAGTTATGGTCTGCTATTAGCCAGTACCTTAGTTTCTTCTTTGTCTGATTAATTAAGCCTAGCTACCTCAACTTTTTGCTGTAGGTCATGAGCTCTAAGCTTTCAACTAACCTTCAAACCCTCTAGACTTTTTATCAATATCTCTCTTGAAGTGGGAGACTAAACACTGCGCTTAGTATTGCAGATACAGCCTCACCAGCTGAGTAATAATTTCATTTGATCTGCTGCCACCACTTCGGATGTAGTTGAATATATAGTTTGTTTTATTCAGGATGAGAGCACATTACTGATCCATGGTGGAGAACTTCGTACCTTTACTTGTTGAGTTTTATGAGCTTTCTGTTGGCCCAGTGCTCATGTTTGTCAAGTGTCTTCATTGAAGCTCTGTTATTCAGTATGTCAGCTACTTTTCCTAGTTTAGTCTGATACACAAATTTGCTGGGAATTCATTTTGTCTTACCATCAAGTTTGAGGATGAAAATACTAAACAGCATAAGACCCCATACTGACTTCCTAGTGTTCAGCTTATTCCTGGCCACCAGCTGAATATAAAGCCATTGGTTCTGACCCTTTCAACACAGTTGCAAGGCCAATTTTAAATATATCTATTCAGTGCATTGTCATGGTTCGGGCTGAACTGGCTACTGAAATAACATTTTGTCAGCTCCCAAAAGACACTGCTGCAAGAGATGGTGTCAAAAACCTTGCTGATGTAGAGCACTGTTACATCAAGCACTATTATATCTACCACTGGTCCATGTAGCCAGTCATTTTGTCATAGAAGACAATCAGGTTGATGACGTATGATTCACCTTTGGTAAATCTGTGTAAGTGCTCTGGATTTCCTGTTTGTGCTTTCCTAGAGGATGTTCTTTCCAGGGATTGATGTGAGGTTCCTAGTTTCTCCTTGCCTTTCTTAAAAATTCATATAATGTTAGTCTTTCTACAGTCAGGAGGAACTTCTCATCACCCCAATTTTTCACAGATGATACCAGCCTTGCAAAGAGTCAGCCAGCTTTTTCAGCACCCTTTGGTGAAAGCTATCTGCCCGCCTGCCTTTGAATACAGCCATCTTTTTTACCTGTTGTTCCTCAGTATTGGCTGTTCCTCTTCTTCCCAAATCATGCTGCTACAGGAAGATGTCTAGGAACAGTTGTGCTGTAGAAATTCATTCAGACAACTCATTGGGTACTTCTGTCTTTTCCATATTGGATTTCAGCACTGCAAGGTTGCCTCACCCATTTATTAATGGACCCACATTGTATATGAACTTCCTTTTGTGACTAACATATCCACAGAAGCTCTTTTTTTTACAAGTGTGCCTTACCAGTCTTAGTTCTGTCTGGGGGCTGGCCCAGGGAGTCTAATATAGTCACCCAGGGACTACTAAATCAGTAGCTTCACTTCAGAAAGTTCCTTAAAAGTAAATTATTGGTAATGGTAACGATAATGATCAGAAGATGAACTATAGATGTTTTCTGTATTCTAAAGTTTTTCTCAAAGTATTCACTTTTCATCACTCTCAGTATTAGCGTACTGGACTAAATGAACCTAGTCTGGCCTTCAGTTGCATCCACAGATTTTTTTTTGCCAAATAAATTCTGCTTTTGAAACTTTTTGGAGATTTTCCTGGTGTCCTTTAGATTTTTCTTTTTTGGTGATACATGTCTATGTTGCATATAACAATGAACACCTCTATAGATACATCATGCTTCAGTTCTCTTAAGATTTACAAAACAGGTATGGTCAACACACATTTTGAAGGGACTTCATTTGGTAAGCAGTTCGGATCAAATGTAAGTCAGGGAATCAAACTGCCTTTAATTGTTTAATTGTCCAAATTTTTTTTGGTCATTTGTTCCCATACTCTGTTTTGGATTACTCTGCCAGCTTTCTCTAAAATAATACCTACCCACAATTCAGAGGTAGACTGCTCCAGGGACAAGTTCCCCCAAATCAACTTCCATGATCTGATTTTGTCTCTCCACAATTTGTATTTCCCTAACATACCAGCAGGCTTGATCAGACCTCCCACATATCCTCATGCACTACCTCTGGACATACAATAGGGATCATCGGTTCCATCCTATTGAGAATCCTTCTCTGGCCTATAACACAGTCCTCAATTTATTTGAGATTCTGTCAAAGAAAAAGAAAGAGAAAAAGAGAAAGAGAGAGAGAGAGAGAGAGAAAGAGAGAGAGAAAGAGAGAGAGAAAGAGAGAGAGAAAGAGAGAGGAAAAGGAAAAGGAAAAGGAAAAGGAAAAGGAAAAGGAAAAGGAAAAGGAAAAGGAAAAGGAAAAGGAAAAGGAAAAGGAAAAGGAAAAGGAAAAGGAAAAGGAAAAGGAAAAGGAAAAGGAAAAGGAAAAGGAAAAGGAAAAGGAAAAGGAAAAGGAAAAGGAAAAGGAAAAGGAAAAGGAAAAGGAAAAGGAAAAGGAAAAGGAAAAGGAAAAGGAAAAGGAAAAGGAAAAGGAAGAACAAAAAGAAAAGCCAAAAAAAGGAAAAGAAAAAGAGAATCCTACTGAAATTGCTGCTATGTCACCACACCACACCAGACCCCCATTAAACTCATCGCCAAGTGCTCTAGAGAAAGCTAATTCTAAGGAGTGTAGATGCAAACCTGTCTTTTTCATTTTGTCTTAGAGCTGATAATTATTTCCTCGTAATCTGCATGTCCTTTTTGAATTTTCGTCATATTCACCCAATGTGTAATATCTGGGGAGGGAAGTGACACTTTACTCTCTGGTACACAAGTTACCAAACTTTTTTTTAGAGAAAGATGGATTTTGAAGTGAATTTTTATATGTTATAGATAAAGGTATTGGGAAAAAATATTATCAGCAGAAGCAACAAGAAGGATCTCTCCTACTAGACAACTGTGAAAGAATTAATGCTTTTCTATTTTTGAAGGACTTTATAGGTAGATAATGACAGGAAATGTTAATCTTGACTGGGCTTTTAAGCTCCTGAGAGACCTATTTGGTTAAAATTTGTTTGACAAGTTCATGGTAGTCAATACGCTGGCCTTTATAGATGCCATTTTTAGACTGCAAGTCCAGAAGGATTATACAGATTTCCTAGAGGATTTTTTTTCTTCTTCTTCTTTTGGTCCTTTTTTGACCTTTTAGACAGGAGGTGCTTGTTTGATTTTTGGTATTACTGTCTTTCTGAGTGGATCTGCCATAGAAACTGATCTCTGGCTCTCTCATTTTCTTTCTTAGACTGGTGATTTATCATCTACTTATGTAATTGCCCATATTACCTCTTACATGACACGCGTTACAGATTTTGTAAATTTTCTGATCTCACTGTGTTTATGAGTCCAGTATGCTTACAGTTGTATACTATCAAATATCAGTTTAATATCAAAACTGATTTCAAAAAGTGGACTTGGTAATATGAATGTTATTTCATAGAATCGTGGAATCATAGAATGGTTTAGGTTGGAAGGAACCTTAAAGATCATCGAGTTCCAACCTCCCTGCCATAAGCAGAGACATCTTCTGCTAGACCAGGTTTCTCAAAGCCTCATCCAATCTGACCTTGACCACTTCCAGGGATGGGGCCTCGACAACTTTTTCTGTTTATACTTTCAGAGATGATAAAAATAATTAACAGGCTTATAAAGTTTTCATAATCATTTCAACCCTCTGGATTTTTTTGCCAGTTACAGTTTTGGTACCATCAGTTCAATTTTTTTAGTAAATGGTGTACTTTCTGCTCAGTGTTTCCTCTTTAAATCAGTCCATGGCTAATTAAACAATATATATTTCCATGTTTTGTTTTGTTTTGTTTTTTAAGGTGCTCTTTTTTTTTTTTTATCGAAAGGGTTCAGATTTTCTCAACATGACTTTCTACAGCAGATAGATTCTTGTGAAAATCTACTCTTGAGAAACTTATTCTTCTCTTTCCATTTGCTACCTTTTGAACCTTGCTAACAATATAGTCCCTGGAGTAGCTGAGTATAATTTTTAACATTAATGATAAGATCATCCTTCTATTTCATAATTTTGAAATTTCTCTCAACTCTGTGATCTGCCTTGTAGCTCTTTTTCTTCAGTTTCACACAGAAACTTTTCAGCCTTATCTTGCAAGGGCTTTTACATTATATTTGCTTTTTTATTTTTCTCAGTTTTGCACTTTTGTATCTTCCTTTGTTTTTCACGGACTCTGCAGCTCTTCTTTATCCCCTTCTTTCACAAATATTCTTGTTTCTTATACAAACAGGAACTGGTTTTGGAATAGTTTGTAGATCTGTTATCCGCTATCAAATCCTCCTTTTTTGAGATGTCTGTTCGGGTGACTTTATGATCTTTCATGTCCTCATTACTTATTATCTGTGCCTCTGTAAAGCCGAGGTACTCCCCAAATTTCATCGGCTATACTTTGCTGACACCATTCATTTTCAAACATCTAATATTTCTAACTCACTTAAATTTAATTCTTGTTCTGTTTAGTATTAATCTTCTTTACTAGTTATTTTTATTTATAGATGTATTTGAATTGACTACCTAACAAAAGTTAACTTCTGGAATGTGTGTTCAGTCTTTTAAATTTTTGTCTGCCTTTGTAAATTGAATTGAAACTGATATTACTATTATAGCAGTAAAATCCCCATCTATAAGGAAAGGAAAACAGGGTTTATTCTTTACAAGCCAAACCGTTCAGAGAAAAATGAATTTTAGTATGTACTTCAGGAAAAGGGAATGCTATACCTTATGGGATCAAACCCAGATTTGAAGATCCCAGCCAAATCAATGTGGTATGCTCAGACTTCTTCCAATCTCTTTGCAAAAGTGCCAGTTTTAGAGTGTTATAAAAGAGCCTTAAAGTATTTATTTAGATAAATGAAGAACTATGCCAGTACAGAGACTTTGCTTACAGAAATTTACAAAACAAAATTTTTTAAAATAGGTACCATAGCAAAGGCTGAAAAATGGGATTGAGATCTATGGCATCCATCTGAGAAGGTTCAGATAATTCCATGACTTATAAGGTCACACAGGAAAGCTGATATAACGTAGACTGTCAGGGACTTATTCCATGTTTGATCTTAAAATATCTAGAGAACTGTATGCATGGTGTGGCCAAAGTCTTGTAAGTCATGTGTACGTATAAAATAACTTATCAAGGCAAATGCAGTTAGGAAAGCCTCTGAGATCCTTTGAAGGGTTATACATTAAGAAAAAGTTTAAATAAAGACTTGATGCTAAGATCAGGTATCTAATATTCTACACAAAGCGTGTTATGAAACAAAAGTCACCCTGTATTTTGACTAGAATAGAACTGAAAAGCACTTACTGTGAGCATTATCCCAGAAAAAGAGTTAATTGAGGTCCTGATTGAATGCAAATGTAAATCGAGGCAGAATTCTTTGAAATCAATGAGTCTGTGATCTGATATTTTGATTTGAGTTAGAAAGAAATGCCCTGCTACTATTCAGTATTAATGGCATACTAATTTCCCAATGACCAAACTAGGAGGGAAGATTTTTCAAGGAACTGTACCAAAATTAAAAACAAACAAACGAACAAACAAACAAAAACAAAACAAAACAAAACAAAACAAAACCCCAAACCCCACAACTAATTCCTTTTCTGCACAGGTAGTTAAATAAAGAAGCTTTCATCTTCTGTTCAGTTATAGCAGAATTAATAGAGAAAACAAACCTTACACAGTTTTGAGGTATTCAGATTTCTAAATTGATTTTTAAAAGCTTCATATACAGATATGTATGTACACAAAATCATTGGGAAATGATAACAAAAGTACAATGACAAATGCCATTAAAAAACAATTTACTTCACCATGCTCTTTGCTTTTATATCAGCACTTCCCTTATTCCCTTATGAATAAGGACTGCTCTTCTGTTTTCACAAAATATCAGCACACCTATGTTTAGTTAGGTTATAAGTGGGTCTTTGTGCCCTAGTGTTTTACACATACTGATAGCCATAGTATTAACTGTGCCTAGACTAGGGATACCATTGGTCATGTAATTTGTGTTAGCTATTATATATAGAGGAAATATTTGTAAATATTAGACCATCTAAAAATAAGGATAATGAAGGAAAAGGACTTTGTGCTTTTCCACTTTTGTGACATTTTCCCTTTGGAAGACTTTTCAAAATACTGTGTTTTGTTGTATTTCTTATCGTAAAATGCTAGTCTCAGTCATGTGCATGCAGGTATCTTTAGGCAGTCACTGTGGAGTTTGGTAAACGATGCTGTAGGTTTTTTCTGCAAGGTTTCATCACATATTTTTTATACCAAAACATAAAGCTTGATCAGTACCCCCTATAAGGGTGATAAAACCAATGATACTCTTGCAAATTCCACTTACAAAATATCCTTCACTACAAAATCCACTATCACGATACAAGAGATTTTCAAAATATTAATTTTTAGTTTACTTGACTCTTCTCAGATTTTCTTCAGTAACATCTCTGCTTTAGTCTTTTGGGCTTATTTCTTCTTAATTGGAGGGGAAGAGTGTTTACCACGTGTAATTTATTTTCAGCACAAGCATGAAGTAACACACTGAATCGCAGACCTGATTCTTCCTCATGAGTCTTATTTAAAGAATAGGATAAATAATAACACCAGCTTTTAATTCAAAAACATATTGACGGTCATTTAGCGACAGATAACTGATAAGGTAAAAGGTTGTCTCTGAAGACCCTTGGGACACTATAGGTTGTAGACAGTTGTGGGAGAATTTTTAGAGATCAATGGTCGCCCTGTGAGCACCCCAAGCACTGAGAACTTGTTGATGACAGTGTAAGCTTCAAGGAATGTCGAAGGTCAAATTGTTCTTTGTGAACGTCTGAGTTATGTGAAGGGAGGAAAGAACTGTTGCTGAATGTACCGATAAGCAGGATTTTCGAGTAAAACATAGAAGTAGATAACTATGCAAGTGAACAGCTGGGGCTAGCCAATCATATAGTAGAGATGCTTGTTTGAACTATGCACGTAACCAATTATTGCTTGAGTGTTGCGTGGCACGGGAGAAAGTTGTCTATATTAGCTGGGCTATCTGTGCAATAAAGTGGCATTTACCCTGATCATATTGGTCGTGGTGTATCTGTCCGTGCTTCTGCGTCAACAGACAGAAAACCTTTTAAAAACAGTAAGCTGAAATTATGGAGTGTAAGATTCGAATGTCAGAGAAAGGCCTGATATATTGACTATATCCAAGTGTAATCAGGATTTGAAGAAACAATGATATTAAAGGAGAAGAATGATTATCTCAATAATACACATTTATGTATTGAGTTTTTTAACTTTTCCAAACTGAAAAAAAAAAACCCCAAACCAACCCTCCCCTCAGAAAAACATAGCAAACCAAACCAAATAAACAAAACAAGTTTTTCTGGCCTTATTTCCTGTTTTGTTCTGTGCCAAGTTTGCAACACCAAATGTCAGCTCCATATGGAAAAGTCCAAAATCTTTTGAAGCAAACATTATCACTTCATAAATAACCACAGCTAAATAACTAGAAAGATGTTTTTATAATTCTTATATTTTCTTCCATTAATTTGAGAAACATATGCCACTTAAAGGAATGAATGTTCCTATTTACCTTGTAACTTTTGTTGTCATTGTGAGAATCCTGTTACTGGCAAGATTCTGGTGTTACACACCACTTATATGGAGTCAACGCTTTACTCCTAGCCTAATTAAAATCTTAACCTACTAATCAAAGTATAAAAACCAGCTGTTACTAGTCCATTTATAATAATGTATTCCTAGTCCACATAAATATAGGAAAGTCTTATTAATAATATACCTTATTAATATTTAATTCTGAGGTCTTCACTGGGAGGAATACAATGTTTATGATGGGGATTTCTTCCTCAGTTTTGTGATTGAACTCTTGGCCCTTCTTCTAGGTGATTTCCTTATATCTTTTTCTCATTGTTTCCTAGCTTCAGTTAACATCAATAACTACTGTTTGTTATATAGCACCCAGGTTTGTCAAACCTTTACTATATGGAAGTCAGAAGTTAGGTCAGAAAATAGTCGACCTCTGAATGATTGTTAAAAATAAGTAAATCAGGTCTGGCCAAAGCGAACCCAGAGAGGGATGAATGCTGTGCACTGTCAGGCCAGTACATAGCCTGCAGCCTTTTATTACTAAGAGCAAAAGTCATATTTACTGGATTACATGTTTGTATTATTTGTCAGGATCGTCATACCTAAAAGAATGGAAAAATTGACTGATACCTATTTGTAAAACAACGCTTCTTCTTTTTATGTCATTGTTTGATTTTAGCTTGGGAGCAACAGTACAGTTCTCCTGTGATGAAGATTATGTGCTACAAGGTTCGAAAAGTATCACCTGTCAGAGGATAGCTGAAGTTTTTGCTGCATGGAGTGATCATAGACCTGTGTGTAAAGGTAAAGAGGAATTCTTACCCTTGTAGTGATTTTTTTTCATTTCACATCTATCTATTGTTTGATAGCCAATCCTATTAAATTAATATTTTGTAAGTACCTGATGTTTTAATCTTAGTGTCCTCACTTCCTAGTGAAAAAGGTTCTGCCTATACTCTTTTGTTTAATATGAATTTTGTCTGTATTTCTGTATGCATTAGTTTACTTGGGAACTTACATTATGAAGCTTACTTCATAATGAGCTGATGAAAATCTATCACATGATAAATATTAAGACTCACCACGACGGATTTCAAAATTGCAGTGATTCAATATACAATTAGTAGTTTATGAAGGATCTTCATTACATATTTACTCAGCCACTGAGAAAGACTTAAATTTAGTACTGATAAGGACTAAAGACTTAAATCTATACCTGGTTTTGACCCTGACCAATTCAATAAAAAGCAAAAATACAGAAAAATGTAAGACAAGCACAAAGTCATTCTTCTGAATACATTTGATGTCCAAATACTATAGAAAGAACTTTTACGAATACCTGAATCAAGGAATTAAAATATTAGCGTATATATATGTAATTATATATATCAGTACATATAAAGAAAATATTTGTGTATTTGCACAATACATGCAAATTGGCATGACAGCAAAGCCTAATATTGAAAAGTACAGTTTGTTCATAAAGAACATGGGTATGGAAAGAGAAGGGGCATTTATCTTGTAATTCAAGGCTATGGATACTTATCCTAATGTCCAGAGAGAACTGTGAGATGCTTCTGAACGGTATAAGAGGGCAAAAAAATCTGAGGGTGGTATCCAGATAGTGTATAACGGAAATCCACAAAAGCTGGAAAATTACATGGGTGATATTTTTTTTTTTTTTTTTTTTTTTTTTGCTAATAAAATTACGGGACAGTCTAAATGGAACTTGCTATGGATAAGCATGAAATGCTAGATGCAGGTTGGAATAATCAGCTATCCAAATAAGAAATGAAGAAAAACATAATAAGTGTCACAGCTGCAGAAACAGGTATCCAAAGGATCACAGGAGTATATGCTTCAATAATAGCATGTCACATAAACAAGTAAAAATTTTAGTCAAATAGCTGTAAATATACATAATATTAACATTTTATGTCCTACTACTGTGCACTATATGTATGTATAATTACTGGAAAGTGCTAAAGAGATACACACACACAGATAGACATGCATAGCAAAATTAATCATGTAATGTACATAAATTAAACCTTTATTTATAGTAGTAAAACTAGAAAGGCTTTATCCACTAGAGCTTTTCAGCGTATTCACGTATCCTAAATTTGATACCTATTTTAGGATGGTAGTCTCCTAATCTTCCAGTGTAACAAGCTGAGTGTTGTATACTTGTATAAGGGTGTTCACGCTCACTGTTAAACATCTATTAGTCTTGTCTGTGGATCACTCACTGAAGGAGGTTGTCAGACACAGCTGATTAAATCAAGGATCCCATCTGCCAGCTTAGGTGCCTAAAGCTACTCAGTCTTGAGTACCCCTGATTTTCCCCAGTATGGAAATGAAAAAAGGTGTGAACCAGTGAAAATGAAACAGAAGAAAATATTTTAAAGGATCAAAATTATCTAAAATATAACAATATAAACAAGTGGGTAAGAACTAGGCTGCTTTCATACAGAGAAAGAAGAATCTGGAAAAACAAGAGGGAAAACATAAAATATAATGGGCTACCACTGCACAAAGGAAAGTTTATATTTGAACATTAACAAAACTTTCTGAAGTAAAGAGTGGGTATGTGAGTAGAAGTTTTCAAGAACATGTGAGATATACATATATCCAGCTGAGCATACATACATGTAATCACATCTTGAGCTGGAGTAATGGACTAAATACCTTTTCAAAGTTCTTTGCATATTCTAAATAAAAGAACACCCAGATTTCAAAACTGATTCATGAAAAAAAAAAAACCCTCATCATTAAGATCACATGTAAGTGTGGCTTCATGACAGGTTTTAGATAGTTCTTGTATGATAACCATGATAAAATGACATTCTAAACATTCTTGTCTTTCAAATCCCACATAAATGGTAACTGTACTTCAGATCTTTCTATCTTCTGTGTATTATGTATTTGATAATACAGTTTAGTAATCTGTCATTGAAAAGACACTTTAAAAGGAAAGCATACTGCAATTAGCATTTCATTTATCGATACCAAAATACAGTTGCACGCTGTCAGTTTTGTTTTTTGTTTTTTTTTAAAGTATCTCTCCTAACAGACAATAAAGTGTTATCAGCCATACTGTGATAGGTCTGAGGTGTGTCCATAGCTACTTGTAGGTTTAGTAAGGCATCTCAGTAACTTTTGAGGACTATGGCCTCCAAACATAAAAGGATTTAAAAATACTGTTTTTCACTTTTGTATAAGTTTTGAATTCTGAATAGCAGCAGGTATCAAAGTATTTAAGTATAAAAGGGTAACCACACTCTTCAGTCCATTTTTTATTTTTTTCCCAGTATGACTATATTTAGAACTACCATTGTATAATGATTTGCAAGTCACGTTTGTAAACGTGTCTGATGATAGAATTAATACTGACCTAGAAAGAAAAAGAAAGCAATAAATCCACTGGAAGCTAGCAGTTCTGTTAAAGTTCTATCTAAATGTGAAACTAAAGAATGTGTATTTAATAAATATCCAAATCTACCATTATTGATAAGTAGAACATGTAATTCACAACCAAAAGGACAGTGTTTCACTTCTTTACGCTTATCAACTTCATAGAACTAGCTAATTCCACCTTAACAAGCAGAAGACCAATATTAAGAACGTTATTAGGAATTGATACAATGCCATATGGTGAAAAACCAAACAGATGGTATAGATATTATAGTTTGTCAAATATGAAATGTTGTAGAGTGTCATTGGTTGCATTAAAATTACTGATTTAAGTACATTTGGTGTGCTATAATTTTGGTTCTTTTGATTAACAAGATGTTTCAATTCAACTCTTAGATGTACTAAAGCTGGAATATAAGCACTTATTCCAGAATAATAATTATGTCTTCTCTAAGTTTCATGCACAGAATATACAGCAAACATTTTGAAAGAATTTTGCATAAGTAGCATAAATATCACATAGTAACATGAAGAAAGTATCTCCAAAAATGTGTGTGCATCTGCTTGTTGAACTTGCATGTTTGTGTACAGACCATTTGGGCAAACAAATTAGGCAATCATGCATAAATGTTATTTTATACAAAAATTCATATTTTCTTGTGAACTGATGCAGCTTTGCAGATAACGAGGGCACAGGTGGTATACTAGATACTTCACCTGTGATTCTTTAAAATGTCACTTAAAGTGCTGTTTTTTATTATGCAGTGTTTGCTATTAGAACGGTACAGCTTGCAAATGTTTTCATTGACATATAAATTATATTGTGCACACAACAAAAATCCCACTATAATAATACATTTTTCAAAAAATGGCATGTTAGTTACATTAGTTACATTAATATAGTTAGAATTAGTTACATTAATATAGTGCAATTGGGAAGAGTTCTAAACAGGAACTTTCCAATTCTGTTAGATGTATTTGATTTGACATCATAAATCCTCAGGACTTGTTCTCACAGGGCATATGAGTGGCTGAGTATAACTGCCTGCCAAAAAAGAAAGATTAACTCTCTTTAGGAGTTGTCGTATAATACCAGCTGGAACTGGCATAAGATCATATTCATGAAAGTGAATCTGGAACAAGTCTGAAGCATTTCTACGGGAGAAATATAATAGGAATTTGAGAAGGAAAACTGATACATCACTTCCAAAATGTAAGCGAATATTGCAGGCTTTCAACATCTTTTAGACCTTAAGACTAGTTTCCAGGAAAATGCTGCTCTGGAGGTTTGGCTGATTTCTGAACCTTTTGACCTCTAGAAGAGACCGTGAGAAAATTGTGAAGTGATATTAGATATCCTGACTAGAATTAATTGCAGTTGGATTGTCTTGTGGTTTACCAACAATTACCCTTTCATTTTAGTCTTTTTTTTTTAATTATTTATTTTTTAATTATATTTTATAATTTATGTCTCCCATCACCCTAGCAAAACAGCAGTTGCTCGGGTAGATGGACCTCATGCAGAAATATGGCAGAAAATGAAGGCATTTGCCCCGTTGTGATTTATGGACCAAGTATAATGAAAAGAAGTTAGAATTTGAAGCTATGAGGAAAGTATTGCTTTAATTTGTAAGCAATTAACTGGTCACTTTCTGCATTTTACTGAAATTTTAAAGTGAAGTCATCCTTTCAGACACTTGTTTGTTTTAATTGGACTTTTTCAAGATCAATGCATCATGTAAGCCTAAAATTCTGCTGGGGATTTTGAAATTTGTTCCAATTTAATTGGCCTCATGAATATCTTGTAGCATACCATTGTTACAGGACAGCAGAACAAACAAAGTCTACTCATCCTTCCCAAGAAGGAAAAAAAATGTTCAAATGACAACATGAGAGTCTATGCCCAAGCATTTACTGCACAGTGAGTTACAGCTGAAGTCTGTTATTTGAAAGATGAAAATTTATGCAGTTGTTACTTATTTCGTATCCCAAGGAATGCTTAATGCACGTGACTGTAATAACATGACTGCTTACATCGACTTCTCTGTGACTTCATTCAAGAGAGAAAGTTTAAACCTTTCAGAATTGAGACCCTACTTAATGTCTGCCATGGGATTCAGTATTCCCCTACAGGGCAATGCCATTATTACAAAGCCAACTTGCTTAACCAGAGACAATTATCTACATTATGAAACTATTTGCCAGTTGATAAATCTCTTCCTCTCATTTACGTTTCAGGAAATGAAACAGATAGATCTATTCACAGTTGGTCGATTAGCCTTTTTATTTTCATTCCTGCCGCTCCTGTTTTCTGCTTGCTTGTTTCTCAGACCCTGTGAAACATTTATGAATGCTGCCTTTTATAAGTTTGCTGGCAAGTCAGCAACAAGTTCTGCAACAAGTACAGTATTTTGGAAAAGCTCATCTAATCTGTAGGAAAAAAAGTGGTTTTGAAATAATTCTTTGTATCTGAGAAAACTAAAGGAAGGACGATTTATGGTTTAAATCATGATCATCCAATTAATAGGCAAGCTACAAAGTAATTTGGATTATTAGTAGAAGAAGGAACAAATTATATTATGTATTTGACTTTGGTTCTGACAAATTTAGAACACAGGTTTTTTTGCTTTGTATTGCTATTTTGGTCAGTTCATTTCATTGACTAAAGTGATTTTTAAACCAACAAGGAATTCATGCACTCAGTATCTTTCAATTATAGATTATAAACATCAGTTTAATTAACATGTATATGAAAGCAGAATGTACAGTATAAATTTTAGATCTTGCCGTTATAAATATCTTTACTTACCTATAATACAGTTTTAAAAAATCCACCTTTGCCTCACTTCTCTCTGAAATGCAGACATGTAAGACCTCTTAAATGCGATGCTGAGTAACAATGTGTGCACGTATTGGGTGCATGACACAGGGTCCTGCACATGAGTCAAGGCAATCCCATGCACAAATACAGGCTAGAGCAGCCCTGAGGAGAAGGACTTGGGAGTGTTGGTAGATGAGAAGCTCTACATGAGCCAGCAATGTGCGCGCACAGCCCAGAAGGCCAACTGTATCCTGGGCTGCATCAAAAGAAGCGTAGCCAGCAGGTCGAGGGAGGCGATTCTGCCCCTCTACTCTACTATCCTGAGACTCCACCTGGAGTTAGAAATTAGAAAAATTCTTCTACTTGCAAGGCTAATGAAGGACTGTCCAGCTCTGGGGCTCCTAATATAAGAAGGACATGGACCTGTTGGAGCAGGTCCAGAGGAGGGCCACGAAAATGATCAGAGGGCTGGAACATCTCTCCTATGAGGACAGGCTGAGAGAGTTGGGGTTGTTAAGCCTGGAGAAGAGAAGGCTCCAGTGAGACCTTATAGCAGCCTTCCAGTATCTGAAGGACACCTACAAGCCTGGTGAGGAGGGACTTTTTGCAAGGGCATGTAATGACAGGATGAGGCGTAATGGCTCCAAACTGGAAGAGGTTAGATTTAGAATAGATATTAGGAAGAAATTTTTCACTCTGAGAGTGGTGAGACACTGGAACAAATTGTCCAGTGAAGCTGTGGATGCCCCTTCCCTGGAAGCGTTCAAGGCCAGGCAGGATGGGTCTTTGAGCAACCTGGTCTAGTGGGAGGTGTCCCTGCCCGTGGCAGGGGGCTTGGAACTAGAGGATCTTTAAGGTCCCTTCCAACCTAAACCATTCTGTGATTCTATCATTCTATGATTTGTATACATATCAAATTCAAATGTGAACCCTTATTGCTGTACTTGAACAACTTATTTCAATATGTGTTTCTATATAAAAAGCAAATTATTTAATTCATCTTTTTAATGGCTTATTGTGTACTTCAAGAATAACTGGTCTTCATTAAACTAACCAACAGCAGTTCAGTCTGTCCTTCCTCACCAGTCGCATTTATAGACATTTAGCCTTTTTCATCATTTTCCCAATGGGTCCATGTCTTTCTTGAAATACAGTTTCTGAAAATGAGCTTAGCATTTTAGATCAGGCTTTCCCAGTGCTGAGTAGAGAGAAGGAATTATTTCTCATATTTTTACACATTTTCTACCTATAACTATATGCATTCTTCCAGATTGATTGTTTTTTCATAACAGTGGGATATTTTTTACTCAGGTTATGTTTCTGAGCTACTGTAACCCCTGAAGACTTGCTGCCAAATGACTCGCTCCTTATACTCTATTTGCGAATTGATTATTCTTGCTTTTGTGCTTTGTCCTACACTTATCTCTGCTGAATTGCATCCTATTTTAATGTCATTTATTCAATTTCTCATTTTTAATTCTAATTGTGTTTGCTAATATATTCACAGTCCTTCCCAGCTCTTTGTTAAATGCAGATTTAATAAGTATGCACTTCATTCTGCTGTCCAAGGTGTTAATTAAAATACTGAATGAACCTGACCCAGGAAAAATCTCTATGAAACTCCATTCAGTTATTCTTTCCTCTTGACATGGAGACATGGATCATAGAATCAGAGAAGTCTAAGTTGGAAAGGACACTAGGAAATCATCTGGTCTCTTGTTGCAAGCAGGGCCTTAGATTAGATAATCCATGGCTGTCTCAAACCAAGTCTTCACTACTTCCAGTGAGGGATATTCTACCACTTCTCTCAGCAACCTATTCCAATGTTTAATAGTTCTTACCAGGGATTTTTTTTTCTTATATCCAGATGGAATTTGCCCTGGGGAAACTTGTGCTTGTTATCTGGAATTCTGTCTCCGTGCATCCCTGTGAAGAAAGTACCTCTATGTTTTCTGTAACTACCTTTTAGATACCAAAGAACTGTGATTAGATCCCTCCTTGAGGGTTCTTGTCTGTAGGTCAAACAAAACCAGTTCCTTCATTCTTTCTTCATCTGTGAAGTTCCCCAATCTTCTTGCTGTTCTTCCACTGGACCCTTTCATATATCTCAATGTCTCTTTTAACCTGGAGGAACCACAAATGGACAGTATTCCGTATGTAGCCTAACAAGTACTGAGCAGGGCTGAATAAACACAGCCCTTCGTCTGTTAGCTCTGTTCTTACTGGTAAAGACTAAGACAGTTTGTCAGCCTTGCTGCCAAGGCACATTTCTGGGTTTTGTTCAGTTTCCTGTCCACCAAGGCTCCAAGGTGACTTCCAGTAGAACTACTTCCCAGACAGTCAGCCTTCATCTACACTGCTTCTGGGGCTTATCTTATTCCATGTGTAGGACTTTGCGTTTATCCTTGCTAAAACTCATGTAATTCTTGTTGGCCCAGTCTTCCAGACCACTGAGGTTTCTCTCTATAGTAGCTATTTGTCCCAGTGTGACTGCCTGGCCACTCTTCCCCAAGCCTGTAGTGTTATATGGGGTTGTTGTGACCCAAGTGCAGGACTCATCACTTGGCCAACTGGAATTACCTCCATTCACCACAAGTGTTTGGGCCCAGCCATTCAGCCAGTTTTTGATCCAGTGAAGGGTACACCCATCCAAGGCATGAGCAGCCAGTTTCTCCAGGAGAATGCTGTGGGAAAGGGTATCAAAGGCTTTACTAAAGTCTGGCCAAACAACATCTACAGCCTTTCCCTCATCCACTAAGCGGGTCACCTTGTCATAGAAGGAGATCAGGTTATTTTAGCAGGACCTGCCTTTCATGAACCCCTGCGGATTGGGCCTGATCACCTGGTTGTCCTGCATGTGCTGTGTGATGGCACTCAGGATGATCTGCTCCATAACCTTCCCTGGCACTGAGGTCAGACTGATAGGCCTGTAGTTCCCCACATCTTCCTTCTGGACCTTATTGTTGATGGGCATCACATTTGCTAGCCTCCAGCCAACTAGGACCTTCCCAGCTAGCTAAGACTGCTGATAAATGATGGGCAGTGGCTTGGTGAGCACTTCCACAGCTCCTTCAGTACCCTTGGGTGGATCCCATCCCGCCCCATAGACTTGTGTGTGTCTAAGTGGTGTAGTGGCTCACTAATAATTTCCTCTTGGTTTATCGGCGCTTCATTCTCCTCCCTATCCCTGTTGTCCAGCTCAGGGGGCTGTGTACCCCGAGAACAACTGGTCTGACTATTAAAGACTGAGGCAAAGAAGGCATGAAGTACCTTGGCCTTTTCCTTATCCTTGGTCACTACATTTCACTTTAAAGAAATCTGCTACATTATACTGCAAAAGAACTTTGATAAAAGGATTACATTCAAGAAGCTTAAATATCATCCAGAGTCCTAACTAAGGGGGTGCAACATGAAAAATATTCCCTTTTTCAATTGGAATGATAAGTAATTGTGAATACATGTAATGCTACTAACAGGGAAAATTTGGGAAGACTCCTCAAAGCCTCTGCATTTTGAATTTACTTAAAGCAATGGCCACCAAAAACTCCTTACTGCTAGTTTATGTTTTCTACATTGTGAATGACTAACTGAAACAAGACATGAGAAAGTTGCAACTTGTCCTCTGTCTCTACCAGCATTAACAGTAACAGCTCTTTCTCCTCAATAAAGCTGAAAGATTCCGCTGTACTTATCTTCCCACAGAACTAGAAAATTTGTCTAAATTTACTTGGAATTTCTTGGGCAGACTATCAAACTGTTAACTGGATCTTATCTTCTCCAAAAACCTTTTCCTCCTGCTTTGCAAAACAATAATATTTGATTGCCATAGTTATTTTTTCTAAAAGGTTGATGCTAAGTACTAACTGTGAGGTGATAGCTCAGGTTTCTAACCCAATTTATGTTAATAAAAAAGTTTCTTTTTTCCTAAAAGAAAAATGTGGGAAGCTTGTTCAAAATCTGCTCTATTTTTTTAACCTTATTAAGTCCTTTGATGTCCTGTGTTTTTTTTCTTCTTTTTTCTATTTCACCTTATCTTTGACTGACAGTATAATGTGACATTATTAGGTGAAAATATCACATCTGCAGCATTTTATATCTGATTTAATTTCAATAAAAAATCCATCCTTCTAATATAAAGTACTGAGACAAGGAGTGAAGAACTGTTCAAATAGGTAAATAAGTAGGTAGAAAAAGGGCTTGTCCCTTGTAGTCAAGAGGGTTTATGTCTGCTTTTTTACATTTCTTTGTCTTCAAATTTCCATCTCAAAAAATTCACAGGGAATATAAATGTTATAGGTTTGAAATAAACAAACAAAATACTCTCCAACAAACTTACTCAAAGCCTAATTCTGTCCAGCAATTAAGAAAGTAGCAGAGATTGTAAAAAAATCCAGAGAAAGAATTTTCTGAAATACATATTTTAGTTGTTTGTTTTCAGATTAGAATTATATATTGGCATTCTGATGTTTTCCAGTCTTATAAAAATGAACTACGTTCTCTTCACTCTTCAATGACTCTTAGCTAAAATTTATAATTTATACTAGTGAGAACAAAAATCATTATGCTGGCATTAAGCTCTTGCGTTCGACATATTAAAAAAGCAAGAGAATTACTTGCATACAGTTAGTATTTCTGTTCTGTTTGTTTACTCTGTGCATAACTTGCACAGTATTGAATATATTCTACCAGTCGAATGCCGTTTAATCTATTGTGGCCTACATCTCAAGCTTTTATTTCAAGTAACTCAGTACCTCTTCACAAATTGTAAGTTTTTCTTCTGAAGAGTAATAGTCAATTGTGACTTAGTAGCTATGCAGCCCTTTGCTTTTCAGATTGGCAGAGCTTTGCCCATTGTATGGAGGGCACGCTGCAGGACGAGTTACCATTTGGAGGCACAAAATGAATAGGTCTTGCCGCAGTGTTCTTGTGTGTCCTATAGACCAAAACAAATGCCCAGAAATCTCAAGAGAAATATGGGAATTAGTGATGGAATTAATTCAGATTTGCTAGTAAAAGAAGCTACGCTAGAAAAATAATAGAGATTTCCAACAGAAGAGTCTTATTTTCCTATCATATTCTACTAATACAAACTTGATATTTTTCAATGTTCTTTTTCTATTAAGCACTACCTAACAGCAGAGTTTTTAGGGTTAAAATTCTTGTCATTTTTTTCTTATGTGACAAAAATTTAAGATAGAGAGCTAGCAAAATCAGCTCTTTCTTTTCCCACTGTGACCAGCCTTTAAACATAAGTGCTTTTAGTGTGTTTAATGTGCTCTGAACCCAACTACTGAATTGGTTCTGTCAGGGAATTCGCAGTTTCCAAATTCTAAAAAAAAGTTTTGATATGAGATTTCATCTCAGTCATGATAGCATTGGAAAATATGTTATATTTATTTATTTATGTTATATACATGTACTATGGAAGTTTGAGTATTTTCTTCCTGCACCACAGTGTGTTATCTTGCTCAGCCCCTGGGGTGCACACACCCCACTTTGGAGACCATTGGTTTAGTTCACATTTTGAAACTTTGCTTCAGAGCCACAAAAATGTTTATCTGAGAGAACTGTGTCTATCTTGAAGTACATATTTTGGATGTCTAGAAAGTGTCCATCAAAAGCGATGCTATTCTGAGCCAAATCATCAGCCTTATTTAGGTTCAGGTTCTATTACACTTGAGCATAGTGGGGAACAAAGGAAAAAAAAATAAAAAAAGACAAATAGCTTTATTCATTATCCTGAACCGGACTGTTAAAAGAAATTCTTTCCTCTTTAATTATTGCTTTGAAAAGTGTTCTTTTGTTGAAATGTGATGTGATACCACTGTTAGCTAAGAGATTTTCTCAAGACCCTGAGGGCACCAACAGCCCTTCCTGGTGCTGCCCAGCTCTACCTAAGGGAATAAAAAAAATGAAAGACATTCTTAATCTGGAAAATTTCAGTGAGGGTTTTTTTTGGCAATATTGGGATTTGTTTGCTCTTCCATATACTCTTAGTACACAGATCTAATTGTTTTAATTCTATACTGTATTCTTTTTATTATTCTGAAATGTGTCATTGCTATACAGTGTGAGCAATAACAGTGACAAAATTTACTGAGACATGTTTTCTGAATAAACTCATATAGTATCCAGAAATCATTTCTGAGAATAGCAGCAGCTGTCAGATGTAAAAAGATTTTTTTTCAAGAACTTTTCTTTTTCTTTGCAACTCAAAATAGGTAAGACTAAACTTCTAAAAACCTTTATTCTTTTGAAGTAAGGTGTAGCCAAAACATACTCATTACTTTGTTAATAGTGAACTTCTAGTTTTCACAACCTAGTTAAATCTACAAAAAGTGACGTTTTTATAAAAATATTACTATTATGTGTTAAAAATTTTCATGATGAACACGTATTTACAGGTAGGAGTTATCAGGAACAGGAAAGCTTATTTTGGAAACTTTTTAAATTTTGCAAATGTTAGTGTCCAGAAAATTTCAGTAAACCAAGCGGATAATTAAAAAAAAAAAAAAAAAAAAAAAAAGTTTGAAGATCACTTTTCTTTCTTTATTTGAATCTTTAAGGAAAAATGGAAAGAAGTTTTGACTACTTGCTAGCTGGTAAGAATTTAGTGTATTATCTGGTATGTTAAATTTGCACTTTTCTGCAATTAATATACGAATTTATTCTCTACATCTGTGCATATATATACACATATATCTATGGGTTTTTTTATATTCTCTGTATAAAAACTGTGATGAAAATGCCTTTATATCAATTCAGTGAAAAATATTCTTCTACTAAGTAAGTTCATTTTTTTATCTTTTTCCACTTGCTTAACTGGTTTTCACTTTTTCCTATTTAGACTCTTCTGAGTGAGTGGCCTTGCTAATAGCTTTCTGAAAATCCAATTAAATTCTGACTATCTCATTGACTTTATCTTTTAATTTAGAAAATTTTCCATGGAACTCTAACAAGCTGAACTTTCTTGTTTTACACACAGAGCTGAGCCTTTTGCACACACTAAGACAGTGATTATACTTTTTTAATAGATTACATATCTTTAATCAGCTTCCTCATACTGGAGGTAACCCTTGTTTATCTTTGTTCTCAGGATAATGCTTTGCTTCTTATGCTTTCACAGGTGTTTTTGGTGCTGATGGTAGATTTTTTTGATGGAAGTTGATACATATTTATACAACAAACAAACAGTTTATTTGAGTGTTGATTGTACTACCTCCAGTATTGACTGCAAAAAGAAAATTATCTTCTTTAATATTTTCTCTCTGATAACTTTTATATGTGATCATAGTTAATTGTTTTCACTAAATTTTATTCTCCTTTAGAGTTTATATGACATACTTTCATATGCATAATTGTCATTCATGATTTCTTAATGTAAGCTTGCGATAACTTTATTGTTTTCACATTTTCTCTGGCAGTCAGAAAGCACATATATGCATTGGTAGAATAAGTGTCTACCTTTCAGAAAGCTTTTTGTAATTACAATGGAAATAGAGAAGGAGACACCTCAGGAAGTTAGACATTTTAAGTGTGTGAGGCAAAGATAGATATTTTACAAATGAAAAAAACTTTACTGACATGACACTTTTTAATTTAAAAAATGATACCAGTTTTTAAACTGATACATCAGATTTTTGTCTCCTGTGGGTGTGTAAGACTCCATTAACTACCATGGTTCTCTATTTATTTTAAATAAATTAAATATATAAAGACAGGTTAAATTGTAGCTATTCAAAATATATATGTCAGAAAAGAAATCATACTCCATAAGGAATATTTCTCCCTTCCCACCTTTGATCATATTAGTTTTCTGATACTCACCAGTTAAGACTACAGAGTTGCTATCCTACACATTTTTGTGCAAGCTTCATAATTGCATCTCTGTATGTGTCATCGTTGCTTAGCTAAATTATTTGCCATACTGATCAGGTGCTTTTCTTTCTTCATACTAGTCTCAAACACAAAATTCATGTGAATCTCTGAAGTGAATAGCAAAACTCATAACAATTTCTGAAGAGTAGATTGTAGTATTGGAATGGCAAAAGCTTTCAATCAGTTTACTGATTTCTGTCTCCAACCAAGAGCTGATTCCATTCCACACAATCAGAACTAATCTTCAGACACATGCATTGTCTGTATAGGTATAGTAATCTGATTCGTGCCTTTAGATCAGTTAAAAAAAAAAAAAAAAAAAAAAAAAAAAGAATTCTTGCTGTATAACGATGAAACATAGCCAGGAGAGAAACCTTCAAAGACACAAGCGTAAGCTGAGAAGGAACTGATCTGTTTCTTAATGATAATAATGATTCATTTCCTGATATTCAAACTTTTAATATTTCAATTTCTTCAAAACACAGCAGCTCAGGTTTCAACTAATGATTTGAGGCTAACTTGTATGGCCACAATCTCGACTTGAAGTAGTAGCAATGAATTTTGACAGACTTAGGCATCAAAATATATCCAAAGAGACTTGGATCTATTCATGGTGAATGTATCTGAATGGTCTGAATGCCTGTGGAACTTCTGTTCTTTGTTGTATTTTGGAAACAGGCAGCCAGTCACCCATGCAGGTGACAACTAACCAACATCAAGATTATATGTCAGGGTTCTCAAATTCTTAAAATAAGTGGGGACAGATTCAAGAAGTCCAGGGAAAAGTTTTATGTGATGTTAACTTGCTGTTATTTTATATATATATGTAATTTTGTAACTTTCAGCTTATCTGTAAACTCTTCTCATGTTAAATAGTCTTACTCATGTGAAGAACTGCATAAATCGTCTGAGGCAGTACCTCACAAATCCAGTGGAAACAGTTTATTTTTTCATCTACCTTATTTATTCTTTGCAGTATTGCAAGAATCAGCACAGAGCCATGGCAGGTAGTGCACAATTAGGTGAACTGCCTTGTGAACAACTACTTGAATTCAGAAGTGTTGTCAAAGAATGTCTTAAAACAAAAAATATAGGAAGTATTTATAGTTTTCAATAAATAAAGCAAAAAGTTTATATATACCACTTGTTATGTATCTGAGAGATTTTTCTAATAATCAATAAAAACTAACCAAAAATTCATCTTAGTTTTACAGTTATATACTACACTGCCTATACCCTGCAGCACTTTAAAGGTTGCAGTGATTGAGAACAAATCTTCATGTGATTCACATAAAATCAGAGGCAGAGGCAGGAAACCTGTGATATGTATTGAGACAAAGATAACAGGGAAACTACAGGTCCGTCAGTCTGACCTCGGTGCCTGGGAAGGTCATGGGACAGATCACCCTCAGTGCCTTTACAGGGCACATGCAGGAGAACAGGGTGATCAGGCCCAGTAAGCATGGGTTTACGAAAGGCAGGTCATGCCTGACCAACCTGATCTCCTTCTATGATAAGGTGATCCATTTAGTGGATGAGGGAAAAGCTGTGGATGCTATCTACCTGGATTTTAGCAAAGCTTTTGACACCATTTCCCACAGCATTCTCCTGCAGAAACTGGCTGCTTATGGCCTGGACAGGTGTACTCTTCACTGGGTAAAAAACTTGCTGGATGGTCATGCCCAGAGAGTGGTGGTGAATGGAGTTAAATCCAGTTGGTGTCTGGTCACAAGTGGTGTCCCCCAGGGCTCGGTGCTGGGGCCAGTTCTCTTTAATATCATTATCAATGATCTGGATGAGGGGACCAAATGCACCCTCAGTAAGTTCGCAGATGACACTAAGCTAGGTGGGTGTGTTGATCTGCTTGAGGGTAGGATGGCTCTGCAGAGACACCTGGACAGGCTGGACCAATGGGCCAAGGCCAATGGTATGAGGTTCAACAAGGCCAAGTGCCGGGTCCTGCACTTGGGTCACAACAACCCCATGCAGCGCTACAGGCTTGGGGAAAAGTCGCTGGGAAGCTGCCCGGCAGAAAAGGACCTGGGGGTGTTGGTGGACAGCCGGCTGAATATGAGCCGGCAGTGTGCCCAGGTGGCCAAAAAGGCCAATGGCATCCTGGCCTGTATCAGGAACAGTGTGGTAAGGACTAGGGAAGTGATCGTCCCCCTGTACTCAGCACTGGTGAGGCCCCACCTCGAGTACTGTGTTCAGTTTTGGGCCCCTCACTACAAAAAGGACATTGAGGTGTTGGAATGTGTCCAGAGAAGGGCTACAAACCTGGTGAGGGGTCTGGAGGACAAGCCCTATGAGGAACGACTGAGGGAACTGAGGTTGTTTAGCCTGGAGAAGAGGAGGCTGAGGGGAGACCTTATCACTCTCTACAACTACCTGAAAGGGGATTGTAGAGAGGTGGGGGCTGACCTCTTCTCCCTGGTGACAAGTGATAGGACAAGAGGAAATGGGTTCAGGTTATGTCAGGGGAGGTTTAGATTGGATATTAGGAAACATTTTTTCACTGAAAGGGTTATTAAACATTGGAATAGGCTGCCCAGGGAGGTGGTGGATTTGCCATCCTTCGAGATGTTTAAAAAAAGGGTAGATGTGGTGCTTAGGGATATGATTTAGAGGTGGTTTTGTCAGGGGTAGGTTAATGGTTGGACTTGATGATCTTAAAGGTCCCTTCCAACCTTAGCAATTCTATGATTCTATGAATCTAACAGGTAATGGGATAAAAGCAAAACTGAATATTGAAGGAGAAAATATAGTATTGAGGTTCAGAGGCAGATAAGTTACTGAGTAAGGAAATCACATCAGAATTTTTTTATTGTGTTTTATTGGCAAACTGTGCATTATAGGCTTGAACATAAAATATTAGTATATTATATTATTATGTTGTCATATTATAGTAGAGCATTGCTTTTGCTACAGTTGTTGAAGAGAAAGTACTCTGATATTCACCAAAAAACACAGATGTGTTTTCATCACTTGACAAATCGTTAGATTGATCATATATAGCCATTAAAACCCTAAAGTTGAACATTTTTCTCCATTTAACTCTGAAGAAATTCAGTATTAACCCATAACATTTCAGTAGTTTGTGTTGCTGTATCAGAAGTCTTCCTAAACTGTAAATAAGTACAGCTAATAACTTCATCTCTGTAGCTTCTTATATTTGTATTTTCAAATGAATGAATATTCATATTTTTATCACTCATTTTTTCCCTCCTTAACCAGATTTTACAAAACCAAGTGATTGGTTCAGTTTGCGATTTTTGTTCTTCTGGATTTCAGACTATGGTACTGAAAGCAAATGTCTGCTAGGAATATTTAAAATGAATATGAATAATAAAAAAGAGCGGTCAGACTTAGCATTTATCAGGACCATTCCACTATAGAATGACATGGCTTTCCTTTGAGAACCCCCCTATGAAAATACCCTGAGAAAAGGCAGCAAACACAACTCATAACTCTACCACAGCATACATGAGAAGGAGATATGCTTTACGTCCCAACTGTGCCCCAAAGGGTGGACTCGCATGTTCATATGGAGCAGCAGATTGTGTCTGGAACACTCACTGGTTTCCCCTTCCTGACTCTGTTCCCCCACACAAATATGAGCTGCAAGAGTCATTCAGTTTCTTATTAAAAACAGAGATGAAAAGCTGTTATCAGAATTACTCTCATTCATGACCTCAATGGCTTCAGCTGATGATCATAAATGAGGAGCCTTTCTGTTATCTCCCTCCTCTGTCCTTCAGGCTTCTGGTGTGGCTCTGAACAGACTCTTCACCAGAGTGTTGCTTCTCTGAGGAGTAAAAGTAGTGCAGGTTGGGTGGAAATAATGACTTTCTTTCTAGAGGCTAATAGGGAGGAAGGAATGAGTCTTCGTCCAGCAGCAGCAGCTGAATCTTCCTGTGTTAAGTATTGATCAAATAAGCACACTTTGTGAAAGTGCAATACAACTGGATGGTAATTTCATGTATCTTAGTGTGATTTTTTTTTTTTTTTTAATTCAGTTAAGCAAGATGGTGTGTCAGAATACGGAAGAAGCAACAATTCTTTGGCTTTTGCGGTTTACTTGTGGTGTCATAATAATCACTGGAGAAATAGGATAAGGTCCTGTTTATCTGAAGTTGCCTGTCAGTTCCACAGTTTCATACAGGAAAAGTTAACCAATAGTGCATTCAGCAAAGATCTGAGTATCAAGGAACCAACAATAAAACTTTTACTGACTTCAGCACACTATGAATATAGTGCCTTAAAAATGTCATTCTCAAGCAGAAAGGACTCATTTTATGTCCTTTGTGTTATTTGTTATTTCAAGACATTGGTGAAGGTAATGACATAAGATACTTGAAATATTCTCTTAAAAACAAAGCAGTTTCTCTTAATGTAGTTACTCTTTTTACTCCAAATACATTATTTTTTTTTAAAGATTATAAGCTTCTACACAAGCAAAAGTCGATTTTACTTTGTCAAAATAACCAAACATGAATATTCTATTATCTTGTATGAGTTAGTTCTATTTTTGATCAGTGTTATTTTAACCCTTCAGATCTTGATTAATATAAGTTAGAGCTTGGTTTATGAATCTGCTACATGTATTTTGTATGTGAATTAAGAGGTGAACTTTCTTTTTGCAGTCAAGACTTGTGGATCCAGTCTTCAGGGACCTGGTGGCACCTTCACATCACCCAATTTCCCATTCCAGTATGACAGCAATGCTCAATGTGTGTGGGTCATCACAGCTATCAATACTAATAAGGTAAGTTTAAAATTCTGTCTTTGCTTTAAAAAAAAAAAAAAAAAAAGCATGTGTAGATCATGCCATTTTTCACTAATATGATTTATCGCTACAGTCCAGCTGCTGTACTTGGTACATTGCAGACATTTCTAAGCAATGGCCGATATTAGATGGGTATGGACAGATGCCAAAATGTGTTGTTTCTCCTGAGAGTGTTTTGCTTTTTGTATGCCAAGTAGATGTCATTGTGTTTTTATGTGATTCTCTTAATGAATTTCTGGAAGTAACTACCCAGTGGTGTGAAGCAATGTCATGGGTTCACTAACATTATGTTGCAAACATTACAGCTGTTTTGTGTATAAAACTGTTCATGTCATGTTTGTCCTTAGACTATGTGATAAATCACTGAAGTTCATTAATTCACTTTCACTTTAGGAAGAACTGTTCTAAAGCTAATTTGTTTCTTTTTCTGAATTATTTAAAATCCCGTATTAAAATCCCATATACTTTATACCTACACTCCGTGTACCAAAAGTACAAGGAGTTCTAATAATGCCAGATGAGTCAAAGTAGTGCAATAAAGTTGAGTTATGACACCAGTTGTCTTTATGTTCAAGATCTAGGCACCTGGCAGCAATGGCTATATTCTCTTTCCAGGTGTATCATTTTATCAGAACTGAGTGTAATGGACTTGTTTAGATGTAATAATACAAAAAATCCTGTACAGCTCAGGAATGTTTTATAAAAGACTACCAACATCTGTGTTTTCTGCTATAGGGGTGTATTCCACCTCCTAATTTCTGTCTTATATTGCTGTCTGCATCACGCTCCAGTAATTGATCAGAGAGGCCTAGAAGGCCTACCACTTTACACCTGAGTTTATTGAGCAGGAAGCCACAGGACTGAGTACAAAACTGTTACATTTCAGAAACCATTTAGCTACATTTGTGCATTTCTCTCTCAATCTTACAACATCCTGTGTGGAAGAAGAAAAAAAGATATTTAATCAAGTGATTAGAATATTTATAATGAAGACGGTAGGTGTGCTTGGGAGGGGTGAGTTGTTTGTTGGGTTGTTTTATCCTTTTTCAGAGGCCTGCTAATCCAATTTAGTCAATTTATAGATTATCAAAAATGTGTCAAGAGTCCTTGAAAGATGATAAAGTCTCTGTCCCACAGACAGGGATAAAGTTCAAAAGTAATAGTTAAGATCCATTTCTCTGGCCCAAAGAAGCTTCATATTTTTATTTCTTCAATCAAAAACTGTTAGGGAGCAAGATAAAAACTAGAAGTCTATCTAGAATTATCTAGAATGCACATCTAGAATTTCTGAGAGGAAAGTTCTGTCAAATGTGGCAATGAATAGAATTTAATATTGTATTGTTTGAGGAAATTAAATGCAGCTCTTACACTTTGAACAAGTGCTCTAAACGGTTTGAAAACCACCACTGAGCTATTGTATAGAATGAATTTAAGACTTCTTTGGCCATATTTTGCATAAAATAGATTCCTTTCTTAAATGCAGCAAGGGCATGTCTACATAACAAAAAAGCCAAATAAGATTTTATACATTTATACCAATGGTAGAACCAAAACTTTAGGCTCACAAACTGGTATGTACCTACTGGTAAATCACAGATGACTGCAAGGTTAAGATATTAATGACTTGAAGCGTGTTAAGGATCAGGCTTCGATGAGGATATTTGTGTCTTAATGCTACCTTCCTCCTCCCTCCCTGCGAATTCACAAAATTGTGATGCAGCATTATCTTAAAATCCTCAGAACTTTGTTTCAACTGAAAGTATTTTTCACTGGAGTATATTTCAGTAGAGTAGAACCATGACTAAATACCTCAAACATGGCCAGAGAAGACAGTGAGTTTACTATTGAAAAGTAGAGAAATTAAATAAAAATGAATTATGAAAAAAAGGTCATGTGGATGGGAGTCAATAATAAAAGTCATTAATGAAGGTGCATCTAGAAATACCCCTGCATGCTCAGAGGAATGTCTCTATAATCCTGGGCATCCTGACCCTGATTCCATCTCTTTTACACTTCTATTTTACATTTGAGTTTAGTCAGGAGCTCCCAGTTCATTCATGCAGGCCTACTAGTACCTTTGCTTTTCTGTTCATTGGGATAAACCATTATTGAGCTTGAAGGCAGCAATCCCTGAAAATCAAGCATGTCTCTAGACTGTTCTCTCCAGAACCATCTGTGTGGGATTCTTCAAAACAGAACCCTCAATAAAGTCTGTTCTGTCAGGGTTGTGCCTCTACCTTTTGCCTTGCCTCCTTCCTTTCAGGATCCTGAACTCTGCCAACTCATGGTCACTGCAGCCCAGGCAGCCACAACCTTCACATTCCTGACCAGCTCTTTCTTGTTTGTAAACATGAGGTCCAGCAGAGCACATCCCCTTGTCAGCTCTCAATCACCTGTGTTAGGAAGTTGTCATCAATTATCTCCCTAAACCACCTTGATGGCTTGTGCTGTGCTTCGTTGCCCTCCTAGGAGATAATGGAGTGCTTGAAATTCCCTGTGAGGGTCAGTACCTGCACATGTAAGGCTTCTCCAACAATACATGGTGTAGGAAATTCACGGACAGTTTTCCCACTTCTAGATTGACTTAACATGGTTTCTACCCATTTTTTTATATACATTAAACAAGAGATTTTTGCCAATGTTTTATCCATGGTTACTCTGGAATCAACTAAAGATTTGTTGATCAAAAATAGCAAAGCTATAGTCCCTGGGATCTGCCTGAAAGAACATTCAAGAAAATCACGTCTCTCTGTGGTACTTTAAAGGTGCAATGGAATTTAAAGTTCTTTGCTTTGGCCTGAATTGTGACTCTCATATTATTAACTGCTTGGTTCCATAGGAAACATTCTTGTGAATAACTGCACAGAAATGAGAGTAAGGATTACTCAGTTTAAACTCCACTTCATTACATGTCTCATATCTAGTAAGGGAAATGATAGTTGAATATCTCGTGGGATGTTATACAAACTCATCAGTTAGCTTTTGGACAATGCTATGAATTGCTGGTAACTTATTCTGACATCAGGTAATGGCATCTTGTAATCATATCTTTACATTTTGAATATACTAAAAATTTTTTGTATTTTCATGGCCTAATTACCTTCCCCTGCCCAGAAGCAGTACATTTTTTCTTCTGCTTTTCTCCTAAAAATTTAAAACTTATTTTCCTTTCATTGTTTCTATATCAGATCAGATGCTGAGCAATATTCCTTAGCAATAAACAGTTGGAAATCTTGTTTATAACTATTTGTGGTATGACATTTGGTTTATTCTGTCTCAGATATGAATTTTATGCACAGAAAGTGGGTTGCATGTTGAATTATACAATTACTTGTATCTTGCTCCCGGCCAGTCTTTTTCTTCGGCCCTATTATGGCTTATTCTCCATGGGACTAGTAGCATAGAGTTGGTTTATCCATAGCTTAACAGCCCTTCTTAAAGAGAGATGGCAGTTTGCAACCTCTGTCTGAGGTGGAAAAGAGAAGCCCAGAGCAGAAGACTTATTTTATTTAGAGACTTGTGTAGGAAACCCATAGGTAGAGGAAGCTAATGATTTCTGATGGGCTTAACCAAAATATATATATATATATGTATATGTGTGTATATTTAAGCAACAGAAAAAAGTTTTTTTCACACTGATTCCATTAATATCAACTAGATAGAAAATAGAGGAAAGCATTCTCTGTGAAAGATGCTTCAACACAAACCATGATAACTTTATCTACTTGTTTTTTAAAAAAGAAAGCGTCTTTAAACTTCTCTGCACTAAACACCTGCAATGTCTCATCTTACCAGAGTCAACACTGGCTGGATTGATTTAGTATTTTTTGCTAAAGCTGGCAACCATCACAATTTGATGTTCTAAAACATTAAATGCTGTTTCTTGAACTTAAACAGTTATCATCACAAAAGCATTTTCTTATTGTTATAAACATTGCAAGATTTTCTGTATTGTATTGTCTGAATGACAAAATCTCATTTTGTATGTTTTATTGCTTCCATAACTCAAATATCTACTGCTGTATGTAGTGACACAAATTCTGCAGTTGTTCCTTGACTTTTTTCAGAAAGTCTTGGTTGTTAATTTTAAAACACAGAATAAATGATACACATGATAAAATTCCAGACAGTGAGGGAAGGCAAGCTGTTATATACTATAAGTATGCATGTTCTAGAAAAAAAACCCAACAAATAAAATTAAAGACATATGTAGATTTGTAGATCATAAATCTGCAAATTACTTGTTTGATAGGTGGAGTGAAATCATATATTTATTATAGACATTCTTAAATTATCATGCTTTGAATGCTCTAGATATTTTGCCAATATAAGAATGGTAAATTTAATCCTTTCACTCTTCACTAATACCTAAATAAATACTTTTTTTTTTTTTTATTGTATACAATAATATTAGTTTGCTGTATTCCTCTGCTTTACCTTAACAAAATAAATTGGCCTTATTGCCAAGAAGATTATTTCCAGCACTGTAACAACACACAATTATATTTTTTTTTTCTGTCTTCACATGATTCCTTCTCATTTGTTACCACATAAAGTTTGAAAGTTGCACAATTTCCTCAGTTTCACTTAGCATAAAAGGCTGTTGTTTTTTAGACATTGAATGCCCTGGTTTGTTAGCTGTTTTTTTTTTTCCATATATAGTATTCACAGAACTAAACCAGACCTGTTAGGCAGTAATTGTAAGATAATTGTTATTGTAGTGTAAGCGTGCTAAAACTAGTTTAGCCCAAGAGAAAGCCAAATAATCTTGAGATGCTCGTTGTCAGGTCCATAGAAACCCTGTGGTTTCTTTACTAGTAATGGCAAAAATGGTATTTGCTGGGCTACATTAAAACCTAATTCATATTGTTTCCTTAAATAGTATGTGGGATAAGAAAATTGCAAGTGTGACTCTTGATTTTGCCCTTCAAAAGGATGGGCTACAAAATGATCAGTTTAAATTTAACAACAGGCTGAAATATCAGTGAAATCTGAATTAGAGCTAAAGTTAACCAGAGTTCAAATCTTATGAATTATACTTGCTGCTTTTTTTCTAATCCACAGTGACAGAAACACTGTGGAAAACGTCAGTGCTAGAATGACAGCCTTTCTGACAGATCTCAGCCATATTCACACCACATAACATTCACCATCATGCATTAAGAAGGAGAAAAATTAGCAAAAGGGTTCCTTCAAAAAAAAGATCAAGATCTTTTCCAAAATTGGAAGGAGAAATTAAATATATAAGCTCATTGTGAAATTCAGACAGATCAGAAAACTAGGTCCTGGTTGTGCTAATTTCACGTGGCAGGAAGTTTAAAAAAAGAAATTTTACATGATTATAGGTTATTTTTTTGGTTACCATTTTTCAGTTTATTTCAAGCATAAAAGCATTCTTACTACCTGCATTTCAAGAGTTTGCCAGTGTTCATGTTCTTATCTTTTTATCTATTGCATTTTGAGATAACTTTGAAATTAATAATGATTTATGTCTGAGAGTTGGGAGATAGTTGGGGTTTGGGTTTTGTTTTAGGTTTGGGTTGGTTTTTTTTTTTAATTATTATTTTTGGTAGGGTTTTTTTTGTGGATGTCAAATATCTGTTAGGAAATCTATAATCTGAATTTTGTTGTAATGGCAGAGCCTACTGAAAATTTATGACATCTGTTTCCAACTGCGGTAGTCCTTTACTTTCTGAGAAACTGTTGCAATGGTTCAAAATATCTGGAAAACTCCTTACATGATATTTTCTGCAAGTCTGAATAAGTTTACTGAGGGAATAACTTGCAACTGTTACTGAACTGATATTAAATGTGGTTCTCATTTAATCACTCACTAGTAAGATAGCTATTTTTTTTATATATTCTGTTCTTCCTTCCTTATGTCGTGATGTTGCTGTTCTCCTCCCGCAAAAATTTCATCTTGTCATTTCTGAGTTTTTGTGATTTTTAGGCCAAGCCAAAAATAAGCAAAACAAATTTAGTGAAAAGCTGAGTGTTTACATTTAATTTACCTCAGCTCTGTTATTTTGTTAACCATGTCAAAACTGTCAGTGGAACATTTTCTAAGCTTACTGTCAAGCTTAAACTCAGTTACCATCCATATTTATTCATCTTAACAGTATAAATCTCAAGCAGGCTGGGTGCTTTAGCCTCATTTTATAACCCAACTCAACTCAAGCACTCATTTCATAAAGTCTGTTTTGGTCAGGCCTGTTACAACAAATTACACTGCAGCTCTTTTTACAAGCAAATGTGTCAAACTTGTTTTTTCCTAAGCCTAATATGAAGAGGTACTACTGGTGTTACAGTCAGTGAAATTATTAGAAAATATGAGCATACTTAAGCGCACACTTAATTATATATTTTAAACATAATCCTGGTTTTCATCCATGCAGATTAAAAAAGCTGGTACTCTATTTGTCAATAGGAGTTAATGTACTTTTATTTTATATGAAATGAGAAAGTGTAAAAATATTTCCCTTCTGTTCAGGACAACAGTGTTCTGTAGCGTTAGCTACACTATTCTTCCATATTGTTCATTAACATTTTGATCCAGTTAAAAAAAAAAATCCAAGTGAAGTATATGCTGCAGTTTAAAAAAAATTCTTAGGAATACGTGTGGAGAGAGGGGAGATCGTCTCAGCAGCGTAAGAGCATAGAAGGGAATTCAGCTGTTTCTAAGACAGAAA
>NW_009649582.1:549822-582474 GCF_000708025.1 Charadrius vociferus
AACTCTGGAGTCAAAAAGTATGTGCATGTGCTTTGGGTTAAGTGTTGGAGAAAAATAGTATAATAAAATAGATGCAGAGAAAGGCAAAGTAATGCAGTTGCAGAGGGAAAAATGAGTTGTCCTCCCATCCTGCAATTTTACTATAACTCCTCTTTCATTATGAAAGGAGGACAAGTCCACTTTCTTAATTATTGTAGATTTATCTCACTAAATATTTTCCTGCCATTTCTGTGACTATAGAAGCAATGTTTTGCACTTTGAAAATATGATCTACCCATTGGGATGAGTGAGATTGTGCTTATTGCAATAACTGCAACAGAAGTAATTACTTCTAGTTCAGCCATCAGCAATTTTAGATTCTAGCCATAACCTGAATTTCAGGAATTAACTCCACCTTTGGTTAAAACTTTAGGTAGAATTAAAGGCTGAATCTGAGCTTTAGTTCTCTTTGACTTTCTGTAAGTTCCTAAAATTGGTCTAAGTTACGGCTCCCATACACTTCGAATACAAACATATATTCTTATTTGTACTTATGATGAATATTCACACCCAAGCTAGAACTTTTAAAAAGACATATGCATATGACCTAGAAACATTGATAGGAAGTTTCCAGTGCTTGCACTGTTAGCAATGGATATGTTTCAGTCTTTTTTGTTTAAAGAATTTTTGGCACAGAGACTTGTCACTTTCCTCCACAATTGAGTTCACTTGCTTGCTCCTGTGAGTGATCTTTACAGTAAATTGTTCTGCTCAATATAAACCTTTTTGTGATATTTGACTGGGAAATGGAGTTGCTGGTAGTTTGTTTGTTTGTTTGTGTTCTATGAAGTGACTGCTTTAAAGGTTCAAGGTACCCTTCTGTGGTGGGTTAACCTTGACTGGCTGCCAGGTGCCCACCCAGCTGCTCTATCACTCCTCCTTCTGAACAGAACAGGGAGAGAAAATAGAAAATACGATGAAAAATCTCATGGGTCGAGATAAGGACAGGGAGGATCACTCACTAGTTACCATCATTTGCAAAACAGACTCAACTTGGGGAAGTTAATTTAATTTATTGCCAATCAGAGTAGGATGATGAGAAATAAGAACAAATCTAAACCAATACCTTCCCCTCACTCCTCCTGTCTTCCCATGCTCAGCTTTGCTCCCAACTTCTCTACCTCCTCCCCACAAGCAGCACAGAGATGACTGGCATTGGGGTCATAACGCTTTGTCTCTTCTGCTCCTTCCTCCTCATGATCTTCCCCTGCTCCAGCGTTGGGTCCCTTCCACAGGGTGCAGTTCTTCATGAACTGCTCCAGTATGGATCCTTCCCATGGGATTCAGTCCTTCAGGAACGGTCTGCTTCGGCATGGTGCCCAACAGGGTCACAGGTCCTGCCAGAAGCCTTCTCCAGTGTGAGTTCTGCACAGGGTCACAGTTTCCTTCAGGGTATGTGGGGTCTTCCATGGGCTGCAGGGTGCATATCTCCTCCCTGTGGATCTCCATGGGCTACAGGGGACAACTTGCCTCACCATGGTCTCCACAGGCTGCAGGGGAATCCCTGCTCTGGAGTTTCGAGCACCTCCTCCCACTCCTTCTTAGTGTCTGCAGAGTTGTTTCTCTCACATATTCTCACTCCTCTCCCTTAGCTGTTGTTGCACAGCACTTTTTATCCTTTCTTAAACGCGTTATCACAGAGGCATTACCAACATCACTGATTTGCTCAGCTTTGGTCTGTGGTGAGTCCATCTTAGAGCCACCTGGAACTGGCTCTGTCCGACATGGGGGCAGCTGCGGATCAGTTCTCACAGAAGCCACCCCTGCAGTCCCTCCCTGCTACCAAACCCTTGCCACGAAAACCCAATACATATGCCCAATGCAAACTGAAGGTGATGCTTGCAGGAACATTCACTGACTCCTGTGTTTCTGTCACCTTCAGGATGTGTAGTTGCTCATCAGGGTACGCTGACATCAATTAGTGACATCTGTTTTCTTTTGGAACAGACTGCTGGGATGAAAAAGGGCAGACTTGTATGCTGCATGCAGGGATATCCTTTTTGGCTTACTACTGAATGGAAGAACAGAAGCAGGGGCAAGTTAATTAGAAGTCCTCAGCCACTTCCTCTGATTGCAGTCACCTTGCTATTTAAGAACAATGATTTTCTTTTTCCACTCTGATAGTGGGGTCAGTTTTATGAGGAAAGGATGGTCATGATATTTTTAATTTTTGTTTTATAGATTGCTTGATTTTTTCCTGCTTATACCTGTTACTATTTGTTTATAACGGTCTTGGAAAGCCATAATTTTTTAGGCTATTTGACACATTGTTGTCTTCCTATCTGTGGAATTAAAAAAAAAAAAGTCTTTACAGCAAAAGGGCACAAAAAGTTTCAGGATTTTCCTAACACATGTCCTTGAAAAGTAGTAAAAAGGAATGATAGGTTTTACTACAAAAATAGCTTTTGAAAATGTAGAAAATGGAACTTATGGAACATTATGTATTTAAAGTTAATTTAAATACATTTGTTTAAGATTACACATTTTCTTTATAAATATTCTTAGATTTGAGTCTTACTCTAATACGCTTTTGCTACTAACTTGCTACTAACTAGCTACTTAGTAGCTACTAAGTAGCTACTTAGTATCTACTTCCTACTAACTACTAACTGTACCTTTTGCTCTTAGCTCTTTTTATTTATTATTTAATGGATTATGTTCTTAATGAAATACAAATGTATTTTTTTACATCACATATTTTTTAAATGTCACCTCCTTCATAACATCAGAAACTTAACTAAATTGCGATAAAAACTTTCAACTTTAAGATTGATGTCATCAGAGAAATAAAATTAAGTGCTTAAACACCACTAAAAATCAGCAAGGAAACAAATTCCAAATATATCAAATCTTCTTGAAAAAAACCCTCCCATTAATAGAAAATACAAATCCCTCTTATTGGAGAAAGAAAGAGACCAGAACTTTTGTAACACTCATTGCTTTTCAAACATGTTTATTGCAAGTGATGTTCATCCATAGTTTTCTCAAAGTAACATCGGAGAAGGTTTTTCTAAGACATATGAAACATATTCAAAAGCCTAGATTAGACAGGAGGAACAGTTGGGAGTCTGGAATATTAACAGTTGTCTGATCAGCTGAATGGGAAGGTACTGTGCATTGCCACTGTAAAAATGATGTTACTGAGAAAAAGAATTCCAAATGTTCTCATATATTGCCTCATAGCCTTGGTGCATCTGGTGATATGAAGGTACAGGTCAAAACTGGACATATATTGGGAGTTTAACTGCCTGAGGGGTTAAGTGCTGTCTACTTATGATTGTATGCATCACAGCTTCAAAGCTGGGCAATCCATTTATATTCTGTTTTGGAACTAGTCTTAAATGTCATCAGACATTTACATGCTTTTGTGAGGAAGCCCGCAGATGTCAATGGACCTGTTAGAGTGTGCCCAGAGGAGGGCCACAAAAATTATCAGAGGGCTGGAACACCTCTCCTGTGAAGAAAGGCTGAGAGAGTTGGGGTTGTTCAGCCTGGACAAGAACAAGGGTCCAGGGAGACCTTATTGTGACCTTTCATCTTATAAGGGGGGATTATATGAAAGATGGAGGAAGACATTTTACCAGGTCATGTAGTGAGAGGACAAAGGGTAACAGTTTTAAACTGAAAGAGGATAGATTTAGAATGAACACTAGGAAGAAATTTTTTTATGATGGTGGTTGCCTAGAGAAGTTGTGGATGCCCCATCACTGGAAGTGTTCAAGGCCAGGTTGGAAGGGGTTTTGAAAACCTTACCTACTGAAAGATGTACCAGCCCATGGCGGGGGAGATTGAACTAAGTGATCTTTAAAGGTCCCTGACAACCCAAACCCTTATGCGATTCCATGATTCTATGATGAGTACTTACATTTATAAAGTACTTAAGTATATACGTTTTAAAGATTTTTTGCTTAATTCAATATTTTTGCATGCCTTTTTAAAAAAGCATACAAAGCAAACCTGTCTTATTGGCTTTCGTAAACTTGAATTTATTAGCATTTTGGTCTCTGGTCTACAACATTTTATTGAATGTTAATGTTTAGAGATATTTCAAAACTGTTTTCTCCTTTTTGTTTACAGCTGGCCTTCTTGCCATTCTGAAGTTTGGCAGCCTAAGTAAACATATATGATCTTAGGTTAGCTATGTCCGACTTCTTGATATGGATATACATTTCTTTTTAACCAAATAGCCATGTGTTTCAATAGCCCATAAGTTGTAATCAATTGCATCTTCTCTCACCTTTCTCTAAAATCTACCATTCCTTTTGTTCATTCCTCATGCTACTATATCAAATGCTTTCCAGGCAGGGAGTTGTGTTCAGCTAGATGTAATAGGAAATAATTAGCACGCTATTCTCAATATAGTCATAGAATAGAATCATTATGGCTGGAAAAGACTGCTGGCTCATATTCAGCCAGCTGTTAGTCAACAACCCCAGCTCCTTTTCTGCCAGGCAGCTTTTGAGACACTCCTTCCCAAGCCTGCAGTGTTGCATGGGGTTGTTGTGGCCCAAGTGCAGGACTTGGCACTTGGCCTTACTGAAGCTCAAACTATTGGCCTCAGCCCATCGATCCAGCCTATCCAGGTCCCTCTGAAGATCCCTCCCACCTTGAAGCAGATCAACACTCTCACCCAACTTGGTGTTGTCTGCAAATTTACTGAGGGTGCTCTCAATCTTGTCGTCGAGATCATTAACAAAGAAATTAAACAGGAGTGACCCCAACACTGTGGAACACTACTTGTGACCAGCTGCCAACCAGATTTAACTACATTCGCCACCACTCTCTGGGCCCAGCCATCCAGCCAGTGTTTGATCCAGCAGAGTGTATGCCTGTCCAAGCTGTGGGAAGCCAGTTTTTTCGTGAGAATGCTGTGGGGAACAGTATCGGAGGCCTTACTGAAGTCCAAGTAAATAACATGTACAGCCTTTCCCTCATCCACCAGGTGGGTCACCTTGTCATAGAAGATCAGGTTTGTTAAGCAGGACCTGCCCTTCATGAACCCATGTTGACTGGGCCTGATCACCTGGTTGTCCAGTAAACAGTATGTAATGGCACTCAAGATGATCTGCTCCTTAACCTTCCACAGCACCAGGGTCAGACTGAGAGGCCTGTAGTTCCCCAGATCCTTCTTCCGGACATTCCTGTAGATAGGCATCACATTTGCTAGCCTCCAGTCAACTAGGACCTCCGCAATTATCCAAGACTGCTGATAAATGATGGACAGTGGCTTGGTAAGCACTTCCGCAGCTCCTTCAGTACCCTTGGGTGGATCCCATCCCACTCCATAGACTTGTGTGTGTCTAAGTGGTGTAGTAGCTCTCTAGCCATTTCCTCTTGGATTATGGAGGTCTTATTGTATTCCCCATCCCTGTCTTCCAGTGCAAGGGGCTGGGTACCCAGCAAACAACTAGTCCTGCTATTAAAGACTGAAGTAAAGAAGGCGTTCAGTATCTCAGCCTTTTCCTCATCCTTAGTCACTGTGTTTCCCCTTGCATCCAATACAGGAGGAAGTTTCTCCCTAGTCCTCCTTTTGTTGTTAATGTATTTATAGAAGCATTTTTTAATTCTTTTACAGCAATAACCGGATTGAGTTCTAGTTGGGTTTTTGCCTTTCTGATTTTCTTCCTGCATAGCTTCACTGCATCTTTGTAGTCCTTCTGAGTGGCCTGCCTCCTTTTCCAAAGGCCATAAACTCTCCTTTTGCTCCTGAGTTCCAACCAAAGCTCTCCATTCAACCAGGTCACTCTTCTGCCCTGCTGGCCCATCTTTTGGGACATGGGGATGGCCTGTTCCTGCACCTTTAAGACTTCCTTGCGGAGTGCCCAACCTTCCTGGAATCCTTTGCCCTTCAGGATAGCCTCCCAAGCATCTCTGCCAATCAGTCTCCTGAACAGGCCAAAGTCTGCCCTATGGAAGTCCAAGGTGTCGGTTCTGCTAACTCCCCTCCTTACTTCAGTGAGAATTGAAAACTCTTACTATTTTGTGATTGCTATGCCCAAGATGGCCTCCAACCATTACATCTCCTACAAGTCCTTCTTTGTTAACACGCAGCAGGTCCAAGAGGCCACCCTCTGTAGTTGGCTCTTTCACCAGCTGTGTCAGGAAGTTATCTTCCACATACTCCAAGAACCTCTAGGAGTGTTGCCTCTCTACTGTATTGTACTCACAGCACACATCTAGGAAGTTGAAGTCCCCCATGAGAACAAGACGTAGCAATCGTGAAACCTCTCCCATCCATTTATAGATTATTTCATCAGCCTCACCTTCCTGATTGGGCAGTCATCCCCGTCTTTTTCACAACTGCAGTAAAAAAGACATGCAGGAACAATTCTATGGAAGAGAGAAAATTTATGTAGATCAGTGTCATCTAATTTTAGTCAACAGAAGGTTAATTGCCATAGTTGGTAGACTTTTTATTTTAAACTCTCTCTCTAGTTAATGAAGAGATATTAGTTCCACTTGAGGTACAAATCCTAATGTACTGATTAATTATTTATCCTAAGCGGAATGTCCAAAATAGGCAAGATTAATATCTCTCCAAATAGCTTATCTGTAGAAAAACACTAGCTGTGAAGGTAGTAAGTGATCCTTTTTGAACAGATGCCTAATTTTCAGATGATTCAAATTTCACAGAATCACAGAATGGTTGAGGTTGGAAGGGACACCTTGTCCAACTCCTCTGCTCAAGCAGGGCCACCTAGACACAGTTGCCCAAAACCATATCCAGGTGGCTTTTTAATATCTCCAAGGAGGGAGACTCCTCAACCTCTCTGGGCAACTTGTGCCTGTGCTTGGTCACCCTCACAGTAAAAAAACTGCTTCCTGATGTTTAGATGGAGCCTCTTGTGTTTCAGTCTGTGCCCACTGCCTCTGGTCCTTGTCCTGTCAGTGAAAAGAGCCTGGCTCTCTCCTCTTTCCACCCACCCTTCAGGTATTTATATACATTGATAAGAGCCTTTGTGAGCCTTCTCTTCTCTAGGTGGAACAGTCTCAGTTCTCTGTGTCTTTCCTCATAGGAGATGCTTGAGTCCCTTAATCATTTTTTCAGCCTTTCGTTGGACTATCTCCAGTATGTCCAAGTCTCTCTTGTACTGGGGAGTACTGCACACCACAATCAGATGTGTCTCATGTCTAAGCAGAGGGTAAGGATCACCTCCCTTGATCTGATGTTAATACTTTTTCTAATGCAGCTGAGGATACTATTGGCCTTATTTGCAGCAAGGGCACGTTTCTGGCTCATGTTCAACCTATTGTCCACTAAGACCCCCGGGTACACTTCTCTCAAAGTTGCTGTCCAGCTGGGTGGCCCCCAGCATGTACTGGTGCATGGGTTTGTTCCTCCCCAGGGATTGAACTTTGCACTTGTTGAACTTCATGAAGTTCCTGTTGGCCCATTTCTCCAGCCTGTTGAGGTCCCTCTGGATGGCAGCATGACCCTCTGGCATATTAGCCACTGCTCCCAGTTCCGTGTTGTGGCAAACTTGCTGAGAGTTCACTCTGCACCATCATCCAGATCATCAATGAAGATGTTAAACAGGAATCATCCCAGTATTTACCCCTTGGATACACCAACAGTTACTGGCTGATCACCACCCTCTGGGCCCAATCTTTCATCCAGTTTTTAATGCACCTCACTGTCTGTTCACCCAGCCCATAGATCAACAGTTTGTCTATAAATGTCTTATGAAAGACAATGTCAAAGGGCTACGGCTACATGAAGTCAAGGCAGATAATATCCACTGCTCTCCTCTAATCTATCAGGCTAGTCATTTCATCATATAAGTTTATCAAAGTTAGTCAAGCATGACTTCCCCTTGGTGAAGCCACACTGACTACTCCTGATGATTTTCTTGTCCTTAATGTTTCTGGAAATGGTTTCCAGGATTAGCTGCTCCACGGTAGTATTAATGTTAAATAAAATTATATTTCAGTATAAATAATTTAAATAAAATTATACCTCAGTCTTACAATAAATGATGGATTCAATATATTTTCCTACTGAAACTATTCTTCTATAATCAGATATATAATAACACAATTACTTTGGTGTAGGGACCTGTGATTCTACGGAAAATTATGGAGGAAAAGCCTATCAATCAGAGGGCAGCATTTCATTAGCCTATACCATCAGATATAAATGCACATCATTTACTTACTGGGAAGTAGTCAGACATCCTCAACAGAAAAGCAATTAACCATCCTGAGGGCATATAAGAACACACAGATATAAACAGGATGTATTTTCTTCTCCTTGCCTAGTTTCATTCCTACCAGTGAAGAAGGCAACTAGAGAATTCCTTTTGATTAATGAGAAAAGGGTGAGCATGACATTATTAGCAGTCTATAGGTGTTTTTTTTCCTAGAGTTAACAATGAAAACTGATGAAAGAAGGTATCTTGTGGACATGTTTCGGTGAGGTGGATTTCTTTGTTCTTACAATTATGTTTGGATCATTCATACTGTGTTTTATTGCAAAATAATGTTTAGAGAAATATATTTCTTTGTAGAACAGTAATAGATGTTCTGGCACTAGAGAGGTGGCCAGAATTTCCCAGTCCAATCTTTCTCTTTCTTTCTGTCTTCTGGGTACATATGCCATTCCAACACAGTGTTAAAGGTAGTTAGTAACCAGTCCTTTCTGTCAGTGTCCAGATTAACAATTTTATCTTCTTTTCTAGTAGCTTAATAAAAATGAGTGAAATTTACTTAATTTTATGTACAATTACTAGTAATTATTAGAGACAGCATTTGTAAAGGTTAAGATATTTGATGTGAGAAAACATGGCAAAATCCAATATGAAATAATTACTTAGAGGTTAAAAAAAAACAACCCTAAGCCATTCAACCCAATATTCTGTTTCACAAGATAAAACTTATACAATAATTTATATTGTTTGGAACATGATACACTAACTTAAGTAAAAGCCAAGTATTTTCTTAATGATTTACTGTCACTCCTTTGTTTCTCTTTGTGGATGCTATATTGATAGTTAAATTAAATTGCGTAATTATTATTTTTTTTTGTTTCTTTGTAGAAGGCCTTATTTAGAAGATAACTTCTTTTTTGTAGAATAAGTCTTTTTATTGGGGCTGCATAGGTTGACAAGATGTTGAGACTGTATTCCTCTGATTAATCAGTCTTAGAAACTCTTGTGAATGCAAGCCAATGCAATACAGGTCATACTTCTATGCAAACAGAAAACTATAATATGAAAAATGAAAATATAATCTCTTCATATTCTTATTTGAGTGTGCTATCCTTCCATTTTAAGACTTTCTAATAGTATTTGTTCTCAGGGTAAGCAAGGACTATACCTTTGTTTTCAATTATTGTGGCCCCGAAGTAAATAATTCTAAATGACCTTTATAAATAACTGGTTGCAGGATTAGCCTCTATGGAAAATTAAGTGACATTTAGCATTAGTATTGGAATTAAAAAAAAACAAATCAGAACAAACCAAGTACTCTTTTTAAGGAACTGCATGAAAGAAATTACATGATGTGTTTACCAATGACTCAGCAAAGCAGAATTCATCTGCTGTCTGTAAGATTGAGATTACTGGCAGACGTTGACATATAACACTTTGGGATAACCCCATCTGGTCTTCAGCTGCCTTCCCAAAAAACACAGTTGTCCTGAAGGTCCTGTATCTGCCAGGTTTGTGTGGATTTTTCAGCTGCTTTACGGAATCTCTGATGATACTACTTCAATGTATTTTATTTATGTGAGTGAATTTCATTTTAGATGTCTGCAGTATAGACATCAATATATAAATGCCTAGATTCACTATCTGGTCAAGGAAGAGAAATAGGTACTCCTAAACTGTGGTTGATCTAGTACGTGTTATCTACCTTCTGATGAAATAGATTACAGTCTAGACATGTTTTTTCACTGGTTATGAAGTCTACATCAAATATAGATGTTTGCACTGCACATGTCTGTGGTTAAGTATGGAACCCTATTGCTGACAAATGGACTCAACAATATAGAAGAAAATTTCCAGTTCAGATAGTGAGTATTTATCTCCTGAAATTGCCTTACAGATTGTCACCTGCTTTTTTCTGTGATGTTCTATAAATCTCCAAGTTTTCTTTCTCCTTTTCTTCCCCCTCTCTCTCTTTTCTCATCCCCTCTGATATGCAAAGATTAAATGAAATTTGAAAGGACAGAAGTGTTTAATATTTAGGCTGTTTCATTTCATGTTGCATTTTGTTCATGTAATAGGTCACTACCAAAGAGCCAATTAAACTATTGTTATGCTACAAAGCAATTCTGGGATATTTTGAATCATTGAATTATATGCAATGTGCAGCAAAATAGTATGTAATAATGTTGCGTTCTTGGCAGGATGTTTTAATTCAAAGTTGTTCCTTATTATTAATATTACCTAAGATAAAGCTCACTTAAGCTTTATTTTAGCTTAGTTTTTAAGTAGTCTTCTGAGGAGAAAAGATTCAAAACATCTTTAGAAGCTTCACCATTATTTTGCTGGGGAAATGTCAAATTTTATGGAGTGAAAACATTACTATACATCTGAAAATATTTTTAGAGTTACATTTGCATCGGAAGCCTTAGGGCACCAGATGCACATATGGAAATACATACAAGTTTAAATCTTTACACTTCCCCTTCAGAAGCGGTTCTGAAGCACATATGCATGCTTCTGTTACACACCATTCTGCTCTGTATGTTTTGAAATTTTAAAAAGTTGAGTACTTCACCTGGAACCCTACTTTCCTTGAAAAATCTTTGCGGAACTAGTTCCATCAGGAACTAGATTCATACAGTTATATCAAACAATTGTTCAGAAAGATTGCTGTCTGGAACACATCCTCCTAAGCATGTTCTCTCTCTGAAGAGTTGTAGGATGTTCTCAAGTTAGCAATTGACTATTCAATAAAATCTTGTCCTGTGTTACTTCTGAGCTGGATAACAGACTCAGTTTTGCCCAAGGACTGGGTTCCAAAGGATATATTCCAAGGCACAGAGAGGAGGTACGTCTACTGAAATTTGTTATAAATTAGATCTGTGCTCTCATTTCTTCCTTTGGAAAAGTCCTTGCAAAATTATTAGAGACCGAAGTACACCATCATAATTTTCAGAAAGTTACCTTTCAAATAGTATATATTTTTTTCTGTATAGCTTGGATAATAATCATTAGTATTACTGTCTATTTTGTGTTTATTTGCTTCTGGGTTTAGAAATTTAATTAAATTCAACAATTATAAGTTGTTTATTGTTTCTGGCTTTATAAGCAGCAAAAGCAGACCAGGATGTAGAGAGACTATTGCATTCCTTTTAGCTACTTTCATACTTATTCTAGTGAATAAGGAGAGCACAGATCAGCATATCTTATTTTAAATAAATTTGTTGTTTATGTGGGGATGTGTGTGTATGGAGGAAGAGGAAAGAAAAGATTCCTTTTTCCTGACAGTAGTGTCTTGGGAAATATTAACAATAACCTCTGAAACAAAATTAAAATATGATTAGTGTGTATCAGGATAATTATGGTAGTCTGCTACCTACTGGATATATCACTAAAGCTACTATAAAGGTACAAAATTTCAGGGAATACTGCATAGCTCTTTCTGAAAAAGAAGAGAATAGTAATTATTACATTGCTTAATTTTAAGTAAAGAGATTCTTCTCATTTCTGAAGCCATGCAGATACATATCTGATATTATTAGTTGACTTATAATATGTGAAATAATAGATCATGGCTGTGTTGGTAAACGGTCTCAGCTAGAATTCTGCATCTTTGACTTTTCCCTCTTGGGCCCGCCTTCCAGAACCCACTTCTAATAGTATCATCTTTTTATCCAGAATCTTGTGGTTCAGGCAAACCATTATTGAAGTATTCTTTTCTTAACATCTTGGATTTCTTGTTATTATGAATATAAATTTAGGTTTACTATGCTGTAGCACATAAATATTGATATTATTGTAAAATTTATTTTACTATTAATAAGCGAAATATACTTTCAACTCAAATTCAATACTAATATTATTTGCCCAGAAACTGTTATGTTTTATTATGAAGCCTTTGTCTTGTTCTCATGTAACTGCACATCTAATTACACATAATTTAAATGTGGACCAGTAATGAAGTCTCTTTTCTTTTTTCTTTTTTTTAATTTTTTAAATAGTGAATGAAATATGTATCAGCCTTAAATCTAGTTATGGATTTCAGTTAAATTTCTCATATCTAGGCTTACAAATTTTGTGGCTAGAACAACACAAACTATCCAGAATATTTTTTTTTTTACACTAGGAAGATTAAGAAGGTTTATGTGTGGTTTTGTCTGCTTTACTCAGACAATTAGAGCAAATCAGCTACTTGCCTACACAATTTTCCATGTCCTCTCCACAGGAGCACTCTTAACTCCCTGTACTTGGCTTTATTCCCTGGGGTATAAGACACACATACATGCACGCGCATACATGCAAGCACACACGTTTGTATATGTGAATATGCCAGACTGGTTGTTCCTCAGAGTATTTATGTTCCTATTTACACCTGTTAAAAAAATAAAAAAAAGTTTCTCCTCCCTTTGGAACAAATTACAATCCTCAGAAGATATGTCAGCTTCTCCGATTTGCCTGTACTGGTTTTTGTTCATAGAAACATGTCTTTCTTCAAACAATTACCAGACCCCAGTGTAACAAAGTGATATGAGTTTTCAAGGATGTGATATTAATCCATCAGAATGGCATCCACAGCTTCAAAAACAAACACTCACAATTCTCAATTATAACAATAATAAAGACCATATATTACAGACATAAGTATTAAAAATTACTATGCATAAGTATTCTGTCATTTTTATCTATATGAAAATTTGAGGAACTTCTATTATTTTCATAAAGACAGAGTTAGCATGATTAATACATGGGTGGAAACAATATACATTTTTTTCTTTTCTAATAATACGTTTGAATTTTTCTCTAAGTGAAAAATCCATTGTATTCTTAAAATAGAGCGGAAATTTTCATCCTTCAACATTAAATATGTGTACTGCAGTTTAAATCACAGGATATAAAAAATGCCCATGCTTCTGATGGTTGCATTTTACTCAGGTTCATGAAATAAGAAAATTACTTTTACTTTGATACAGCTTTATTCTACTTGAGCCAGATTATAGATGTCAGGAGTAAATTATGTTCTTCACCTTCACTGCCTTTACTCAGTGAAATACAATTATTCAGTTGTTATTTGAAGACAATTGTATTGCACAAAGTGCAATTAGTTATGTTGCCCTTTGAGTATATCTTAATCAAAATGTAATACAATTATTCAGAACTGTATTAAACATGTAACAACTACATAAATAAATGAAATGATGTTGCTTTGAGGAGGTCAGCAGAGTGATGATACCTTAAAGTTATTATAATTCATATTTTGTGAACCAAACCTGTTGGTTTAATTACAATAATTTGTTATAAAATATGCTAAAGTTACAAGTAATTATTAATTGGAAAATCTCTTATTTACAATGCTGAAAAGCTTATTTACAGACTCATCTTTCAGGTACGTTTCTTTATTTCTAAAATATATTTGCTTATTTTGTTTCCTAGGTTATTCAGATAAATTTTGAAGAATTTGATCTGGAGATTGGCTATGACACACTGACAATTGGTGATGGAGGAGAAGTGGGTGATCCTAAAACTGTACTTCAAGTGTAAGTCTTTCTCATTTCCAATTTGTATATATTACAGAATATCATTAATGCGTTTTTTGATGAGTGTAAATAGTGATTAGAATCAAGTAAATCTCAAAAAACCCTAATCTTACTGAGCTTCTAAAATTACCGAAGGTGACAGTTTAAATTCATTGTTGTATGTTTACTGTTCTGAAATCAGAAAGATACAGGCTAGACATCAGAAAAGAAAAAGATAAGCTAAAATCAGAAATTTCAAAAGACATAGTCTGTGCATTCATCTGCAGACATGTAAATCTTTAGGGGCTATTGTGCTCGCTTTGTAACTGTGTTCTCAAATTAAAAGTATATAAGAACATAATTAAAAATAGATAAATGGACAACTTGCACATAAACTTTTACAATCTCCTAGCAAGCTTAGTATGACAAAAGATGTTCTATAGGATCTTGACCTTAAAGTGCTTATTGACTACTGTAGATAACTCAAAAAATTAGTTAAGATAGTGAAGAAAATTACTACAGAGAAAATCTGAGCAGGATATTGCCTAAGCCATATATGATTACAAGTCAGACAGCATTGAGTATTAAATAAGATTTTTGTCATCCATTAGACTTCTAGAACATGTGAGCCCAGATATATATAGAGGTATATACTTAACAACCATTGATTAACTTCAGAATCTGTATTTCTCAGATACTTGTGATGAAAACTGATCTTATAATAATGACAGCCTCAAGTATTATTTATTTGCAAAATTTTGACGACAGCAGTATAACCCAGTGTTTATTCCTTTATTCTGTTTATTCCTCAGTCATTTGAAAATATGCAGAATGCTGTAATTAGATATTACTTGTAGTCTGTCATTTTATGTAGCTCCAATTCCATTCTGAGTAAATAATTCAATGTTTTGTAGGAGAAATGAAGGCCTCTTAAAATACATTGTAGTAATTTTTTTCAAATATGACTCAATTTTATGCAAAAAAAAATCAAACCAAACAAATATGTTGTTTATTGTTTAGTAATTATATTTTACCCATAAGGGATTGTCTGCTACTTAGAAAAGATTTTTGAAAAAGGCCAAATAATATTTAGCTGTTATTTTAAAATAAACTGGCCTCTCAGTAAGTACCTTATCTTATCATTAGTTCAAATAAGTTACAAATTTAAAACATAGATCAGAACAGAAGCAGATGTGATGAATGTTTAGTACAAAATATGTTTAAACAAAACCAAAAAGAACAGCAAAATTAGGATTCCTTAGAATGATATTCCCTGCAGTATATTGAATGGAAAAGTTTTAATAGTATTTTTATATATTGCAACTTTCCATTACTCACCATAAGAAGGATACCAAGAATTTGTATGGTTTGAGTACCTTAAACCCAATGTTTACCTTTTTTTCTTTCCTAATTTCCTAATGCAAAACTTTGAGCAGAAAATACAGTTTTTCAAGATTTGCAGATTTTTGTCATCAGTTTCCCCTTAGATGATTTATCTTTCAGGGGATAGACTGTCTGACCTTTTATTTTTAACTGTTTTTGTAATCATTCTACCCCTTCTTATCAATGAGAGGACCAGCGTTTGGCCAAATATTTTAGGTGCAATTACTTTAGGATAATGCAAAGCTTCTTCAGTGGATCATAGATGTGATAATTGTTACTAATTATAGTTTTGAGAAGTGAGGAAGTACTATAATTTCTATTTTAGGAACAGTACCAAGTTTTCAAAACATATTTCTGATAATGCAGGAATTCCATTTCAGGTATTCTTAGATTCCTAAACTATATTGAATATCTTCTTATGTGGAAAGAGCATTTATTAAGTATTAATTCACCAGGTCTTACTAAAATTTAACTAAAGTATTGTTTTTCGTTAGTACCTGAATTACAGTGACACATTGATATACAGTACAATGATATTTAAAATGTTGAGTAATGTAGTAAAGCACTCTGTCCAGATTTTTTTTTTTTTTTCATTAGAGGTGTTAGTATTTTATAAAAGTATGTCTGATAAGGAGACTTATGTTGGGGAGAAATAATGCAATTACAGGATTAAAATTGTCATGAATATAAAGGAATTATGAGTCATTTTATTTAATAAAAGAGTTAATTAGAATTGTCAAGTGTTAACATATGATAAGAGAATCTGTTCTGTAAATAAATAGGTAAAAAAAAAATAAATAATTATTACCATAGAGATCGCGGAAAAGCAAAAAATCCGCCAATTAATTTGTGGGGTTTTAATATTAGATAACATTGTATAATCAGCCACACATATATTATTTTTGTTTACCAGTGGAATGATGGCTTATTATTCTGTTATCAGAAGTATCAATGTCAAAGTTATTAAGATTAAAATGCATTAAAAAATTATGTGGAAGATGGAACATAATTGAGTACTGTAAAAAAATTATAAATCTTTTCTCCTGTGAGCCATGCAGACTTTATCTGAAATATGATGCATAGCAAATAAAGCGGCTATTATATGATTTAATTTTTGGATTTTAAATTTTAAAATAATCATCTTTCCTCCAACAAATTGCTGAAGAACATTGGTTTGAGTATGTCTGGTTTATGTGTAAATTATGTGAAATCTTTTATCTTAAAGTTTATCAAAGTTAATCAGGAAACTTATCCAAGTGTTTGATCCACTAGTTTTACTGAGCACTGCTAGATAGGAAGGTTCAGAACCAAAAACTGAATTTAAATGGCATTTAGATAGAATTATGCTTCCTAAATTGGAATTGTAGTCCTGACAATTCCTACTCTGCTGGTGCTAATTACAGAAGGAGCTAAACTCTAAAGCCATTTCAGTACTTGCCATTAAGTTTCTAATGGTGCCTGTAACTCTGTGCCTATATATACCCAGCAACATGGCAAACTCTCCAGTCTAGTGAGCCTGGCCCCCAAGTGAACTTAAATCTGAATGGAACACATTTTTTGTGTGTTTGACAAGATGACTAAAATGACGTCATTCTTAGTGCTTTCCTATGGAACTAAGATCTTTGCAAGGTGGACCGGTGTTAAATTTTATTACCAAGGGATAGAGGGATAGTCCTCCTTCATACATCAGTCACAGCACTTTTCCAGGATGTTTGGAAGTCTGCTTTCAGTGGCTTGGTCTGACAGTTGCCGCAGGTGATTTTTAATGTAATACACATCTGAGCACAGTAGCATGCATCTGGAAAATCCAGTGCACAAGGCACGAAAGCCATTCTTACTCTTTTAGTATGTTTGCTGTGTTGAGTGTATATGTATACAACCTCCCATATTACAAATCGTCTTCAGCAGATGGAGAGTGTTGAAATCTTCTGAATATCTTCTAACCGTCTTCAGGGTACTCTCTCAGGAGGAATGTATGTCATTAGCACATGGGAGAGGTAGTTCTGCAGTCCTAGAGGAAGAGGTGGAGAACACCCTGCTGAGTGTCATAACGGTTAAGCTGTTTAATAAAAAAGGAGGCATCATAATCGCATCTATCCATTTCTACTGTTGACAGTGTTCGTTACTCAGCTTATGAAAGGGAAGGTGTAAGAACTTGATTCCAGAAGAGGACTCTAGGTAATGAATCCAAATAATCTGTGGCCCCAAAGTCTTCCCAAATATTGTACAGGAATCCCTAAGCAATTAAAAAAGAGCAACAAGTGATTTCTGTATTCTGTTTATTGGTTCTTATTTTCAAAAACTGTATTTTTTCCCATGTACTATTTCATTTAAAAATATATGGGTTTTTTGAAATTTGTATGCCTTTAAAAAATGTATTTATAATTGACTTCAGGAAACAGATATGATAAAAAATTTGATGACTGTTTATCATAGGAATTATTCTGTCTGACACAACAGAGATAAATATTCCCAATGGCCTTAATATTCTCAAAATGTACGGTCAGTCACCAGTGACAATTACAAAACTCTGTTAGCCATTACATCAGTGTTGTTTCTGAGGAACTTTCTGTTAATCTATTAATTTGGCAAAGACTGAACTCATTGAAGACACTTTCCCATAGTGAGGGAATGAGCAGTTAGTACATTATTTTGGCCAGACATTTACTCGATCAATTCTGGCAAGAGTCTTTGTAGTAGCTCCATCTGTGAACACAGATGTGGGAAATAGACATGAAATTCTCCCACAGCAGAGTATGAAATACAAGCTAAAAAAGACCAGAGGGGAGAACTAAAATTAACTGCAAAATATATTTAAAATAGTCCATATGAAGTTTCAGCTAGCTTTAAAGAATGGTTAGAAATGCAAAAAACAAACTAACAGTTTTCACTCTTATACAGTCTTGTGCTTGTGATCCATTTTACAAGAATGGAAAATGTTTTGGTACTTTCTGTTTTGGTACACTCTGTTTTAGTCGATAAACTCTTACAAAATTTGAGACAAAGTTTTGGGAAAAAAAATGGAATATAACATAAAACTGCAGCTTTCCCAAACAGAAAGACTTTTTGCTGTCACACTATTTCATTCCTCAAACAAAATGCACATTTAAGATTGCATTGTCTTGCAAATTTTTGCAAACTACATGAAAAGTGAAAAAAGAAAAAAAAAAAAGCGATGTTTAGTTCCTTCCAATTAATCAACATCCTGTAGCATTAGGAGGTTTTAAAGTTGTGATATTTGGTATTTTTGTTAATGAAGGAATGAATGTTAGCTGAGTCTGTCAGGCACATTCTGCCATTGTTGTGGTAGAGGTGATGAGGAGAGGTGACAGAGTGCAGGGAACATATGGACCTTCGTGATAGTATTGCTATTTAAGAATAACAACTTTGTCTTAAATATGCAATGTGTGTATTCCAGAGTGGGAAATTGTATATCAGAGAAACGCTTTTTTGGAAGAATAAGTGCAGCTCCTCATTATGGGCTTCTAGTGCCATTTGATATGCCCACATGTGTCCAAGCCATGCACACAGGGCTGCCAGATAAGATTTAAGATTAGGCGGGAGGCATGTCTTTCTGGACCAACAACTGGAAGTGAGATGAAATATTTCAGTACAACACAAGCAGTAGTTGCTTGTGTTTGTAGACTGCTATCAAATCTGCTGTAATTGGACACTTATGACCTGTATTGGCTAACCAGTCAGATAACTAATTTGGTGTGAAGTGGATACAGTGAATTTAAAAACAAAAAAACATAAAAAAAAATACTTAATAGTTATTTACATTCCTTACAAAGAGAGAAAAAAAAAAAACACAAAAAAACCTAGGTACTTAATGACTTTACAGATTTTTTTTTTCTATCTATAGGTTAACTGGGAGCTTTGTACCAGACTTAATTGTGAGCATGAGCAATCAGATGTGGTTGCACCTTCAAACGGATGAAAGCGTGGGCTCAATCGGTTTCAAGGTTAACTACAAAGGTAACAATACATTATTGGAAGCAAATTTAATGGTGTGATAAAAATTAAGCCAGTATTATGGAATGCTTTTCTTTTATGTTAGGGGATGCATTCTATTTCCAGTTCTGTCAGTTTCAAAAACAAGAAAATGCAAGCTGAGTTGAAAAAAAACCAAAAAAAATGAATTTGTTCTCTTTAAAGGTCTTACGTCACTTAAATCTGCACACATTTTATTTGGTGTGTTTTTACAACAGTTGCTTTTTGGCACATAGTTTTAAATTTATGTTCTGTTATTTCATGTTGAAAAATATTAAAATGAAATAATTCTATGATTATTTAAAGCTAAATGTGTAAAGAAAATGAATACTTCCTAGATTCTTTTGGAAATTAATTGTGCCTACCACAGCAGAAAAAAAACCTCCACAAATGAAGAATTTGAATTACTTATGAGTTTTGGGCCAAGACAAAGAAAAACTTACCTAATAATATTGCTCTTTATGGCCTTTAAATGTGAGGGATCTGTAATGCATAACATAAACCAGCTGTTGCTATTTGATATTTCTAGGGGAACATACAGTTTTCATATAGCATGAAAAGCAGAACCAACCAAAAAATTAAGAATAGCATATATATATACACCTCTGTATTATTACAGAACTAGTTATATTTATTATTTTTATCTTAGATTTAACATCGCTGCATGTATTTCTTGCAACAAATTTTTAAATTGTTTGGTTCCTGCCTACCACCAAAACTGAATAATCAAAAGTATGATTATTCATCAAAATTATTCATTAAAAGGGGAGGGAGGAAAGGCAAAAGTTAAACCAACAATGAAGTCTGTTAGAAGTAGAGCTGATGTTGAGGAGGGGCAGATGGAGTGAGTAAGCATATTGCAAGTAAAGCTGCACAATGTCACTTGCTGGTTTGTTCTGTCCATAGCTTTCCTTTGGCTGTTTGTGTATATTAGGCTCTATAGTGGTATGGCACAAGTGCACTTGTGCTCTCTTGGTATTCAGATCTAGTGAAGTAAGGTAGAAAGATCTTACTATTTTGTTTCATCGTAGTTACTAAGACCTGGGATTTCCACATTCCAGCTGTTTAAAAGGGCAGGAGAAATATAAATAAGTTTAAGAATTTGTTAATATAGCAAAATTTGAACCATAGCTCAGTAGAAAAGAAAAAAAAAGAAACTTTTTAAGATCTGAATTCAAAATAATTTGCACAGCTCAAGTAGTTGTTTCCTTTATTTACAGGATTCTTTTCTAGTAAAATTAATTTTACTTGCAACAATTTTAGTTTGCAGAAGGCAGAGGGTTATTGTCTACTGTCTTACAATCTACCACTCTGTTGTTTTATTCATGAGTTACATTTATTCTTAGAAGCTATAGTTCTGCAAGAATAAAATTAATTGAATATGAATAGGTAGAAGGGGAGAGAAAGGGTGAACATTCACAATCTCATCTCCATATAATCAACTCTGTGATTGCACACCTAGATATTGAGTCTCTAATTCTCTCTTGCCCTACACTGGTACTTTACACTAGCTCACTAAATAGCATTTGAATGCATCAAGCATTCAATGGATAGGCCCTGTGTGGTGGGTTTTTTTTGTTTTATTTTGATTTTTTTTCCCCCAATTTAGAGTATGGGATATTTTTTTTCGTATCAGTTGCCTTGCTTTAATCCCTGAGAGTATGTGTTCACTAGAGATGCCGGAAGCCAGGATATGTTCCCTTAACATGGGAAGGAAGGGAAAGGAGGGTGCAGGTTTGGGGGTTTGCTGTTTTTTTTGTTTGGTTGTTTTTTTTCTTTGTGTTTAGGTACTTTCTGTTAATGATAGTAGTCTCTGAAAAGAGACATCTACATGGGTAGTATTTTGGATAAAAAGCTGGTTTACAATTAAAGTTTTGGAACTTAGGAATTGGAAGTTGAGAAAAAGTCCAATAAGGTACTCTGAGCAATTGAGTTAGAACAGTATGTTCAGGGCTATGACATATCATGGACTTCTTTACTAGAATCAAAAAAATTGCAAAGACTTTTCTCTAAAAAATGTTCCGAATTATTTAAGAGAATTGTGATTTCTGGGAGTCAGGGTCAGAGGACATTTTAGTTTAGGCAACTACATGAATTATTACGAATGCATGCCCAGCTTGCTTGTGTTTCTCTTCAATGGACTAGATCAAATTCCGTTCCTATAAATTGTCCCTTTCCACCTCACAATTTCCACTATCCACTCAGACACCTAACTATGGCTGACATTGTATCTATTTATATATATAATATAAATAGATCTTGTAAGTTTCTGCTTACATAAAAGGTGCAATTACATTAACATTTTAGATTAGAATGAGCAGTGTGATTTTTGAACTGAATATTCTTCTGATAATTCCCACTCCCATTGCTTTAGTTTTCATCACAGAGCAATCTTGAACGACGCAAATTGCATTCCTTTGAGGTAATCACAGAATCACACAGAATCACACAGAATCACAGAATGGTCAGGGTTGGAGGGGACCTCTGGAGATCACCTAGTCCAACCCCCCCGCCAGAGCAGGGTCACCTACAACAGGTTGCACAGGACAGCGTTCAGGTAGGTTTTGAATGTCTCCAGAGTGGGAGACTCCACAACCTCTCTGGGCAGCCTGTGCCAGTGCTCCACTACCCTCAAAGAAGTTCCTCCTCATGTTAAAATGGAACTTCCTATGTTCAAGTTTGTGCCCGTGTTCATAAGATGCACTTGAATAGCAACAGGAATAACATTCCTTATGTGCTTCAGTTCCTACTGGGCATTTATCAGGACCTGATAAAGCTTGTCCAAAGTAAAACTACTAAAACACAATGAAATTCTTCTAGATAATATAGATGTTGTCTCTTCTATTTTTTCACCTTACAGACTTGCTTATGTTGGAGTTAATGACCTGATAACATATTTAATAACAGCACTTGCTAATTGCTAAAATAATTTCCCACTAAAATGTTTTGATGCCTGAATATCTGCTTCTGTGCATCCTGAGACTCAACTGACTACAGAGGTAGTGGAGATGTGCATGTCTCATCCCATCAAAATTCATAAAGACATTCTTCAATCTAGTTGACATCTAGGTCTGAGTCTGGCAGGCTTTTTCAAGAACGGAGATTGTTCTGAGTCCTACATGGAATATGACGGCAGGAGCAGAAGGTTGTGGGATGTCATTACCCAGTGCCCTTTACCCATTGTCCTTCAAAATAGTATGCTTGCTCAAGGTGCGAGATAGAAGGTCACATCTTTTATGACGGGGATAGAATTGAATATGCTGTATCATTTGTAATGATAGAAATAGACAAATGAATTTTTAAATACCTTTGCATTAGTAGGTTTTCAGCTGAAGAACTCTTTTAAATTTATGTTATTGCCGGAGCTAACAGTTTATTCTCTTTTATGTAACTGCCATTTGAGAGAATCTACTAAGTCTTTGTGAAATAATAAACAACTTTGTCTTCTTCTAGACTAAGATGTTGCATGTGGAGTTATTTTATGGTTTTAATAGCTAGATCCATTGTAATTATTTAAGTATAAAGTAGAGATTTAAACATTGGAGAGAGCGTTTGTTGTTGTTTTGAGTTGTTGTTGTTTTGAAATTCCTTTTCCAGTATCCCATAAAATAAAACTGCTCAGGAAGGTAGAATAATAAATAACAGGAATGGGCAGGACAGAAATACAGAAGTCAGAATTTACAAGTCATAAGGCAGAAATACAAGTTATAATTTTGGGGGATTGTTTGAAAATACTAGTCGATTCCTTTTGATATGAGACCAGACTTTATTGCCTCTATACTTGCCAAACAAAACAGATAAATAATGGATTCTTCTTAAGCTTCCCACATCAGTGTTATGAAAGTAAATTCAAAATTAATATTCATTACTGATGAGAAGTTGCCTGAATACTTTGCATCATTCAGTATTTCAGGAAGTGGTGCCATATTGTCACAGTAGCACTTCTATTGACAAAGCCATGGTGAAGAGGAAAGAAGTGTCTGTCTAAACAATAGTGGAGAAGCAATCTCCAACATATTTAAACACTGAAACTGAATGGTCTTCATCTATAATTGATGAAAAAACAGCTGCACAAAATACAAGGCAAACTGATAACCTTCAAAGACTATAAACCCATTTTTTTAAGGTCATAAGATTTTGAAGAATTGTGACTTTATTTCATTTTGCAATAACTGATTGAAAATCTAGCAGTGGAATATTATAGTTCTTGGAAAATTATACATGAGAACCCTAACTGCAATCGCTTTCATATGCAATAGCTTCCTTTTGTAACTTTGGACCTATGTAAAAACTAATTTAATAAAAATTATGCCTTATACACTTTTCCAAACTAAACTCTTTTCACAGAATTTGTGTGATTAGAGAATAAAGTAAATAATCATGGTGCAAATTCATAGAAAAAAATATTTTAAGGAATGAAATCAGTAATGTAAACATATAGTACAAAACCATCCTGTATTAGCATAGTATAGGCAAGCTGAACTTCTGTTTAGGTCAGATTTGAGTCCTCTGAAACAAAAGGAAACTACCCTCAGGGCAATCTAATTCTGCTGGTTTCTGATATCACACCCTCAGTCTCTGAGCAGTGGCCAGATCTGAGGGATTTTTTTGCTTTTGGTGTGTCTGTTTTATTTTTTACTACACAGTAGTAAAACCTCTTAAATCAGTAGGTTCTCGTGGTAGCTCTGCCTCCTATCAAGAAAAAGCTGTGTGATTTTGTTGTTAACTATGATAATACATCAGACAAATGCTAATTTTAATTGTATGAGAAAATAAAGTTGAAGTGTAACGATAAGTTTTGGAAGAGGCTCTTCTAAGATGCCAGACTAGTTAGGAGTGTAGGTAAAAAGTGAGTATGAAGCAAAGTAGATTTGCTTATTCAATTTTCTGCATCAATGATCTGATTTTAGGGTATGGGATTTACACTTTGACACACAGTATTTCAAAAGATTTCTTTTTGCTTAAAGCATAACTTTCATCTTGCTTCAACCAGTGTGACTTGTGTTCCTGAGTGCTTGGGGTGCTATTGCAGCCTGGGGTAGCCTTCTGGAGTTTAGTGTGAATGTGGATCATATTTTCCTAGCAGTAAGCACTGAGCTGCAGACACATCTGAGATTTTATGTCACAGATGGCACAGAGAGGTTTTTCCATCACTAACTGTTCAACAGCACTTGCTTTTCTGTTGGGGACAGAATACTGGATGGTCTGAATTGTTTGTTTTTTAAATACTACCTAATCCTTCTTTTATGAGGAAGAGGGAAGTGAAGCTTTTGTACATTCTGCACTTCAAAATCCAGAATTAAATCTCTGTCACACTTCTCCTTTCTGAACAGTTCAGTCTTATCCATTTCAGTTTATATAATCTTGCAGTATTTTCACTTTTCTGATTATTTCTGTTACCTTTGTACCCACTGACAGGATCATGCCAATGATTTATTTAGTTGGATTCTATTTCTTGTGCATCCTAACTTCATTTTGCAGAAAGAATGACAGGGAGGGATTCACACTGATGGCAAAAATCTCTGTGCTAAATCAGTGCAAATGATTTTAAACCTTGTAATTCTCATGATTAGTTCAAATTCTCAAATACAAATACTACGTTGTATTTATATATAAAAAAATGAACACTTTTTTTCTGTGCAACCCCACTAACCAATAGATAGTTTATGAATACAGAACAACTTTCTCTGTACCTGATTCCATTTCTTCTGAAAGTGTGTTATTCACAAGTTTTGTAATTCAAGCTCTTTACTATTTCAGATCTTGAATATATTAAGCAAAAGGGCATCAACTGCAGAAAGCTGGGGCACCTTCCTTGTTAACTTACTGCCAAGATAAAAATTGGTTTTGTATTTTACTCTCTTTGTTCTTCCTCCTTTTTTGGCCACAACTCACTGCAAGCTTTTTTGGTAACAGGCCCTACTTTGTCAGTATTATCCAAATGTTTTATTGATCATTTTATCTAAATTGAAAAAAAAAAAAAAAAAAGTATTGGACATAAGGTATAAGAGTTCCTGCTTGTAATCCCTAGATTGTAAGAATTTGAGAACAACTATACAGAGTCATAACAAAGATCCCTTTAACTGAGTGTCATATAAGAAAAATAGAGCAAGCAACAATATAGTCATACTTCTCCAGAATGCTTTCCTACACTAAAAGCTTGTGGCACAGAGGCTTCCTAAATCCATTCTATTTAAGTAAGTAACTCTTGCTAGTTTTTCATCCATGACTTTGTCTATTTTTCCTCTTAAGCCCATGTACACTTTTAGTATTCTGAATATTTTATGGCAAGGACATTCCAATGAAGAAGTATTTCCTTTTGCTCACTGTAGTTTTACTGTCTTTGTCTGATGCCTTTTCATTCTTTTCATAGAGAATACAGTGTATTTAATCTTCCATTTTACTGCTTACTCAGTTTTGCAGGACTTTTCTTTATTTCTTCCCAGGTGGTTGTCCTATTGCGGCTCTGTGTAAGCTAGTATTGTCAGCAGGCTTTGACATCTCACTGCTTACCTTCTTTTCCAGTATATCTACAAATACATTGCCAAAAAGGTTAGATACTAGTTCATTAGTGACTTCTCTCTTCTGAAAGAACTGACCATTTCCTTTTACCATCAATTCACTATATTTTAAGCAAACATTGCTCAAAGCCCTGTCTTTTTATGACAGAGATCCTAGTCTCTGTACAAACCTTCCATTTGTGTTTCCTCAGATGGCCTTTGTAAGTGCAAATAGTCTATGTAAACCAGATTTCTCTCGTCTCTATGCCAGCTAATCTCTCTGGAAAGCAATGGTAGGCTTCTAATGCAAGACTTTCCTTTAGAAAAGCCATACTGCTTTGTAGATGCCATTTTCATCCTTGTGTCAGATGAATCTATTCTTGATTATGATTTCTACAGTCTTGTTACATCTCAGGTTTACATCTCTGTGCTTTTCAGATGCCCCTTGGAACTCTTTCTGAGAACAGACATTGTATTTGCCCCTCTGTCCTACCATACTAAGTTTATCTTAAGGAAGAAGTCAGACATTCCTTAAGCTTTTCTACCCGCACTTCTAGTCGTATGCCTAAGCAAGCCCCAAACCAAGCTCTTTTCCTGTGACCATAGGTCCAAAAAATTACTGAGGTTTTCTGATTTTGCTTTACAGCACCCACAGAAACAGCTAGGAAAATAAGAAATTTATGTTTTTCTTTTTGATGGAGTACATATTTTGTTTATAATTATCAGTTGTTGGTAGTTTTTTTTGTTTATTGAGGGGGTTGTTTTACAATTGATCATGTGTTGTTTCTAGAAATTAAGTTCTTTCAAAACTTTGATACATACCATCAGGATAGGTTTTGTGGGGTATTTGTTTGTTTGTTTTGTGTTTTTTTAAATTACTAACTTGTTCTAGTAGATCTATTGACATCTCAGTCTTCAATAGATCATCTTTATTATTAGAAAAGTTTATGTTCATCGTACTGCTGAGATAAGAAATTTCCTATCTGTCTCAAGATATGTTTCGCATTTAAGTTTGAATAAAAAGACTAATATCGTTTTATCCACATGTTGTCAAGTCTTAGACAAGACTGCATGCAGCAATTTGACGAAGTACGTGTGTACTTCAACACACACTTATATACTTACAATCCAAGAAAAAGGTCAAATGTTAGTACATTATTTGTAATTTATTAATGTTCAAAACAATATACTTAAGTCATATGTTTTTTCAGTGAGAAACCTAGATTAATGTTGCATCAAATTTGCTCTTTCATAGCTCCTTAAATGGTATTTCTGACTTGTGAAAAGGCTGTGCAGGTCTAAATGAAAGTCTTAAAATTTTCATCTAGTAGGAGGTTAAAAAATTATAAAATTGTGTGCAGCTATTCGAATTTACCTTTTAAATAAATTATTACCAGTATTGCTTTTAACTCTGTAATCTTTCAATACAAATATACTGGTCTCAGGTCATATGAGAACTAAAATTAAACTGTGCCTCAAAAAGCTGCTGCATCAAAATGGGTGTGGGGTTTTTTGTTGTCTTTTCAAATAAGTTCTGAAAGGAGTATATTTTTGTTATTGAGAAACTTCCATGTTTCTGTTAACTTTACCAAATTTGTGAAAACAGGTCTTCAGTCTAATTTCCCCAGAAGAGTTATTTGTTGGTCCTTGCTGCTTCTGTTTGATTATTGATTTTAATTCTGATTTCTCTACATGTTAGCATTGTTTAAGATTATGTTCTCCAAGTTGATTTATAAAATGAGATTATTTGTCTTCAACAAAGCTTAATTTGATATTCATATTTCTACTTAATGGTTTTGTTTGGTTAAAAGGAAGGTAATTATTTCCATGGCACACAATTTATGATCCTTTTGTGGCAAATCCCCTCATGTCAGGGGAGAGCTGGTTAGACAAATTGTTATTTGAAGGTGACTCCCACAACTTTTAAATTTTGTTCTATAAAACTGTAGGTCATCCTCTCTGGTTTACAATATTTAATTAAAAGCATTTAGCAATCAAACCTTTTATGATAGTATTATCTATAAAGAAGAGCAGAAGGGTTTTCTCTGCTCTGACATTAGTCTGCTGAGCAATATGAATACACTACATACGGAAAGGTCATCTTTTTCTATGTCCTTAAGTATTAGCTACTGCTTGAATGAGGACACTGAGCTAAATGGCTGTTAGTCTGACTCATCCTCCTCAACATTTCATCGTGAATTGAATTGCATTCAGCTCTCCTGTCTTATTTATTAGGCATATATCTTACAAGAGACTAACAATTTACTTCTGGTTTGGGGGTAAAAAATATACCCAAAACTGCTTGTTTATTTGTGGGAGTTAGGTGAAAATTTTCTTATGAACATTTCTGAACTCTATCTCTGCAGCAGAAAGCAAGAACCCATAGACAGGTATTAAAGCAATTCATGCATTTGGAAAGATCCTCCTGGGCAAAGGGTAGAATTTGCAACCCCACCGTGACTGAATAGCAGTTTAAATACCTTGAGCTGAAGATCTCTAAAAAGTGCCGTGAATATAGAGTTCTGTGTCCATATTTATTATTTTATTTATATCTGAATGAATTTATCTCAATATTTACAATACATATTTTTTGTGTTCTCCACCAACTAGCCATGATGTCTTAAAAAATGGAGAAAAAAAACCCCAACCTAGCTCTTTTCTCTGCATATTTTACAACAGTGAGAACTTTGTATGCCTGATTAACCTCCTTTTACCACACTTCAATCTGAGTTGATGGAGGTGCCCCCCGTGGCTCTACCACACCCATTTTCTTGAAGTGTTTTGCAGCCTCTGGCAATGTTTTCTTTCAAAACTTTAAGATCTGTTTCCTTCTACATCAGCCTAAGAAAAGGTGTCAGAAGCAAGATTTCCACCTGTTTGTCTGTTGGAGTAACATCATAGCATAGTTGTTACTAAATTTCTGTAGTTGTTGGTATTTCATGCAACAGAGAGCTAGAAATTTACTTTACTTCGTTGGATGAAGACTAAAGCTACTTTTTGGGTTTTGTGTACTTCAGTGTGTAGGACAGCTACAAGCAGGTAGGCACTGCATTTAAAATCTAGTCAGAACTTAAATTTAAAATGCGTGTATGTATGGAGGTTTTTCAAAACGTTTCCAGCTAAAATACTCGGAAGAATCAGCGTAACCGGTTGAGGTTTTGCACTTCTCTTACTTGGACCTCTGATTTTTCCATACTGCCAAGCATTTTTCCATGAGAATGTTTTTGGTTTTGTTGTTGTTCTTTTTCCCTCAAGTCAATAATCAATTTTTGTAAGTGCTATTACTCTAGAAAACAACTACAGCAACAGGGCCTTTTCATCATGTATTTTCATGTTATGAGAAACCTCTATCAATTAATTAGATTGTATTAGAGTAGACTGTATCTTACATTTATTGATGGCTTTTTGTTTCAGTTTGCTGTTGGTTGGCCTTTTCTGTAACATATTTCCAGAGAAAACACGGATGAACTATAAAGCTTTAGATTTGCCCAGCTGTTGTGGGTTAACCCCAGCAGGCAGGGAAGGCCCACACAGCCCCCGGGCTCACACCCCACACAGCTGGGCGGGGAAGAGAATCAAAAGGGTAAAAGTGAGAAAACTTGTGTGCTGAGATAAAAAGAGAATAATAGATAAAAGCAAAAGCTGCATGTGCAAGCAAAACAAAAAAAAAGGATTTCATTCACTACTTCCCATCGGCAGGCAGATGTTTAGCTATTTCCAGGAAAGCAGGGCTCCACCACACGTAATGGTCACTTGGGAAGACAAACTCCATAGTTCTGAATGACCCCCCGTTCCTCCTTCTTCCCCCAGCTTTTATTGCTGAGCATGACGTCATATGATATGGGGTATCCCTTTGGTCATTTGGGGTCAGCTGTCCCAGCTGTGTCCCCTCCGAATTGCTTGTGCACCCTCAGCCTACTCACTGGTGGGGCAGCGTGAGAAGTGGAAAAGGCCTTGATGCTGCGTAAGCACTGTTCAGCAATAGGTAAAACATCAGTGTGTTATCAACACTTTTCATCACAAATCCAAAACATAGCACCACATGAGTTTCTGCGAAGAAAATTAACCCTAGCCCAGCCCAAACTAGTACATCAGCTCACTATATGATGATGCTTACTTCCAAAGATGGTGCACAGATAGCCCATTAAATATTAAATTTGCCTTAATCTCGTTAATTATTTTATGAACTGTTGAGTCCACACTTTCATTTTAATTGGTGTCATTGCCAACTTTTCGGTATGATTGAATCCTCATTGTATTTTGCTGGTGCTGAGGCAACAGTTTATTAAAAGCTAGTTTTTGTGGCACAGACAACATTACGTGAATTTCTGCTTGATGAGCCTTTTTCTGCTTTTATAGAAAATCTTTAGTATATAGAGGTGTTTGTTTTTTTTTTACTTACATCCTGTCTTTAGGCTTATATATGCTGATAATTCATGTTGGATATCTGAAATATATATTAAAAATCCCATTTCATCATTATATCTAAAATAAAAATTTTTGTTTACCATGATGTCATATTCTTATAAAACTATACATATGAAATAAAACACTGAGTACATAGGTTTTAATATACCTCTTAGGGTGCACATGGAATACGAATAAAAACTTGTTTCCTTTGGTTAAAATCCATAATCGTATTATGTTTAATTAATGGCTTATGCTTTTTACGTTACCATTGTACTCTCTCTGAGAAAGACCACCAGAAAGTTCCATGTTCTTTTCTTTTTTTCTTTCCCTTTACTTTCATTCCTGCATGGTGTATTTCTATGCATAAAATACTTCATGATATATGAAAAGTGCCAGAATGACAAATTGAAGATGTCCATGATGCCACAAATTTGTTATTAAAGTATTTGTGAGATGTGTGAGTCTGTGTCCCTTAAAACTGAGAAAAAATGCCATTCTCTAATATCATAAAAGGGTGCCTTTGTCTCTGTGTTGTCACATCAAAAAATAGACCATCTTCTTCTCTACTTGAATTCTAAATCTAAGCTTTTTTTTTGTTTATATTAAGAATTACGAAGGGATTCCAAAATTATTAATTTACAGCTCTTGAACAGTCAAGGCATTTATTGTATGTATGTGTCATCTGGTTAGTTGATGCTGATGGAAATGAATGTTTCCCCCGTGGTGTATATATAGCTTCTTTTTTCTAGTATGTATGGATGGGGAGAAGATGGCAGTTGCCTTAGGCTTTAGTTTTCTTTTTTTTTGTTGTTGTTTATTTAACTACTTGCAGCATGTGCAAAACACTATAAGATTCAATTTTACCAGAAAACAAAATACTACATGGACTGGCCAGTGCTCCAAGGTGATGCTAAGGTGTCCAGCCACTGAGTCTGTATTTGCTCTAAGCAGCAGCTCAAAATATCTGCCAAATTTGTTTTGTTAAAATTTCTGTGTTTTAACATCTGGATATATCTGGTCATATCTTCTCTAACTTGCAATTAATAGATTCTCCAGATGATGTAGAAAAGTCCTTACATTTACTTGGAAAGATCTGTTTGCCAGGCACTCTCTTCTCTCCCTCTCTGCTCTCTCCTCGCTCCTCTTCCTCACTCCTCCTCACTCTTCCTCTTTTCTTTCCTCCTCCCTCCCTCTAGGCGTAAATATTGTGTTAAATATTAAATAAATATCAAAACTCTTGCAGGTTTTATAAAAAGCAAACCTCTGGTCAGCTGGAGTAATACAAGTTACTTCAGTAGATGATCTAAAATTCCTTTTAGCTTCAGGAACATTTATGAAATCTGATTGAATATCTGAGAAAGTGGGTGTCAAAGAAATGCTAGGAAGTTCCAAGTTGGTATGACTAGGCAGACTTTATGATTTTCCAGAAAACGTGTTGTGGAATTTAGTGCTTTTGTTGCAATCTTTGGTCCTGTTCACTCTAAAAAGGAAATGAATATTCAGGATGATTTTTTTTTGCTTGAATCTCTGAACTTCAAGTGCAAGCTTCTACACTTGTGGATTTAGAAACTGACATTAATAGATTGAGAGAAAAGTCAGAATTTGACATTACCTGACAGAATAATTTTCAAAAGTATTTTCATGTTAATTATGACACATCCTTTAAACAGATAAGCCACTTGTGAGAATTAGAGAACATCTTAATGAATTATCACTTTTTGTAATAATAAAAATAAGCAAAAAAAAAAAATTGTCATCTGATGAAAATAATTAATGAAATATACCCATATGAATAGTATATGTCTATCTACTTATGTATACAAAAGCAGTTGAAGCTTTCTTTACACATACAAAGCTTGTGGAATATTATATGATTTTTGAACTTTTACATCTGCAATAGGAAGGAATTCTGTAACTTGCTGTTACTTTCATCTGGAGTACTGTGTCTGGCTCCAGGTTACCCAGTACAAGAAATAGATGGATTTATTGGAGCAAGTCACAGGGTCACAGAGATGATTAAAGGGCTGGAGCAGCTTTCATATGAGAAGAGGATGAGATCACTGGAGCTGTTCAGCCAGGAGAGAAGGTGGCATAGGGGTATATTATCCATGTGTATAAATACCTGTTGGGAATGAATGAAGAAGAGGGAGCCAGACTTCTCTCAGTAGTACCCAGAAGAAGCAGTTGCCACACATTAAAACATGATATTCCGTCTGGGTATAAGAAAGCACTCTTTTAGTGAGAGGACAGTCAAACACTGGAACAGGTTGCCCAGACAGGTTGCAGAATACCCATCCTTGGAGATCATTCAAAACTTGTCCTGGGCAACTTGCTGTAGGTGACCCTGTCTGAGCAGGGAGATTGGAGTAGATGATCTCTAGAGGTCCCTTCCAACCTGAATGATTCTCTGAACCTATGATTCTATGCTAGGGGAAGAAAAAATAATCAAAAGGCATCTTTTTTCTTTTAGCTGTGGGGAAAAAAATAATGGGAGAGTAAACAATTCTTTCCCTGTACTTTCCATGAAAAATTCCTTCTTTTATTTTGTTTTTAATTTTAAGTTTTGCAAAACATCTAAAGTTTTATAAAATTGTCAGCATTTATAAATTATACCATTCTGAAAATATGGAAAGCAAACATTTTCTTTTTTTAATACATTTTTTTCAG
>NW_009649582.1:582497-595794 GCF_000708025.1 Charadrius vociferus
TTGAAATTTGCACATTTATTCTTTTGTTTGATTCGTTCCTCTGTAAATTATTTTAAATCTCCTCTGATTCTAACTTGCTTGTCATATAAGTGGCAATAAAAACATCTTATATTAATCCAGCATCCCTTGGAGGCAATTTTTCTGAGGTTTAGTTTTGACACATTGAGAACGAGCAGGAAAATACCATTTCTTTTACAGTTTGTAAGAATCAGAGTACTGTATTATTCCTTTACCATGGAATAAGAAACTAGACTCCTTCAAGTTGGAATGCCTTTGAGTATTGAAAAAAAAAAAATAAAAAAAATATGCATACACGTATTTTTAAGCTGCATAGTCTAGAAGAATTGTGTGTATGTACATTTTCAATTAAATGTCTCAGTTCACTTTGGCAGATTGAACAATGTGCCATTTTGCTTAGCTTGTAGATAGAGTGAGCGCTATGGAGCCAGTTCTGGGAACTGTACCTACATTTAGGTACAACTGCATCTTGAAGGTACAACTGCATGAAATTGTTGATTCTATGGTGAACGCTATTAATGCTGACTGACAGGACACGAAGACAGTTAACTGAAAAAGCCCACAGCTGATTTCTCAGCTAAGCTGTGTCTGGAGAAGCTGTTTTTAACTATTTATAACTGGAACTTAGCAGAGAAACATTTGAGATAATTGTGTCTTGGAAATTTTAAATTGTTTCAAGAAACTTCAATGTTACAGAAAAGCCATTAAGGTCATTGTTTTCATTTCTGCAAATTATACTTCTTTTTAAATAGAACTGGAGAGACATTAGATGGGAGGGTTTTGTTTTGCTTTTTTAATGATTAACAAAAATGGAAAAATATCTTCTTATGAAATCACAGACTAGGTTATCAATTTATTCTGCATTTTAAATGACTTGGGAAAATATAGAGATGCGAGCATGTGTCTGTAAACTAACTAGTATTGATTATTGCTTTTGTTAGTCACTTAAGAATTTTCACTTGAACTGTTTGTATTGTTACAGAGACCAATTTGAGAAGAAAATGAACTTTACTACATAGGTACCATAACCAATAACTTTATTACATGATAATTAAAGAGAGATTATGACAACTTTCTCTGAGTATTAATGTAAATTACTGAGCAAATACAGAAGTTAACCTGATGGAATTAATTAGATGACATTAAATAAATGAGTTCACAAGCCAAATAAAATAAACCCTAGAAGGTGAACTTTAGCAGGCATTTAATAATAAATGGAAATTAGTAGAAGATATATTGGTGACGTTATTTAAAACAGAACTGAATTCTTAGAAATAGTCGGGCATACAAACAGAGCTTATTTCACATTTAAAGTAGGAACTTTGAAAATTTATACTTATATTTATTTTGAACACCCGATCCCTAAAATCCGCTTTGAATCCAAAAAATGGGGTTTTCTTCTTCCTTGATAAGGCATTTCAGAGAGGTGATCTGAAGAAATTGGCATGAGTGCTGTGCCATCCAGACATAGCCAAAGGAAGTGATATAAGAGTAACTCACACTTCAATGAACCCTATTGCTACATTTAGTCTAGTTACGAGCGAACAGGAATGCAATATAAAAGGAATTAAGAATTTCTTCTTTGTCCAAATCCCGTTTAAGTAAGTGGTACGTGACCTTCGTAGTATCTGCTCCTTTTCCCTGGAATTATGCTCACCTTTCCAGTGTCTCTTTGAGTACCAACATTATCTGCTGGCTTCCTCATGCAGAAGGCAGTGTGAAGGCATATACTTCAATTTGTCAGCGTCCCAAGGTCAGTGCTTAGAGGAGCATGATGTTCACAGTGGGGTTTCCTTCTTCTTTGAGTCATCTTAGGCAATTATTCTTATAAACTTCTCAAACTGGTGTTTTGGGGGCTTTTTTTGTTGATTCCCAGTTACTGTTTTGAATTTGCAGAATAGCCTCCCCCATTCTCATCGGCACCAAAGGCTGATGAATGTTATACAGTCTACCTGGGTTAGTCAGAGCTTCACTACGTATGATTTTCACAGAACCTAAGCTCAGACAGGGTGAGTAATAGCCACTCCATTACCGAACAATTGCTGTTTCAGCTCATACAGCTAAAAACAGCTCTAGCCAAGGCAAACCCAGCCAAACACTGAGCCCTGCCATGACAGGTCAATGCAATGCCAGTGGCCGTTTAATGTTAGTAGGGTAGAAATCATATTTACTGGGCTACATCAGTTGCCTAAACCAAGACTTTAAGTATTTTCTCAGACTTGGGATCCAGGACCTAGAGTTGTGTCCAGGCTGTTCCTTAGGAGGTACTAATAAATAGACCGCGTATATATTAAAAATACTTATATATATATATATATTAAAAATTCTGTAATGTCTAATTGTCTGAATTTGTTATGTGGAAAACAAATTATGTTAAATCCATTCTTCAGTTTGAGGGGATAAAAAAAACTAAAGCAACATCTTACATATGAGTTAGGGATAAGGGAAAGACCAGACAAGTGGTAAAGGTCTCTATAATTGAAGAAAGAAATTACTGGTTTTATAGACTAGGTTTACAGTAAGTGATACAGAAAATGATAGCATTAACAAAGAGGAATTTCAAAAGGGGGAAAACTGTGCTTGAGTATTGGAAAAATAGCATATTATATAAAAAGTCAAATGTTTTTGATAGTAGCATCGTCAGCAGAAACGAAGAAAGAAATTGAAAGGCAGCTTAGGAAATTCAGTTTAATATTTTGCCTGAATTGAGGAAAAAAAAAAAAAAAAGTGATGGCCTTCATTGTTGGTGGCAAACATGGAGGGCATAGTTCACATTGTTGAATGCAGTCCCTTTCTTCTTGGTAAGTCCTAGTGGCTATCACCAATTTATTATTTATTGCATACAACCCTGCATTATTTTCAGACAGTTATTTTGCAGTTACTTAAAAAAGATATAAACATAATAGCTCTAGGTTATACATGTAGCTGTAATAAAAAGATCTTATAATAAGCTTAACTATAAAAAGTATGAAAAAACTATAGCTTAAGTGTTATGGTTGCTTTCTACAGGATATTTGTAGATCGTATTTAAGTTATAAAATATCTTCATATATGATGATAAAAACCATTGAGCACTATAGCTATCTAAAGATACTGTGCTGTAACTTCTTTATTAAAACTTTCTGTGTTAATATTATTTTTGCTTCAAATTGCTTATTTTTCACCCACACTCCAAATCCCCATATGCTTACCATATAAATGTATAGGAAGAAACAGAGGAATTAAATGGAAGGTAATACTAAAAATGTACATAGTGTTAATGTATCTATAAGCTGGGAAAGTGTCTTATACTCGGACGGTAGGAAGTTATTATGTATTCTGTTAACACAGCCGTCTCTACAGTTAACTTTTTATATCAACTTAAAGGACACCTGAAATCTGACAGTCCAGCCGCAGGCTTCATAAAATGAAAGCATGGACACAGTGTAATAAATAATAAATAGCATTTGGCATAGCAGTATGGTGCATTGTTTCCTACTTTAGCACTGCATTTAAACAGACTAAAAGCTGCACATGGGAGAATTTAAGCCCTGGGCATAGATTTGTCAAAATAATAAAAAAAAAAAGCGTCTAAAATACAACCACCAAGAAAAAAGAATAATCTGAAAGCTTCAAGGCGCCTTTTGTCAACTTTGTAGAAACCAAATCACTTCATCTAGTGTGACATATGTACTGTAATATATGGTGTGCCAAGTCAATTAAATCGCTAATTGTCTGCTTTTGAGAAAAACAGATGGTGGGTCAAATTTTATTCACTTTCAACAATCTTAGGCCCCACACCTATTGGTGATATGCTCATATTTCTCAGTGGGGAGTTTAAAAAAAGACTGCCAATGTCTTTTTCAAATGACTTACTTTCCTTCCCCCCACTCCCCCACTCCTTGTTTTCAAGAGTATTTAAAAATGTGGGGGCTTGGGTTTTTTTTTGTTTTTTTCTTTTATGAGGGTTTTGTGGTTGTGTTGTTTTGTTTTTTTTCTGTTTAGTCATCCAAAATGCTGTTGTAGGTTAGAAATAATTATATAAAGATGTACAGTAGAGATTGGAAGTTTTCTAATTTTGATTTCTTCAACAATTTATTAAAGGTTATAAAATTAATTGGCTTTTACATGGCCTTATTACTCAGCTGTCTGGTGCCTGGATTTTTTTTCCTCATGATTTCTACAGGTTTTTCCAGTTCTTTTAAGTGTCTTTTGCAATAACCTAACAATGGATGTATTTAGGACACTTGGATGGACATCTGCACCATAATTAAAATCAGTAAATATGTGGTGTATTCTAAACTTTTGAGAGTTTTGTTCTTTCTGCTCTTTCAGTGGTGCCTAGTTATTACCTTCTATGCCAGGACAGCATCTTCTCCTTGCAGATAAACTCTTGTTCATTTTTCTGATTTCTTTTGATAGGTATTTCTGCTAAAGCAGAACACTCTGTTAGGTAAGTTCTATAGTAAATATTTTCATTTAAAATATTATTCTAATAAGATTAAAAAACTGAAAAGGTGCAAAGAATTGCATTCCATTAGTGTGAAGCTGTGTGCAGGTAAACTATGGAAAGCCAACACAAAACTAGCTAATTCCTTTTATCTTTGTGATTAGCAAGCCAGAGCTAACCTGAGCAAAAGAATCATCATTCTGTAGTCTTCCTCAGTGACTGTAAGCCTCCTGTTTCCAGTGAGCCCAATACTACTGAAGAAACTTAACATTTCACCACACATGATCACTTCGTATTTTCTTCAAAATCAGTAGAAACTAAGCAGAAATATCATGAAAGCATTTTGTCCTTCTTTTTTTCTTTTTGCTTCTCATAAATATTTTCCATTCTTTTCCCCATAAGGGGGTCAGATGTGTCCTAAAAATCCAGAGATTTCTCCATTTAAACATATTATAAAAAATGATTTAAATTGACATTTCTATTTTAAAATGTGGTGGTTTAGATTTTTTTTTAATTCAGCAAGTGGGAAAAAAAAAAAACAAATTTGGTCAGAAGCTTAAAAAAGAAAAAAGTTGTTATTTGCACAAATTGTGCTAATTATTCCTAAGACCTTTGGAGAGATACGACTTAATGTTACCTACAGAAATAGGTTTATATTAGTATAATTCTGGTTGGATTTTTGCCCATGGATGATTTGGCCATAAAGTCAGCATTGTGGTCTCTGGTTTTCAATCTCTAATGCAGCCAAGATAAATGCATTTAGGTCTACTACCTCTGTGCTGAGGAATTTACATATTGTCACCTATCCTGGTGTCTAAATTGAAGAGACATGTATTCGACAAATGGACAACTCGGTGGATAAAGTACTGGCTGGACGGTCGCACTCAAAGAGTTGCTGGTCGATGTTGAAATGGAGAGCAGTGACGAGTGGCGTTCCTCAGGGGTCCGTCCTGGGACCTGTACTGTTCAACATCTTTGTCGCGGACATGGACAATGGGGTCGAGTGCACCCTCGTCAAGTTTGCTGATGATACCAAGCTGTTTGGTGAGGCAGACATGCTGGAGGGGAGGGATGCCATCCAGAGAAGGCCCTGGACAGGCTGGAGAGGTGGGCCCAAGCCAACCTCATGCAGTTCAACAAAGCCAAGTGCAAGGTCCTACATCTGGGTCGGGGTAATCCCAAGCACAAATTCAGGCTCGGTGGGGAATGGCTGGAGAGCAGCCCTGAGGAGAAGGACCTGGGTGTGCTGATTAACCAGAAGCTCAGCATGAGCCAGCAATGTGCAGTCGCAGCCCAGAAGGCCAAATGTATCCTGGGCTGCATCAGAAGTGTGGCCAGCAGGTCAAGGGAGGTGATTCTGCCCCTCTACTCCACTCTTGTGAGACCCCACCTGGAGTACTGCATCCAGCTCTGGAGTCTCCAACATAAGAAGGATATTGGCCTGCTGGACCGTGTCCAGAGGAGAGCCACGAGGATGATCCGAGGGCTGGAGCACCTCTCCTATGAGGAGAGGCTGAGAGAGCGGGGGCTGTTCAGCCTGGAGAAGAGAAGGCTCTGGGGAGATCTTATTGTGGCCTTCCAGTACCTAAAGGGGGCCTACAGGAGAGCTGGGGAAGGACTTTTGACTAGGGCATGTAGTGACAGGACAAGGGGGAATGGCTATAAACTGGAAGAGGGCAGGTTTAGATTAAACATTAGGAAGAAGTTTTTCACTTTAAGGGTGGTAAGGCACTGGAACTGGTTGCCCAGATAAGTTGTTGAGGCCCCATCCCTGGAGGTGTTAAAGGCCAGGCTGGACCTGTCCTTGGGCAACCTGGTCTAGTGGGAGGTGTCCCTGCCCATGGCAGGGGGTTTGGAAAGCAATGACCTTCAAGGTCCTTTCCAACCTAAACCATTCTATGTTTCTATGATGTGAATAAGTTCACCTGTTTACAAAGTGCTCATTTTTCCACTTTTTTATTAGTTGTGATACCTCTGAAAGGCCTTGTTTATTATAAATATGAAAGTTTTCTTGTTGTTTGCTGATACATTTAGTATTAATTTATTTTTTCTGGAATATTTCAAATAAGGATTATTGCCAGACTTAAATATTTCTTCTTTTTATAAAATTGTCATAGTTCTAGGGTATGGTAGAGTTGAACCATGGACTGATTCACTGTGGGGAGCCAAAGAAGATTTTGGTACTGCGTTGTCACCCAAGCTGAAAGTGAAGATGAATCATAGGAACATAGGGTGATCTGGGCCCAGTGCAGCCACAATTTCGCACTACTCTGGTTCCTCTGCCATCATTACTGAATGGCTAGTAATACCTTTGACATACTTAAGAAATGAATGGGGTTCAATAATGATAGTCTTGTTGCCACAGAAACCTCTTTTAATGAGCAAATTGCTTAGTGTATCCCAAGTAGAATTTTGCTTTGTATCCAAGTTTCTTTTGTTCAGTGAAATACATGTATACATACCGTTTCAGTATTGGATAAGTTCTCAGAACTTCAGCCACTTGACTAAAGAAGAAAATGAGGTGACTGGTTTGTTGCTTTTTATAGCTTCTTTTCAGCTTTTTATGGCAACTTAGTTGTCTAAAGAATTTTTCTGTGAAAGGAAATATCTAGTGGCAGATATTAAGTTTTCTTGAAATTATGAACATTTGCCTTAAGATCTAATTTCAAATTACTGTGATTTCATTAAAATGATTGGTAGCAAGTGAGGGGCAGGGTAAAGGAAAGTCAAACTCCTCCTAAAGTGATGGAGCTGGTGCGAACAACCAAATTTAGATTTTGAGCAGTTTCGTAGGACCGTCATCTTCAGAAGCATGGATGGCACCCCATGCTAAAGCACAACCTCTCCAAATCGTATTGTGGACATGGCATGGAAAATGTTAGAGACAAGGTGAATGATCAGTCAAAGGCAGATCACAAAGCATGTTATGCACAGAAGTGCTTCATGTCCACATATCTTGCAGAACTGAAATAATTTGCTGGGTGTTTTTAGTGAAATAAATTAAGTGTGGGTAAAATCCCATGAGATCTCATCTGAAATGATCCAAGAATTAATGTCACTCTTTAGACTTCTCATTTTTCATGCTTTCTACTTTTATCTCATTTTTATTACTTTCCCACTTTTAAGCACCACTTACACCACTACTTTCAGTAGTGGTAGTGAGCTGATTATTGATGAAGTGAATCTTTATTTTTCTTGCAAGTGGTTCCAAATCTTGTTGGAGATTCCATTGTCATTTGCATTAGTCAGACCTTTAAGGTGAAAATTTAGCCTTTTCAATACTGCCATCATGAGTTTGCATTCAACACTCACATTTATAAATTTAAATGAGTGTGTAGGAATATACTTTTGTCAGCAAGATTTGTTGAACATACTTTTGTGTAACTGGCATCTGTTAGAATTTATCTGATTTTTACTTTTACTCTAATACCTATCAGTCTTCAAATAGGCAAAACAATTTTCAACTGCAGAAATCAAAGAGCCCCAGCTTTGATTCCTCTCAATCTACAGAGGTTCCCTTTAACAAAGGACATTTCTTTTGCCAACTTTGCTAAAATACAAGTCTTTTTAGGCATGTTTCTTTCTTTTTGTCTTCATACAGGGATTAGAACTATATCTTGGCACAATTTGTAGGTGACATTTTATAATAATTTTATGGTTTTCCTCCCATCACCCTTTGATTTTATATTTCTTTAGTTCATTTTCAGGCTTCCTTCAGATGACAGCAGACATATAGATGTTATCTTCCTATTCTCTCAGCCCACAGCAAGCACAATTTTCATTAAGCCTCTTGAATCAGTGAATTTAATTCAATGAGACTTAGGAGTCCCAGTTTAACTTGTATACCTAGAAACTGTAGGGATCTGTCATTAAATAAAACTCATTATGGTAGAATGTTGTACTTGTATTTAGCACTTGCATGTTTTATGGCTGGTTTTAAAACTGTTATTTTGGTTTAGGCTGTTGCTGTGCATGTGTTTGCATCCATTAGAAGCTGTAAATGCATTTAAATGAGTTCCAAGGAATGCAAGGGGTTCTAACTTATCTGAATTTAAATATCTTTCTTGGTGGTCATGAGGGGAATAGTTTTATTTGGAAGGTGAAGGACATGTTATTTTTTGGAGTTCATTATTTTATATGCTTTTCCCTACTTTGATATTGAGGCAGTTTTCTGCTTTTACTTTCTTTGCTATGACTGTGGTAAATATTAAGGGTCTGACCTTGAAATTGCAGAAATAATGTAGAGCTAGTTATGTCTCTTTTTTCTTTCTTTTTTTTTTTTATGATCCTTGCTATAGTTCCAATTGATTTTTCTGTTATATGGTATTTCCTGTTTCAAAAATTAGGCACATGATTTTGATTTAGCTTTTGTTTTGAAAAATGCATGATCCATGATTATGCAGTTCTTCTGGAAACTGAAGAAGATGTGTATGCTGCATAATTTCCCAAGTACCTCACATGTGCTTCTTAAAAGTGATCAGTTAATCTACTTAGCTTCCATGGAAACAAGGAGAAATTAAAGAATGTGGTGGCTCTTTGATAGGCATTGGGAATGGTAATACTATTGCCTCCTTACCTTTTTGGCAAAATTGGGGTGCTCTGAATAGAATAAATAACTGAATTGTGCCTATCATTGAAAAGCAACAGTTACTTTATTTTTAATCATTCTGCATTTAAAAGGTACTCCATGAAGGGAGGTTCTGTCCTGTCGTAGTAAACTTTTTATTCATGACTGAAGAGACTGAATATACTACATTATGAACATCAATAAATATCACATTAATTAAAAAAAACCTCTCAACAGCACAAGTTACAGTTGCAATAAATATTCTGGCAGTAGCTTTGATGTCTACTTTCTCCCTATAAACATTAAAGAGAGTAATGTCTTAATTGCTAATAGCCTGCCACATAACACAATTCTAACTCTGAAATCTAGGTGGACCTTATCTGATAACTGTTTAGCCTTCTCTCAGGTCTTTACAATTTTTATTACTTACTTTTACAAATATTGGATAAAGTCTGGACCATAAAAAAGCACATGAAAACCTATGTTAATATAATTCCTTTGCAGCTGTTACTAGATGATGTCTAATACCTGCTATGCTAACATAAACATAGACAAACCTAACTGAATAACAATGTTTGAAAGCAAGACAATTTCTTCATTAAACATCTGCCATAAAGAAAACTATTTTTAAATGTAAGTGAGATTGGCTGTGTGTTCATTCTATTAAAATTTGGATGTCTCTAAAATAAAAGTTAGTATCTCTCTCATAATTAAAAAAAAAAAAATAAAAATTCTGTCTCGAAAATTTAGCTCAAATGTAATTAATATTTTAAAATCTGACTGAGTCCATAATTACAACTTAGAGGTATTTGAAGTGACCTCTTCATTTTATGAAGAGCTAACTCATACGCCCAGTAATATTTTAAAAGTCAGAGTTGTTTATGTAGAAGGGAAAGCATGAATCAGAAACCTGTTTAGTCTCTCAAGACTTGTATGTTATTTTGGCACCTGGATGGATGGTGTTTGAGAGAAGCACCAGCACAGGTCCCAGTGGTCCTTTTCCACTGTGCCAGAATTAGCGTTTATCCAGAAGCTGTTTAACTTTAGATATGTGGTTCAGTCTGGGCTGCAGCAGTTCATTTTCAAAAACTACTAATGAAACATAATACAATGGAGGTGAAAAGTTTATCTAAATAATACGTTGTATTTTTTCCTTTTGCTTAAGTTAGGTATGGAGTGGATTGAGTTCAAGAACTGTGGGGTGGGGGTATTTTTGGATAGTAGTCTTTTTGCAAAGTCAATTGTTCGAAAATTAGGAAGTGTCAGAATGTAAGTTACCCGTGAAAGCATAATTCAGCCTCTGTGTGCACATTCATTATCATACAGTCTTTAATTACACAGTCACTCAGTATTTCCCTTAGGCTCCCTGCCTCGTTCATTGCATTGGATGAATGGTGTCTGGGAAATGCAGCAGCTGTTTAATATTTTTAACCTCATCATTCAAGTGTTGGCCTTTGCCTTATTTACTGCACACTCTTTAAAGCCTGCAATAAATACACAATGATTCTAGCTTGGTTTTAGCATATATATGATCTTATTTTCTAATCATAACAAAGATCATAATGCTTTTTTCTCCAAGATAAAAAAAAAATAAAAAAAAAATCATTATCATCCTACTGTTACATGTGAAGAAGATGGGACAAGGATAAATCAGGACCTATTTCATGAAGTAGTGGCAAAAATACTGTTGGAACTTACAACTTACTTCATGATACACAACTCAGGCTTTATTGCTGCTAACCAGACTGTGATTTTGAGGGACTGTTGAACTGATGCATTGCATCTCTCATTTGCTTTCCTGATATTTCTGATTGCTTACACTTTTAACTTAATGGGTACCAGGATTTCAACCTAGACACTCCAGAAATGAAACTCACATGGGAAGTGGCCAGATGTTAAAATTGTGTTTTTTCATTCTCTCTAGGCATATACATTAAGTGTTATTACCCATCTAATGAGGCTGGCTGTTTTACCTCAAACCAGGACACTAGCATATATAACACATCACAAACTACAACTTCTTAGATTCTTCTCATCACATTTTTAACTGCAACAGCATGCTCTTGTCTTCAGGTAGCTTAGCTGACACTTTACTCACGTTACTTTCTCTTCTATGTTGACAGTATCTCAAGAATTGACATCTGAAGCTCATTTGTAAACATAGTCCAACTTTTTGAACTATAGTAACTGACATAAGTAAAACTAAGTTCACCCATAAAACCAATATTTGAGCAACTGCTGTAAATTTACTCCATCAATATTTTTTCCTTTCTTTCCGACCTTTTTTGTTTAAAAGATTTAACACCTAATTGTCAATATATTGATCTCCTTGTCTAGCAATATTCCTCAGGGCCAAAGGAATTCTGCTTTCTGCATTTATGTATATTGCAGGAATCTGCTAGATTAGTATGCTTATTTCTCAGACTGAGCTTATAGTTACATAAGAAAGGAGTAAGACATCGTCCCAACCTTATTTCTATACACTTGACAGCTTGTGTATTAGAGATATGCTGGGGGGGATAAAATAGGAGAAAATACATTTAAAATTAAATCAATTTTATCAAGGAAATAAAAACCTTTATGAAGAAAAACTTATTCAGCATGTTAGACTACATATTGTCATTAAAATCTGAGTCTTCCCTAAGCTGCCTGTGGTTGAAATTAATGTGAATAAGTTTGCCTCTTCAGAGTATGAAAGGCCCATACAAATTTCATTACTGCTATTATCCATCTCAGGATTAATAAACCTTCTAGCTTGATCACAGAAAGCTGTTGAAGATTATTCTTTTTGTTTATGTTTCCCCAAACCCTTTCAGTTTCTTTTCCAAACCCTGCCTTGCCTATGGCCTTAGACCATCAAAACATAATGCCATTAAAATAAGATTGATTAAGACCTTAAGTCTTCCGTTTTTTTTTTTCTTAATGTCCTTCCTATCCATTAGGTGTAGCTGTGATTGTAAACAACTGTAAGTCAACGCCATCTTTATCTTTCCCTTTATGCGTGTAATGCTTTATTCCTCATTGGTAAAAGGAATTCTCTTGCACTAAAGGGGATTACGACCACTGTAGACTTGGAGTTTTGTAATAGCTGTTCCCTTTCCAAAAGCTATCTTTTAGAGCACAGGAGCAGGCAATTCCAAAGTGTCAGAAGTCAAGCAAACAGGGCAGAAGGATGGCTTAGATGAACAGGGATCATGTTCTAGAACCTAGATGGAAAAGGGAAGTGTATGGACATTGGAAGCATAGACAGGTGACACAGGAGGACTACAGAGATATTGTTTGTTGCTGCAGGGAGAAAATTTGTGCAGCCAAAGCTCAATTAGAGTTCAAGCTGTCCAGCACTGTGAAGGGCAGCAAAGAGGGCTTTTAAAAACATGTTAACTACAAAAGGGGGATCAGAGATAACATTAGTCCATTATTTCATGAGGTTGATCAGCTCACAAATAGACACAAAGACAAAGCAGAGACATTTAATGCCTTCTTTGCCTCTGTCTTTAACAGAGGTCCCTGGGACCTCCAGAGTCCTGTGTTGGAAGACTGTGACTGGAGGAGTGATAAACTCCCAGACAACTCAGAACTTGTTTGACACTTGCTGCTCCAGCTGGATGCATATAAGTCTATGGGGCCTGATGGGATTTATCCCAGGGTCCTGAAAGAGTAGGAAGATGTTATTGCAGGACGTCTCTTCATAATTTTTCAACAGTCGCGGGAATCTGGAGAGGTCCCAGTCGACTGGAAGCTGGTAAATATTGTCCCAGTTTTCAGTAAGAGTAAGAAGGAAGACCCTGGTAATTACAGGTCTGTCAATCTCACTTCAGTGCCTGGTAAAATTATGGAGGTTGTTCTAGGATTTATTGAAAAACACTTGAGAGACAATGTAGCCATTGGTCATAGCCAACAGGGGTTCATGAGGGAAAAGTCCTGTTCAACTAACTTAATTTCCTTTTATTGCAAGGTAACCCATCTAGTTGACCAAGGGAAGCCAGTAGATGCGTTTTTGTTTTTTTGGGTTTTTTTTTTTTTTTGACCTTAGCAAAGATTTTGATACTGTCTCTTACAGTATCCTTCTGGACAAAACGTCATGCATACAGCTAGTTAAGTCTGTAATATGTTGGATGAGTAATTGGCTGATGGGTGGGGCTCAAAGAGTTATAGTAAATGGGGTTACATCAGGCTGGTGGGCAATCACCAGTTAAGCAGATGGATTTTATTATATAGTGACATATTACTACAACATACAGTTTTAAGGATGTCTCATTATTTTGTGTTATTTTTAATCTTGA
>NW_009649582.1:595819-655791 GCF_000708025.1 Charadrius vociferus
CCCTACACTTCATGGGGTAGCATAATCATTTAGCACCTCTTTTTACTTAAAAACTCTTATTTATAATGTAGTCATCCTGGACTGTTAGCTGTCTTATCCCTAAAAATGATCATTTTTGTAGATTAAAAACCTTTCCTTCCAAATATTTAAGATGGAAAACGTTCATTAAATCCTGTTCTCCTCAGTACATTGTAAACACAGAGCATCACATGAGTTGTTTGAAATCCCTAAGCACATTAATGTGATTTATATCCGCTAAGTTTTGTCTTACTGCTCATTTTACAGAACCATACTCTTCTGCTAGGCTTTTTGTTGGACGAAATTTTTGGTACAGTAATATCTATGATACAATAATAAAGATTTCTGAACAATGCGCTAGATCTCAGATTTGTATACCAGGAGATTTCTGGGTGGTGATTACTTATTTTTTAGTTATTTTACCTGTGAGAAAGAATAAAAACTAGATTTATTTTTTTTTCTAAGTAAATTAGTGAGGTTTAATTACATTTCAATGAATTTTTAGGTGTATGTTCTAAGAAAGTGTTGACCATTTGTTTCCCTTAGTAACTGGCAAAGTTGTTTTTCTCTGTCTTTTATGAGTTAAGTAGGGGCAGGAATTATTTGACCAATAACTTTTTGTAGCTGATGGGTGTGACAAAAAGGCAGAGTGCTGGAAGAAATTACAAAAATCATATACAGTAATCAGGGACTGAACTTTATTTCACAGTAATTATGTTTCAGTGATTTTTATTTTTTTTTTATAACAGTGAAATATGACAACATATTTTTTGGACATTAATAGTAATTGAAGCAGAAAAAATTAAAAAATAGTGTGTGTGGTAATTTGACTTTTTTGTTGTTGTTGTTAAGTCATAATTAAAGCAGTAGATATGATACTCTAACATGATATAATAGTCTTTTGGAATAGCACAATCTTCCACGTGGCTATGGAAACATTTTTACGTTGGTTATGAGGATGCATTGATGAGTCATTTATGAGTTGGACTGTTCTATCACTTCACATTCTGACAAGATACTTGTAATGCTCCTGTGAATTTGATAATACTATTCAGGTAGATATGACGTACACGTAAAAAAATCATTGTAATATCATTTAATGAAAAAATTGCAAGCAGTCTTGTTTTGATAATGTCAAAGGAAATAAACATTAGACAAAACAATATAACGTTGTACTTTAAAAATGATGTTAATATTTCAGAAGATGATGCCTTTATCTTTTACTAGCTGTGTTGTTTTATGAAGCCAATAAAATTTTGAAAGCCAGAAAAACTGCTTTATAAAGTCCTCTTTTGATGCAGTTTTTTGTTTAATTTGATGCCTCTATCTGCTCTAGTAAAGCTATGATTAAAAAAAAAAAAAGTTGGAATCATCAAACCAAGTGTTAATAGAAACCTATCTATATGTTTCAGGGTGCTCTTAGTGTTTGGTTTTGGTTAGATGTTTTGGTTTGTTGTAATGACATGTTAATTTTATTCTTTAATTCTTATATGCGTGGGAATTCATGCATTATTTTCACCTAAATAATAATAAGCCATGCAATTTTCTTTCTTTTTTCCCTCCTTTTCTCCTCTGCTTCTAAACCTCGTGTATTTCTGCAGTTTTGGGGTAAACTAGCTTTAGCTTTATCCTTTGTGAAAAGGGAGAGAATGACAAGCTCTAACTAGATGAGGTTATGAGGAGATAGAAGAGTTGTAAATTGATGGTATGTTCAATATCCAGTTCCAACTGAATCCGTTATTTCTTTTGCACTGGACTGAGACTAGCTGGAATAATCTCACAGTTCCTTTGTTGTCCATGGGATCAAAAAACACTTAATTTAAATTGCTCCAGTTGAATAACACAGAATTGTAGTACCACAAGACATACCACAAATTCTTTCAGAGGTTGACAGATTACCAGTCTGGGTTTTTTTTGGTAGTCCTAAACTGTTTATTCTTCTCTGTTGTTTTGCAGAGCTGAGAGATGGGCAGGTGACAGTCAGGGAAAGCCATAGCTAGCAAAAGAAAAAAAGGATGGTAAATCTTTTATCTGCCTACAAAGGGGTGAACAAGAGAGACAAAAAGAACAGCAAAACCAAACAGGTGAAAACAAAGCCATAATTTCTCCTAAGAGTAATACAGATTTAGAAGTAGCAGATTTGAGAGGCAGTAATAGGGTTCGTGTCCTTGTGGTGCACAGAGACACTTGAGGGAAAGGTGTGGGAAGAATTACACGAATGCCTAGACATGATTTTCTTCCAATTACACCCTTTTACATAACAAGAACAAAATATACTCTCTCCCCATATCAAAGTATCAAGGAAGCAATCTGTTCAACACAGATATGTTGCTATATAAGGGAGAAATAACCTACAATATAACAGATGACATAAAGAGGATGTGCTGATATATGAGATAGAGGAAAAGACAAATATCAAATATTTCTGCCTTGTTTCCACATACTCTTTTTACTAAGTACATACTTACCAATTTGATTATCAGTTTATATTTGTATATTTAAACCATTTGGCCTGTGGCATCTCAGGACCACTGACTCCTACTGTTCTTTGGATATTGTGCCCTGATGAACATTAAAAAGGACACTTTGATAAAGTGATTCATAAATGACTTCATGGTGTTATTTTCTCCCATCAAATTGATACATGTGGACACAGTTTGGCAATGTTCATTGCAGAGACCTGCCCTCCCACTTCATTACAGCAATTGCAATAAAAAATTATAAATAGCAAACAAAACAATGGCACAGTTGTGTGAATTATGCTTATAGGTGTTTATTCTTCAGACCTGATTAGTTCCATGGTTTGCTTTTTTTTTAGCTCCTGATTTTGAATCAGAGGTCCTGTGTTTAAATAAGATTGTTTCTTTATTTTGAATTGAAAAATAGGTTATTTTTTAAATTCAGTGATAGGAATGCTGGTTTCTTTAGTTATTTCTTTAGAAAATCCAATGTCATCTAAGAATATAAAATAGCTAATTTGTGTAATAAAACTCTCATCACAATGATTGGATTAAGTTTAAGAACAACTTATTGCATTTTTGAGTAAATTCTAGAAGTATGTTATCATTTAAATTATTTCTGTTGGGTTAGGCTAGTTTACAATCTTCACATGAGATAAAACGTGTGTTCAAACTGTTTCTCTCCAGGCATTTTTTTTAAAACTTTTAGCCAAAATTGGTGCTTTCTGTCCATAATAGATATTTACTTGTACCCTGACTCAGGTTAAAGAAACAGTGATGAGAAGTATTTCTGTCCTGAACCTTGCTGGAGCGAGGGTCTGGGCTTGAGTCTAGGGTAAAAATACAGCTCTAACACTGAAAGAAGATATCCTTTTTTATTTTCTGCTTAGTCTGATCTCATGCACACGTATTTCTTGCTGCTCTACTATTTTCTGCAGCATATGCTTGTGTTTCTACTCCGTATTCACAAAACATCATAATAAATTTATTAACAGTATATGCTCCATCACACTTAAGCATGCTAACCAGGGTGAAATACTGAATAAGGTTGGGAACACTGGCACTGAAATATGTTAATCACAGACAAATATTTCACCTGTGGTTTTCAGATGAAGCCCTATAATAAGTGTCTAAATTACATTGAAGCCTGAGAATATTTTAAGTTCAACAACTTCTGTGTGGAAGTTTGATTTTTTTAAGGTCTTTGAATAAACTTCTTTAAAATGAAGTATCAATTTATTGCAAAATCATAATTTGTGTATCATACAGAATTGTTCTTAATGTGCATAAGATGACAAGCAAAATATTTACATAACCTTGGAACTATTATGTCATTTATGATTTATTACATCATTTATGACCGACTATGCAGATAATCTTACCAGGATTACCAGTGATATTCCTCCAGTGTTACTGCATGAGGCAGCAACCTAGTTTGCCCATTGGACTAATCATAATTTACACTCAGTATGTTTCTTTTTTGTTTGTTTTACTCTTCTCTTTACTCACCCATTTATCTCTTTCTTCATTTTTCTTGATGTGGTGGGTTAACCTTGTCCGGATGCCAGGTGCCCACCCAGCTGCTCTATCACTCCTCTCCTCAGCAGGAGTGAAAATAAGATGAAAAACTTGTGGCTCAAGATAAAGGTGGTTTAATAAAGAAAAAAAAAAAAGGCCACACACGAAAGACAAGGAAGCAAAAAAAAAAAAAAAAAAATTATCCTCCACTTCCCATTAGCAGGCAATGTCCCGTCACATCCTGGGAAGTAGGGCCCCACTACACATAGTGGTTGCTTTGGAAAAGAAATGCCTTAATAACAAATGCTTCCCCCTCCTTTCTCTTAGCTTTTATTGCCAAGCATGACATTGTATGGTATGGAATATCCCTTTGTTGGAGAGACAGCCTTGACGCTGTGCAAACATTGCTCAGCAGTAGCCAAAACACTGATGTGTTATCAACACTGCTTTAGCTACCAATACAAAGCACAGCACTATGAGGGCTGCTATGGGAAAGCTGTCTCCATCCCAGCCAGACCCAATACACTTGAGGACATCGCTTGTTTGTGTAGAGCATGTGTCTTGCACTGTTTTCTCCTGAGTCAAAACTGGGAGTAGTTACTCTGCTGCACTAGAAAATAGCAGTTATCCCCAAGTTACATTCTTAAACAATTCTCTTTGGAGTATGTGCATCAAAGTGATGACTAAAAAAGGATTTAATTTCTTCCTAGAAGAGAGATGTACAGGCAAAATTTTCATCACTCTGAAAAGTGCAGACTCATGGGGGAAGCAAATAATTTTCTGATGCGTGTCTTACAGAAGAGAAAAATGAAGCACACTGCTGCTGATTATTAATCACTGCAGGTGAAATAATTTAATTTTTTATTTTTTTTTTAATAAAAAGATTGAAAATGTCCTTTACAGTCTTACAGCACCCATTGAACATCACAGAAGCCCATCCTAAAACTTGCTTGACAGGCTTTGTATTGCTTTAGGATAACATTTGATTATTTTTATTTTACATTGTGCTGTGGGTAGCTGCATAAAATTTTTATCCTGACATGTACACCTTCAATTTTAGCTTAGTGTTAGCATTATTTTACTGCTTTACTTAAGATAGATATGCTGGCCTTCAGCAACCTAGCTGCATTGTGACTAAATTTTAAGGTTGAAAAGAAATATTATTCACCTTTATTAATTATTTAGTATATTTTAAAAATAATCTCTGCTAACTTAGAAATATTTCTTGACTTACTGATTTTTCCTAGAGGTAGAAGAAATTCCTAGGTGTAATTTAACAAGAAGCGTCTGACAATGTAGAACACCACAGAAAATTTGTAGTGAATGTCTTTCAAGCTATTCCCTCTGAGTTTTGTTTTGTAAGCTTTCTTTCAAATTTCCTGTGAGGTTTTCAGTTTCTGCACTAGCTTTAGAGTAGCGTAATTTCATTCTGCTGAAACAGCTCCCTTTTTCAGAAAACGTCCCAGTTCTAAGGAGATGACCTTTGAATCATTGTTAGCTATTTAACAATGGGATTTTTTTGAAAACTATGCTTGGAAGAGTGTAACTGTACAGTGGCAGGTGAGGTAATAACAGAAATGCTACTTCTGATCATTTATAACAAGGCAATAATTAAGTGTTGTATAATCAAATTGTCCTACAATGACAGTCAAAAGCTTTCCATATATACAGATAAGGTAAAAAAGCAGATTGTAAAGGCAGTGCAGTCACTAGGTCTTGCATGAGAGTGGAAAGTAAACAGTAATTTTTATCAGCTTCAGGTTGAACATCCAGCTCTGACAATGGAGGTAATTGCTGCATAATTGCTGTTTTGTTCTAAGAGTTTGTTGATTTGTTGTGGCCCAGGAGTATTATATTTGCTGGCATATCACTTGGAATAATAAATCTATAATTATCTCCAGATACTTTGTTGGAAAACTTTTTTCTGTGTTCTCAGTGTTCTAGCAGAAGTGGCATAAGGTGCTTGAGGTTTTTAGTCCGTTCTGTCAGTAAGCCATGCCATTTCTCTTGAATTGGAAACAGTAAGCAAGCAGCTATAGTTGCTCTCCTGAACCTATTTGTAATCTTTCTCACTACTTATACATCATCTGAGCTTCTGAGAACTACAACAGATTTCCAAATAGTATTCAGCCTCACTTTTTCACTTCATCATCTATATTTCATGTCATAAGTAAATGAAAATGGTGACAGGCAGATTAAAGTAATTTTTCTGGCCATCAGGCTATTCACCCTGTCATTTGCTTAAATCCTTCTAACTGGGCTGTCATGTGATGTATGCACAATTTGAATAAAAGTTATTATATCTTCAAGTGTTTTGATGTAATTACTCTAGATGAAAGGTTTTCTCAGTATTGTTCCTGTGGATTAAAGAAAGAACTGGCCCAGGCACATAACCAGATCTACCAGTATTCACATTGTAGTAATACGGGATGTAGCAATGTAAATGTTTGACTGTTCGTGAGCAGTCCTTTACACTGGTTCAAAAATAACATGTGATCCAACTGATCAGGACAGGCTTGTGGTTCCATGCCACAGGGCTTCTGCATAGTTAAACAATGGCTTTACAACTAGGGGAGATCTGTGAATAACCTTTGCAGTGTCTTCATTACAGAATAATCCTAAACACAGTCAGTGATTTACCAGATTCCACACAAAGGTGAATATTGCTGTTCTTCAGCTGTATCTGTAATATTGATGAGATCAACTCTAAGAAGATTCAGAGGTTTTAATAATGCATTCTCTAATGCGTTCCAAAGGGACATGACAACTGTAAAATCAAATGGTGTAGCAACAGTGTCATAAGTACCTTGATTTTTGTGTGGTTTTTATTAGTGAATTTTATAAGAACAAAACTGAAGTCTCTTGCAACACTTTTTGGTAATTTTTGAATGATTGTCTTATTACCCTTTTACATACTTGAAATGGAAAACAACTCTGCTCAATATAAAGGTATCCAATATACATAGCACAGAACTCATCAGGTATGGAATTACTGTCCCTGCATTTTTATTTTAATGTACCTCCGTTTCAGAATACAATATATTCAGGTAGTTTAATCTGTCTCTGACATAGCAGAACCACTAACAGGATGTACATGGCTGTGGTATTCGAGACTCACTCTGTCTCTATACAAGCAATAAAAGGTAGCCATACTTATTTCTGAGATGGAAGTCATGTCATACTTTATCAAACTACATCTGCTTTTCTTCAGTATTTATGCTGAACTTTTTTTTACAAGAAATTTTAGTAATTTGTACTGTATTGAGTAGATAGCAACAGCAGCACAATTTCCGCTGTTTATGCAGTTATGTCCGTGCTTCTCTAATCTGACATTGTAGTTTTGTGCTTTCCTTGCTGTAAGTTTTGATGCCTAGCTTTTTAAACCTTATTTATAATGTTTTCCTGAGTTGAATCAGATTCACTTTTTGTTGTAAGTCAGGATTATAAATTCTACTCCTCCTGTTATCAGTTTATCCTTACCAGCTAGTCCTTCATAATGCGGTGTCTATAGTGAACATGCTTAAGAATAGAATAGAATAGAATAGAATAGAATAGAATAGAATAGAATAGAATAGAATATTTCAGTTGGAAGGGACCTACAAAGATCATCTAGTCCAACTGCCTGACCAATTCAGGGCTGACCAAGTTAAAGCATGTTATTAAAGGCATTGTCCAAATGCCCCTTAAACACTGACGGGCATGGAGGATGCCACCTTTAATCCAAGAGACAACTGTGCGGGTGCTCAGCTTAGTTATTCCATGAGTTGACTCCTTGTCATTTAATATGCCATAGCCCCATACTCATTTGTGATCCATTTAGGACCAAGGTTCTCTTGATTGTTCAAGTTAACACTAATGTTGAAATTTAGAATCATAGAATCATAGAATGGTTTAGGTTGGAAAAGACCTTGAAGATCAGCAAGTTCCAACCCCCCTGCCATAGACAGGGCAGGAGGGAGGGACAACTCCCACTAGACCAGGTTGCCCAAAGCCACATCCAGCCTGGCCTTGAACAACTCCAGGGATGGGGCCTCAACAACCTCTCTGGGCATTTACATATTTACAGCATTTATGACTCATATATTAGGTGTGCAATAGTTCTTTAATGCCAGGAGTGCAGTCTTATGTTTATCACTAGCAGCAAGTGTAATAATATACAGAATGGCCTTTTGTTCAAAGGCACTGTATAACAGAAAGTGTCGTCTTCTCTTCAGCAGCTCTTGGATCCTACTTTCAAATCTATTGTTTCCACTCTATTTTTTTTTTCCCTCTATTATACATGTTATAAAAGTATAAAGTCATACAGGTATAAAAATAAGTTATTAGCTTAACTGGTCTTTGCAAGCTCTGTAATGTTGGATTCAGCTTTAGCAGAGATATCCGCACGACACATTTACAATAAAGTAAGCATTAAAAAATATATTATTCCTCTAAATTTTATTTTGTAGGCAGAAAAGAACAGTTGGTAATATCTGGCCAAAACAATAGCTCAGTGTCAACATGCTAATTTCTTGTGACCTATAAAAAAAATAAAGTTTGAACACTACTTGACAATTAGCACTACTATGCATCACTAAGACAGCTGAAGAGCTATATCTAGTAAACAAAATCAAGTAACATGAGCAGGGATTTGGACTAAAGGACAGTCATAAGTCCCTTCTAACCTAAACTATATGTTTAGTCTGTGCTGTAACTTGTATGTGATGTTGAACTTTAATAAGCATCGTATGTCTGTAAGATGCCTGAACAGTATTTTCTGAATCATATGAAATATATTTTCTCTTTTCTTCTCATATTTAATGAAAATTTCATTGATACACATTATAAAAAGCGAGGTCTATGTATCAAGCCTCAGACAAAGGCATGGTACCATATATCAGTACAAACTGAAAAGCTAACGAATGTTTCTAAACAGTTCTTGAATATGTTTTGAATCAGTCTGAAACAGTGCTCTTGTTTTCTGTGATCTTAATTTCTCTTATATTTCTATTTTAATAAATAATATAATTATTTATATTATAAGTGGTATAAGCTGTCAGTAAGGCTTAGTGCAGGGAGGGGGTGAGGCAGAACACGAGAGGGGGAAAATGACAGGAAGAATAACTGATGTGCGTCTATACTTTGTTAGATGGTTATGTTCAGTGGCCTCTAGTTAATCCAGAACATATAGTTTAAAAAGGCATTCAAACATCAGTTAAATATCTTTATAATTTAGAAACCACATATTTTGTTCTAGTTATTAATTATGTGTTTTAATCTTTAAAACATTTGGTATTAAATTGAATGTACATACAGTTTGAAATTTTATACCTTTGTTTCATGTTCTTTAGATATGTCTAAGTCTTTCTCATGTTCAAATATGCACTAAAAGCAGATCATTTACGCATTTTATAGACTGAGGTTTACTTCAATACATGAATTGGAAAAATTACTCTCATCATCACTTTGACATGTCTCTAATACTGAAATACTGGAGAGACAAATATTTAAATATTTCAAACAGCTTGGACACACAGTCATAGTAGTGGTCTTGCCAGTATTTGACATAGTGGTGAAGTATCTTTCTTAATTTTACTTAATCTTCTCCCATCCGTATGCAAATAATCTTTTCTCTCTAATTTGTATATTTTAACCATAATAGAGATTGAAACAATAAAGCATATTATTGGTGAAGCTGATGCATTACTTTGAGGTTGAATCATCATTTCCTAGGTAAGATAAGACCTAGTTTAATTATTCTTTATTTTACCATTTGGAAATGCTGAGCCTTAACTGTTTACGATGAAATTATATGTACTCAATGGTTGTCTCACTTAAAGTGCTTATGGGCAAATTCAAGCAAAACAATTCAGCAGCGTTGAAGAACATGGCTTCAGGAAAATACATTCTTTTGTAGCCATTAAAAATAATCTCGCAACCTTTTCAACAAGTTCTAGCATTCTTACACATTGGATCAGTGACCTGAAATTTGGTAAGGGGATGAATATCTAACCAGATTCAGTTTGTAAAATTCCAATTTGCATGGGCTTACTCACTTGTTTAAGAGGATTTAGCTTATAGAAACTAAAATCCCTGAGAGCTTAGTCCAAGATGTAGTCTAATCAGAGCTTCTAGCAATACTTTTCTTATTTCCTTTTGAGGGGAAGGGTGGGAATGTGAGAGCACTGCATTTCTAACTTGAAAAAAATCTAAATTCAACAGATGAATTTAGATGAAATTTAGATGCAAGTCTGTGGTGAATAGCTGGCTGTCACAGGTCCATCAAGCTGCTCTCGCTCCCCCTCCTCAGCAGGACAGGGGAAGAAAATAAGACGAAAAAAATCACAGGTTGGGATAAGGACAGGGAGGCTACTCACCAGTTACTGTGACAGGCAAATCAGACTCAACTAGGGGAAGATTAATTTGATTTATTGCCAATTAAAAATAAAGTAGAATTGTGAGAAACAAAAACAAAACTAAAAACACTCCTTCACCCGCTCTTCTTCCCAGGCTCAACTTCACTCCTTCATTCCCAACCTTCTCTTTCCAGCAAGTGGCACAGGTGGATGGGGAATGGGGATTATGTTCAGGTCATAAGATTTTGTCTCTGCCCCTCTTTCCTCCTCGTGTTCTTCCCCTGCTTCAGCATGGGGTCCTTCCCACAGTCTACAGTTTTTCAAGAACTGCTCTAGCGTGGGTCCTTTCCACAGAGTGCATTCCTTCAGGAATGGACTGCTCCAGTGAGGGTCCCCCAGGGGCCACAGGTCCTGCCAGAAAACCTGCTCCATCATAGGCTGCCACAGGTCCTGCCAGGAGCCTGTCCCTGCGTGGAGTCTCCATGGGCTGCAGCTTCTTTCTGGGCATATCCACTTGCTGCAATGTGGGGTCGTCCATTGGCTTCAGTGTGGATATCTGCTCCAGCATAGACCCCCAAGGGATGCAGGGGGACAACGTGCTTCACTGTGGTCATCTGCATGGGCTGCAGTGGAATCTCTGCTCCAGCTTCTGGGGCACCTCCTCCCCTTGCTTCACTGACCTTCGTATCTGCAGGACTGTTTCTCTCGCATTTTTATCACTCAAAGCTGCTTTGCAGCATTTTTTACCTTTTCTTAAATATGTCATCACAGAGGCACTACCAGCGCCGCTGATGGGCTCAACTTTGGCCAGCAGCAGGTCTTTCTTGGAGCTGTCTCTGTCCAACATGGGGCCCTCTTCTCACAGAGTTTACCCCTTCAGACCCCCCAGCTACCAAAATCTTGCCATGTAAACATGTAAAGCCAATAAATACTTACTATATGATTTTTATAGGAGCAAACCCTGCTCTGTCTTTTTAGAGTGAAACTGACAGTTGTATTTTTTTTGTGTGTGTTTGTTTGGGGCATAGTGGTATTTGTTCTGGGGTTTTGTGTTTGGGGTTTTTTTATGGTTTTGGATTCCTTTTTAGTCTGCCCTAGTTTCCTTTTGGAAATATGTGGTTGCCTTGTGCTAGAAGGGAATAACTGACCAAACTAGAAAGGAGCAGGATGAGGGATTATGGGACCAGAAACCTGGGCCAGAAAGCAAGCCACATAGACAGTGTAAAGCCATCTGAACCCAAAGCTCTGTGTAGAAATAGAGAGGTCTCTCTGAAACAGCAGCTTCAGAATGGAATGGAAGAGGTTTACCGCTTAGGTAAGTGAGATACATGAGTTAAACCCTTATAAAGAATATGTGATGAATAAATAAGTTTGATATGGGTATTGACACGTCGATGACAATAATATTATAATATTACTTGTCATAACATAGTGTAATAGTGGCTAGATTGAGTAACATAAGTCACAGACAGGAGGATTTTGCTGATAGGCCCCCTGATAGACAAATATTGTGCCATAGTGTGCATAGTCTCTGAGAAAATGTCAACAGACAACAGGCAGATGCAACTAGTTGATATTGTGGAGCAAATATCACTATAAATGATAATTGTCAGCCTCTTGCTGCATAATTCATGTTGTCTAATTCTAGTTGAGAAGTTCAAGGTGTTCCATTGTTTCTCATAACTACTGTTTTTTTTCAGTGCTGTGTAGTTGTTTATTTTTACCATTCATACTATTACTTCTGTGTGAGTGGATCAACACACAGGTCCAGCGTGTGTTGCTTGGGTTGTTTTTTTTTGTTTGTTTGTTTTTATAGGAATTGGGAACTGTTTCTCTACAGACTTACTGTTTTGCTCTGTTCTGTGACCTTCAGCAAAGGCAAAAGCAAGCTGGAACATCCTGACTAGATGTTTAGCTCAGCAAAATTTGAAAGTTTTAATAATGATAAAGTAACTACCAAATAAAAACCATGGTGGTGGTGTATAGTCACACATATATATTCCAAATAAGATGCAGACAACCATCATGGAATCATTCAAGGCACTGGAGGACAAGAGTTATTGATTGCCATTAAAGAAAAGTTGCAGAGCTGGTACAGGTTCAAAACATTGCCTGTCTTAATACTGTCAGTAAGAGTAACATCAAGAGATTTGAAAGGTTCTACAGATGATATACTAGCTGCAAATAAATTCACAGTTGTCAACAGATGAACTCTGGATGTGTCAAGAGTAATTCTGGATGATAGCTTCAATAGTCTTGGGTTTGGACTTCTGTCTGCACATTTACCATATAAGAAGAAAAAGGACAACACTATTCAGAACAGAAGGGTCAATGTGTATGTGCAAGTCTGCTTGGCTCCCACAGTGCCAGAAAAAATCCCCTGAAATAGTACATTTTCAATTATATGATCTTCAAAAGCATACTGACAGATGCAGATGAAGCTATTGAATCTACTGAAACATTCTATTTTCCTGAAGATTTTCTAATGATGAGTGAAATGCCTTAGTTGAATCAGCACTGACACAAATGAGTTTCCTGCTGCTGCTCATATTGGTAAAATGTTATATTGCATATTTTTATCATAACTTAGAATATTTTCTAAACATTAAAGGACCACAATCTCTGCAGCTTCAATCTCTTTATGGTGATTAAGAGCATGCTTATATTTTTGTAATTGAAATCAAACTATTTAGTCTGTGGAAGAAAACCATTCTTATTTTAAAATGAGAAAAAAAAAACATCCACTTAAATAAAGAGGATTCAGACACATAAATTATAGAATTTATGTAACTGCTAATAAATGGGTTTTAGGCTTAATCCTACCTTAAAAATTATTTCAGACATTTCTGCATATGGTGACTATCCATTCACATTATTTCCTTTTGACGGGCCAAGCAGTAACTGGTGGTCTAAGGGATATTCTGTGTGTTTTCATTGGACCTGTTCATGTAAAGGATCACAAACTTATATAAGATTCCTTGGCATTATTTTTCCATTTACTCTGTCTTGCTACTGCTTAGTTTCTATAGTTCCATAAAGAAAGCTAACAGCTTGGTTGTCTGCTATTAAAAGTTATACTAAGGGACAGCTGCTGAAATTGATAGATGTTTTCTCTCTTTAGTAGAACAGCTTTATTATTTGAGATGTAGCTATGTGATATATAGATCCACTCCAGAATGTGGAATTGTATATTAACCTTTAAAATAAAAATGTTGATAGTTGCATGAAACTTTCTTCAAATTATCCAGTGATCCATCTTTAGTCCAGCTAAAGTCAGGTATACTCAGGAAAAGCTGCCAGGAATTAGTTAAATATGCCCGAACGCAGTTCCTCCAGGCTGAAGTAGCTGTGTTAATGAGAGCAAATGTAAAATAGCTGCTTTCTGCCCATTCTCTAGATTCTTGATAGAGGGAAATTAGCTGAAAAGGAAAGGTGTTGTTGATTCAAAGTTGTAGTGGCTGGGGAGCAAAGAGGAATGAATAGGCAAAGAGGAATATAAAGGTGTATATACACACACCAGTTTCAGAAGAACATAGTGGGAGGGTAAAACATGCCTCCCCTGACATGCATCTTCTCTTCACATCAACATTATACTGGAACAAAACAATAAGGCTGCGATAAGGCTGAGGGAGAAACACCATAATGATAGGGTTCTGGGGAATAAAGTTATGCAGGAAGCAGAAATCTCTTGAGTACAACATAGATGGAAAACAAACATTGCTGCTGATTCTCACAACTTTAAGTGAAATTTTATCAAATGATAAAATGGCAGCTGTTTTTTGCAAGCAAATCTGGAAGTAAGAAGATACTGAGATTTAGCAATTTTTCCACAGAAATTTAGCAAATACTAGAAGCAGGAGAATTTGGAAGAGGAAAAATGGGTCTACTCATTTCTCTGACTTCTCTGACATGCACCAATACTCTAGTATTGATACATGGTTACCGGCTTCTAGCTACTTTGCTCTCCTTCAGTCACTGTAATGCTCCCAGGGCAGAATAATCACTGGATTAAAAAAATATATAGTTATGTTTAGATTTTTGATCAGTTTATTGTTTTATTTAAGTTTTTAGGGAAGAGGAAAACCTCTTCCAAGTGTTGGTGACCGAAAACATACCAATAAAGGAGCGGTTAATGTTTTATTTATTCAGTGCAATTACTTGAAATAAATCAAAATACTATCAGCATCAAACCTTAAACCCAGAAAATTGAGATTTAATATTAAATTAATCTGAAGTCAAAATGAGGAATAAATTTGATATTAAGTTTGACAAAAATTAGAGTACTGAGTAAAAAGGTGAGGTATGGAAATTAGCTTTTAGATAATCTGGGTAATCTCTTCTATGCCTATAGTATAGCATGATAAAGAAATATGAAACAGCTTTTTCTGTATACTTTATACTATTGCTAGTGTTCATTTTAAGACTTATAACTGTACATATTATAATGGCTACATATTTCTTTCTTGTTTTTTTTTACTCAAGTGGCTACTTACTGTAATGTCCATTATGCTATTAATTTTATGTAACATAAAATCAAGAAGTTAAATTCAAAACTTATCATATCAATCCTGGTATTAAGTCTACAAAATGTTCTTTATCATTTTTAGAATCTTTGTACATTGAAATGTCTGTGTTTATATGTTCCAGCTCCCCTGTACTTTTTAAGAATTTCTTGCTGGATTTTATGGTTTACTCATCTGTGTGGTAATTGTGATAGCATAAATCTTCTAGCTAGTCATATTTGAGCCTCTGACCTTCAAGGCCATTAACAGTCCTTTTAATTGCCTTTAAGTATTGTATCTCCTGCATTCTCTGAAATACTTTTTTTATTATTATTATTATTATTGCTCCCTGTACAAAGTTGCTGAGATCTCTTGAAGGAGTTGCCTGCATTTGGGGATTTGGATATGGAGCTGACATACGATTATAATTTTCTCTTCTCCCCCACCCCAATCCAATACTTTCCTTATACTTATTTATTATTGGAGGTTTTTTTAGAAGCCAACTAGAACTCAAGAAAGAAGCAGATAGACTTTTCATTCATGTTGTGCTACTCTAATTTCAACACCAGTTTGGCCCAGATAAAAATTGGCCACAATTTTATTTTTTTTTATATACTTTTTTTTCTGCTAATAATGTATCATCAATGGAGTTTGCTACTATCTGTTCAAATACATGAGGAATGGGACAAAATGGCTAATGCAAGAAAAACAAACAGACAAACAAAAAGGAGATGGCAAAATTCTATAGGAATCTATGATCCCCTAAGGTGGAGGAATAGGTTCATCCTCAAACAGAGGTAGCTTTGGACATAAAGACAAACTAAGGTATCTTGAGTATTTGTTGAATTGAATCTACATCCTTACTAATTTTGCTGAAATTTGCAAAGCATCATGATCTGTAAAGTTCATAAACAAAGTCAATAATCCAAATAACAGATAAAAAATTACATTAATTGTATATTTAAATAAATAATGTAATGGTGTAAAACTAAGGTGTTTAAATATAACTAAATATTCTACTAAACGAATATTCTCCTGGAGCTACTAATGATTTCTTCATGCTTTGTTTTTTTAGGCAATAAAAAAGGTTGCATTTTATACAAAGAGCTTGAAAATAATAAGTGTAGATTAAGTATTAGTTTGACAGACTATGATGTGTAATGTAACAAATAGTAGATATGAGTCATCTTGGGCATTTTCTGTGTATTAAACTATATTTTCTTATTAGTTCAGGCATCAAATTAGACAGTGTTTTTATTATAGGTGATACTTAAAATTTACTTCAGTCCCAAAGCATGTACTCAAACATAAAAGCATTCTCTAAAATGCTTCTGTAAAATAGGACCCAAAATTGGTAACAGGTTAAGCTATTTTTCTGTTAGATCTAAATACTGCTAAGCATGCTGATAAACCTCAGACTCTTATTTCTTCTGTCTCTCTCTTAGAATTTAAATATGTTTGTTTATACTTTTGTCTGAAATTAAAATTAATGCCCCAGTGATTTAACTCACTGGGCTTCTGAATGTTCTAAATAGCTTATAAGCAAAGTGAATAATGGGAGATGCCAGCAAGGTAATATGGGGTAGAATGCTCTAGGAAAGACATTTTAAACTTAGCAAATAGTCTTGTGCTACCAGAATTTTTAACTTATCCTAAAGACTAGTGTCTGTAAATTTTAATATATGTTTTAAAGATTTGTGGAAAAAATATCATCCTGCATTAAATTCTAAAGACGATTCCATAAAGAGAAGAACGATACAACTTTTAGTTGAGTGTATTTGAGCATTTTGATTTATTCTTTGAACCAGTGCTGTGTTATTTCAGTTTGTATGTACAGCTATCTTATTTTTTTTACAAAATATATGTACATGAATCCCAGCTTTTGTGAACATTTATATGAATGAGAAGTCCCATGGTGCTATTAAACTGTTTGTGTGGATAGAGTTCTACAGAACAGTTCATTTTCTAGACCTAAATTAGGAGAGTAACTTATTTTATTGGAGGTGCAGTTATTATATAAAGCCTCACGGGGCTAATTCATTAACTGGGCGAGCTTATTGTTGGCTGACTAGCAAATAACCCAACTTTTAAAGACAGAACACAGAACTGAATAGGAAAAGAAGGAAGTATGTATATCCGTAAAGTCTATAAGTACATACAATATATAATAGAACATAATTATGAAATATTTTATCCTTATGGGGAAAAAAAAAAAGATAGCAAAAACAATAAAAATCATGGAGATATGCTGCTCTGAAAAATCTGTTGTCATGGAGAATGACTGTAACTGTTTTTTCCTTATACTAGAAATGTTGAGCACTTGTGATATATGTAAAATATTACTTTCAATGATGTTTGCCATTGGTTTACTACTGCATTCTCAGAGGAACCTCATCTGACTTTCCCATGAGTGAATTTAGCTCCATTACCCTCTCTCAATAAATTATGCTATTTTCCTTTGTGAAATGTTCACATTCTGTCTCGTCACTTCATGTGATCAGGAAATGAGAAGTACCCTGTCAATTGGCACAATTCAACAAGGGTGCAAAGGTTATCACTGCCTACATAACAGGGAAAGAACAGCTGCTTCTTTTATAGATTTTTTTTTTTCCCCATGGAGTTTCACTGACTATACCCTTGGATGGGTGTTCTGTATAACACATTATACACTAAACATCTTGTGAATTCATACAGCGACAAGACCTAACTGTATGCATAAATCCTCCTGCTCCTCTCCTTTCCTGCCTTTGTATATATGTTTCTTCTGTAAGAGAACCCAGGAGCACAAAGAATGTTCTGCAAAACACTCTGATGGGTCTCTCACTTCGGGCAGTCAGCGACAACTGTAGGTCCTCTGGAGTGCACCTTCTTATAGCTTCAATACAGACATCATTCCAGCCTGTTTGTATTTGATCTCAGTGCAAGACTCATTCCCTACTCTCACACTTTCTATTTGCTAGAAAAATAGCTACACCACACTTAAGGGCAAGTCTGTCTTTTCTATACTTTAGGAAAACAAGCAAACAAACAAAACCAAACCACAACAAACATAAAACCTATTGTGATCAGAATTGAGGGTAAATAAATCACACTAATTGTTCTGGGTAAAAATATGGTTAAGGTGGAAATTCTTTTATATATTAATAATTTCTAAGACATGGAATGTGTAGATAAAAATCTGATAGAATGGAGCAAACTGAAAATCACATGACACTGGGCTCTTTGATCTTTTGGACATGAAATTCCATCCTTTGTTTATAAAAAAACTCATGCTTTGACAGTAACAGTTAATAGACAAAATTATTACCCTTATTTGAAGGTACATATAAACATAGTAATATTTAGAAGAAGATATCATCTGTTAAATTATTCAAGTTGCTTTCTGTTTTGTTTACTGATCATAGTAATACTTAAGCCTTATTCCATGTAAATGTGACCAAACCTCCAATCTTTTCTGATGTAAGCTGCTAAGCATAGTCTAAGATCTTGCTGAAATTGGTCCATAACTGTTTGTCTGCTATGTATCTTTAAGATTCTTTTTCTTGAATATACATATTCTGAAGACATATGGCATAGTTTACCAGTTGTCTGTATTATTTATCATCACAATTGACACTAAGAAAAATATGTTCTTTGATTCGTAAGTTATTAATTTTTATATTAGTGCTTGCTGCTTTTTGAGTGCTTTTTTCTCTTCATGATTCAGGTTCTAATATTCAAGATAAGATAGATGATTATACTATTGCTGGTTCCTTGTTCTTTGCAAGCAAAAGTTGTACAAATATATAATGGTATCTTTTCGTAGCTCTTTGATTAAGCAAGACCTGCAGTGGTAACACTGGCATGGTAATTTCACAATAAAGTTAGATATGTAGTGCCTATTCAGTACTGTATGTATAAATTGTTCATACCCTCATGTTTTGAAGTGGGATTATATAGATTTTTCTCCATTACCTTGCAAAATATTAATATATGATGGTGAATGTTTGTAGTTTTTGACATAGCAAATTCAAGTATCAAACAGCCAGCTTCATTCTTTTAGAATTACATACTGAAACTCTCTTTTTGCATACTAGTGTTTAGTTAATCCAGTACGCTTTATTGCAACAAATAGCATGTAATGAATTCAAATGTAATTTACTAATGACAAAACAAATCTAGTTGTCTGTCATAATTCTATTGATACGGTCAGAGAAACAACACATGGGCATCATTCTAAAATACTGTTAAACTCTTTGCTTGATATTTCCGTGCAGTACTATAGATTTTGAATCTCTGCTGAAGTGATGGCAAGTCTTCAGTATTATACTTTCCCACTGTGCACCAGTGATTTTTTTTTTTTATTTCAAAATTGTTTTCCCTTATAAGAATCACATTCTTATCTTTTATTTTCCCTTGAGTTACAGGAGGGAAAAGATAGACCAGTTACCTCCTCGAGCCCTAACTCCAGTGCCACTGTGTCAAAATGCATTTGTGTAGTAAGTGACCATTTCTTTTCCCCAAGGCCCATTTAGTCACCTCCAGAATATGCCTGTCCTTCACAAAGACAGACAATAAAAGAAAAAGAACATTCCTATCAGGGTATCCCTATATTGGTAGCTACTGTAGCTTTGGGCTCTTTCTTCAGTGCATCACTGATTGGAAATCTACAGAAACCTTCAGTGAGATACACAAAAATAACAAAAGGATAATTTAAAACAGAATGAGATGCTTACCTTAATTTTCTTTCTGTTTTTTTCTTTTTTTCCCCCATAATTTGATATTTTTTATAGTATTGTTAGAAAATGTGTTGGCAATTATAAGCTCCATTCAGTACACTGCAACCACAAACATCAATTTTATGATTGAATTGATCAATTATATGAAATAATGTCTTATAATTAGTGACATTTTTAGTCAAATTAAAACAAAGCAGTGGACTCTTACGTGCATCTTTGTTGGTGGGAATTCAAGCTATGTTCCAGGAGGGTAGCCCATAATACCTTTTATTTCTCTTCATTGTTTGGTGACTCATAATGAAGTTTCCAATTTTATATTATTTTGTTAAGGTTTTAATTATGGCATTACTAATTGAGCTGTTTGAAAACTTACGGTTTCTTCTGTTAATCTTAAACAACCATAAAATAATTTCTATTTATCATAAATGAATTGTTTACAATGAGGGACTAGTGCAAGTTTATCAAGAAATAAGACTTTGTCAGGTTCTGAACCTAATTTCTTAAGCATTGTTGAAACAAATGCAGTGCAGGGAAGCTGAAACCTGAGTGCTAGAACAAGCTGTAAAAAATGTAAATATGAATATCATTTGCCACCTTAGTGATTTCAAACAAAGATGAAATAGTGATCTTTCTTAAAATCATGTTATTTAAAATGTGGTTATCTGACAAAAACCCAGTAAAAAGGTTGGGTTTGGGTTTTTTTTTTGTTGTCTGTTTCAAAGGAATTTTGTTGACATGCTTTAAGTAAATCTAAAAGCTATTTGCACTTCAGTCCAAAAAAAAAAAAAGAGAGAAAAAAAAAAAAAAACAACAACAAACCACTGAATTTTCTGTTTCTAAGGACAACTAAGTCATGACAAAAATATTCTGTTTCAAATTCAGAAATGAACTGGTATTAGCATGAAATTTACAGAGAGTATAAAAGTGGTATAAGCAAGGCGTGTAAGAAAGATTAAAATAACAAAGGAAAGATCTGCTATAAATGTAAATGGACATGAATGGGGTTTAGGGATGGTTTATTTAATTTAAAACTGTCATTCAAACAACATTTTGTTCAACTTAATTTCATTTATGAAAGTAAATGAAATATAAGCCTATGGATGTAATCTCCCAAATACAGTAATCACATAGCATGAAGGAAAATAGTAATTTTTTTTTTTCCATCTAACTCCTGTAAATAATTATACTCTGCCTAAGTTGGTTTTGGTTTTTTTTTTTTTTAATTCAGAATCAGTTCCTTTAAGTCTTCCTAATAGGGATGTCTGGTAGAAGATGATGAGCAAGCTTGTTGCATCAGCTTTGCTCAGCTATATATCTTTCTAAATTTGACAAAAAACATGGAAACTCTTGCTATTTAGGATAAAATAATAATTAGAGAATTCTATTGGCCCATCTATTGGCTGCATTGGAATAGTAGCCCCAAAGAGGATAAATATAGGTAGGTATGAATACATTTACTGTCTAGCATATATTCTGTGAGAAAACTACATTAGGTTACTTGATGTAATCACTTGTTGGAGAACAAGTTTATAGACTACATTTGTCTTCCCAAATGAAATGTGAAGTGAGTTAAGCACTTGTAATATTATTAGTCTCTCAGGACAGCCTAGGAAATTTTTTTATTTCATCGGTTAAAACCTGAGTAGTTCTGGAAGTTTTACATTAATAGCCCTTCATCAATGTTGAAGCTAGGAGGAGTGACTTTGTGTCTTCTTTGGGATATCTTATGTTGTTACTTCAGGAAAGTTTTAACTTTTATTGAAGGTCTGTGTTCTGGGGAGAGCTTGAACGTGTTTTTTGTCTCTTTTTTTGAATTATGAATTATATTCTTTTTTCTAGAACTGTTTGAATAAATACAAATAAAGCAACAAGAAATGTTGGGTTTTGTGCTTTTTGTTAGATGATTTTGTTTTGTTGGTTTGGATTTTTTCTTTAATCAAACAGAATAATAAAGCCTTTCAAATCTCTATGAAGTCTTTTTTTAAATAATCTTCAACTCTTTTTCATTTCCTTCTTGAAATAGAATGGTCTTTATTTGCTTTTTGTCACATTTCAATTGTAGTCAAAACATTAATAGCTGAAAGCTGTGAGAAATGAAGTGTATGCTGCTGACAATATGACCCTAGAAAAATTATTTGAGTTAATATAAAACACTTGCTGTTTGCTTTTTTTCCTCATAGTCAAACTACCAAATGTGAAAAACATAAAAAAGTGGCAGCAAGACCTTTAAAGAGAAATTTTCAAACTATGGCTAAGGGATATTTGTTGGTACTATTATGTTGCTATTCTTATTATTTTCTCTCATGAAAGAAGTTTGTGATAGTTGGGATAGACAAGGAAAAAAGCATTTTGTATTGAATTTCTGTTACCTATGTACCATATTTCCTGTATTTGTAGATGATGAATGCATTCCTATGTTTCATATCTTGAGCACAACATTTTCTTTAAAACTTTCTAAGACATAACAGACTACATCCAAGGGTGCTAAGAAAGCTGGTGAATCTCCTTGCAAGGCCACTTTCTATCATCTTTGACAATTTGTTGAGCTTAGGCAAGATCCCCAAAGACCAGAAAAAAGTGGCATGATCTTCAACAAAAGCCAAAACCTTGACCTCTGTAAGCACAGGATGGCCTTTATTTCAATTCCTGGGGAAACCACAGATCAAGTCCTCTTGAAAGCCTTTTCCTGGCATGTGAAGAAATTGAATGGGAACAGCTAGCATGAATCTATCAAGGTAAATCACACCTGACCAAGCTGATTGATCTTTTAGAATAAATCACTAGATTGCTGGATAAGGGGAGAGCAGTGGATGCTGCCTACCTCAACCTTATCAAGTCTTTTCACTCTGTCCATTCATCCAGAGTTGGACATGTGAATATAATGTGACTTGGATGCGAGAATACTGCAGGAGATAACCAGATGGGTGAAAAGAAAAGAAAAGGAAAGAAAAGAAAAGAAAAACAATCAAAAAAAACCCACCAAAAAATAAACCAAACAAAAAAACAGCCCATAAAAAACAGGTTGGATGACAGGACAGAAGGTAATGGTTAATGGATCATACTGTATTGGAGGCCAGGAGCAAGAAGAGTACCACGGGAGTCTATTCTGGGATATTGCATTTTGTCATTGACTGTGAAGTGGCTATGAAGTTCACTCTCATCAAGTTTACAGATCACATCAAATTGGGAGAAACAGTTGAATATGGTCAAGAACAGTGCTGCTGTCCCGAGGGACCTATACAGGCCAGAGGAATGGGCCTACAGGAGCTCTGTGAAGTACAACAAGGGCGAGTGCTAAGTCCTGTACCTGGGAATTAATAACTCCTACACACAGTAAAGCCTGGGGAGTCGCTCTCCAGAAAATGTCTTGGTGCCCTGGTGGACAGCAAACTGAGTGTAAACTAGTACTATGCCTTTGCAGCGGAGAAGGTCAAAAGCATCCTGGGCTGGGTTAACAGGAGCACAGGTTGATGGAGGTGATTATTCTCCTTTACTCGTCCCTCCTTAGACTCCATCTACAATAGTTTATCCAGTTTTGAGAGACTGATTAACTGAAGTGAGTTCAGTGGAGGACTGCCAAGGCAATCAGGGGCTCAAGCACTTGCCCTGTGAGGAGAGCCTGAGGGAGCTGGGCTTTTTCAGCCTGTAGAAGTAGGGTCTAATATCAGTCTGTCTGTGGCTATGAGGAGATTATTGAGAAGACAGGGGCATGGAGGGTGAGGGGACAATGGGCATAAGTTCAGAACAAGAGAAGTTCAGAATAGATATAAGGACACACTTTTTCCCATATGGACAGTCAAGCAGCGGAACAGGTTGCCCAGACCAGTATCCATCCTAGGAGATTTTCAAGACCTGACTGGATAAAGCCCTGAGCAACCTGGTCTGACCTTATAGCTGAACCTGCTTTGAGCAGGAGCCTGTCCTAGAGACCTCCAGAGGATCTTTCCAGTGGACCTCAGGTAGTTGATCAGGAAAGTCAAGACACAGCTGGAGTTGAACTTGACTAGGGACATCAAAAATAGCAAGAAGGGTTTCTCCAGGGACACAGGACAACAAAAAAAGATGAAAGAAACTGTCCCTTCCGTGATGAGTGAAACAGGAGATCTGGCTACAGCCGACATGCAGAAGGCTGAGGTAATCAGCAACATTTTTGCCTTCGTCTTCACCGGCAAGTGCCCAAACCACTCCACTCAAATCACAGAATCCAAAGGCAGGGACTGGGATAATGAAGAACCACCCACTGTAGGAGAAGATCAGGCAGGTTCAAGACCTTCTAAGGAACTTGCATGTGCACAAGTCCATGGGACCTGATGACATGCATCCAAGGGTCCTGAGGGAACTGGCGGATGAAGTTGCAAAGCCACTATCCATCATATTTGAGAAGTCATGGCAGTCTGGTGAAGTTCCCACTGACTGGAAAAGTGGAAACTTAACTCATTTTTAAAAAGGGAAAAAAGGAAGACATGTCTGTGCCCAGCAAGGTCATGGAGCAGATCGTCCTGGAAACTGTGCTAAGGCACTTGGAAAAGAAGGAGATGACCAATGACAGTCAACATGGTTTCACTAAAGGCAAATTGTGCCTAACAAATTCAGTGGCTTTCTACGGCGGGGTTACAGCATTGATGGATAAGGGAAGAGCAACTGATATCATCTACCTGGACTTTTGCAAAGTATTTGATACAGTCCCACACAATATCCTTGTCTCTAAAATGGAGATATGTGGATTTGACGGGTGGACTACTCAGTGGATAAGAACTTGGCTGGATGGTCATACTCAAACAGCTGCAGTCAACGGCTCAATGTCTGGGTGGAGATCAGTGACGAGTGGTGTCCCTCAGAGGTCTGTATTGGGACCAGTATCATATTTGTCAGGGACACGGACAGTGGGATTGAGTGCACTCTCAGTTTGCAGATGACACCAAGCTGAGTGGTGTGGTTGATACACTAGAGAGAAGGGTTTACCATCCAGAGGGACCTTGACAGGATAGAAAAGTGGTCCCATGTGAACCTCATGCAAGGTCCTGCATGTGGTTCGGGGCAATTCCAAACATGGATACAGGCTGGGCAGCCAATGGATTGAGACCAGCCCTGAGGAGGAGGACTTGAAGGTACTAATGGATGAAAAACTGAATATGAGCTGGCAACGTGCACTCGCAGCCCAGAAAGCCAGTTGCATCGGGACCATCAAAAGAAGCACGGCCAGCAGGTTGAAGGAGGTAATTCTTCCCCTCTCTTCAGCTCTTGTGACGCTCCACCTGGAGTACTGTGTTCAGCTCCGGTGCCCCCAGCATAAGAAAGACCTGTTGCAGTGGGTCCAGAGGAGGTCCACAAAGACGTAGGGGGCTGGAGCTCCTCCCTTATGAAGACAGGTTGAGAGAGTTACAGTTGTTTGGCCTGGAGAGGAGAAGATTCCAGGGAGGCCTCATAGACCCTATATATATAAAAGACCTTCCAGTACTTAAAGCGGGCCTACAGGAAAGACGGTGAGGGACTCTTTATGAGGCAGTATAATGATAGGAAAAGGGGTAATTAGTTTAACCTGAAAAAGGGTAGATTTAGATTAGCTATTAGGAAGAAATTCTTTATTCTGAGGGTGGTGAGACACTGGAACAGGTTGCCCAGAGAAGTTGTAGATGCCCCAACCCTGGAAGTGTTCAAGGCCAGGCTGGATGGGGCTTTGAGTAACCTGGTCTAGTGGAAAGTGGGTTCCAACCCCCCATGGCAGGGGGGTTGGAACTAGCTGATCTTTAATGTCCCTTCCAATCCAAATAATTCTATAATTCCAGCTTGAATTGCCCTATGAGCTTTTGAAATGCATGTGGGCAAGGAATGTTTTTAAGAATACCCGTCCATGCTTGTGAAAATTGAGGATGATAAGTAAGCTGAGACAATAACATACCTGTAACAATTGTAGAAATAAGAGAGAATTACTCAGGTGCCTTGTGGTTGAGTCTACTGAGGTCTACTGAGGTAAAATGTTATTTGAGTGTAGAGAATTTATTTTTGCATGTGTGCACATAATTTGAGTGTATATAAATGTATATATATGTGTATATATACTTATGTATAGACTCCTTTTGACTTTGAGCAGTTCTTTTTGTGGTATTACTTCCTTTTTTTTTTTTTTTTTTTTTTTTTTTGTAAGCTGTATTGAAAAATGGACAGTGTTTACACAGCGGGATGCTGATCTCTGTTGCTAGTTTTAAGCACTCATGTACTACAAGTGAATTTTTACTTAATACCATTAATGCCTAAATTTTACAAAATAAAATAAAGTAGGAATAATTTTCCTAATATCCTTTTAATTTCAAGTAGTCTATTAACACAAAGATCTCTGATTTTTCCAAGATCTTTACACATAATTTTCTTCTTGAGAAGCTGGATTAGAAAATCAGAGTCAGCGGTGCTTTTCAGCGACTGTTCTTATGTAGATGATTTTCATTTGCTTATAATAATGTATAGTTATTTTCTAGATGTAAGCATATATGCACAAGGAGTTTGTTTTATTCTTCTAGAAATAAATTCAGTATTTATTTCAACAGAAATTGAAAAGGAAAGCTGTGGGGATCCTGGAACACCGTTGTATGGTATCAGAGAAGGGGATGGATTTTCTAACCGTGATGTTTTAAGGTTTGAGTGTCAGTTTGGATTTGAATTAATTGGAGAGAAATCTATCATTTGCCAAGAAAACAACCAGTGGTCTGCAAACATACCAATCTGCATTTGTAAGTATCAAATCTTTTTTTCTTATTATTTTTAATACATAGCATTATGATAAGTTTTTCCTTACATGTAGTAATTTGTGTGATTGGATACAGAGTTAGCACAATGCGGATAATTCTGCTGACAGGATGAGTTTACTTTTGTTCAGTGGTGGGTTTGTTTAATGATTATGCCCAAGTCAAATTCTAGAAATGCTAAAATATTTTTTTTCTTTTACTAGTAACTATTAAAGCAGTTGTCCATATGTGATTTGATATAATGTTTTATAATTGGCTTTTTTGTAGGATTCTGTGGATTTTGTATATAATGCAGTTTTTATAACTACTCTTATAAGTTAATATATTTCCTTAGTTTAGAAATTGCTGAATTGTAATCAAAGGTTTAAATTATTTACATTTTTTCCCATGTATTGTATATGATCTTAAAATATCATAGACATTTATCACTCTCTTCCAGTTACATTATACAACATAAGTAAAACCAAAGTTGTGATACGTACTTGTGGCAACACTTTTCTTAACATTTCTACTAAAATAGTACAGATCAAATATATTCAGAGTACAATCAGTTGCTTTCATCCCTGCAACTCAATTTAGTATGGCTTAACTGAAAAGGTTGAATATAAAATATAATCCTGATAACAACAAAACAACTCTGTCGTCTCTTTGAGGTTGGTTAATTTCTTGTGCTTCTGTGTGAACAACAAATGATAAGGGCGCTATTGACTTTCTGCCTCTTTAATGCGCTCAGTGAGAGGTCTGCTCATCTAAACAGTTCCCTAAAGGAGAAAATAAGTGGTGCCAAGTGATTAAGGATTGTTGAACATGGGTAAATTGTAAGGACTGCTGTGGGCTTCCAATGCAACAAGGATGTTCTTTATTACCTGGGGGCTGTGCTTGGGAGGTAGTTTTATTGAGGAGAAGGGAATACAAAGATAAAAAAAAAAAAGAACCTTCTTTCTGATTTCACAGATCATAGCAAATACTGAATTATTCAGCTGAGGTAATCAGCAAGTTTAAGGATCTCTTACAAAAAATTAGTAATAAAATAAATCCTTATTTAAATGTTTTATTCTATTATCTAATTTCTTTCTCTCTTTTTTGGCAGTTCCTTGCCTTTCCAATTTCACTGCACCAATGGGAACAGTTCTTTCACCTGATTATCCAGAGGGATATGGGAATAATTTGAACTGTATCTGGACAATAATTTCAGATCCTGGGAGCCGAATCCATCTCTCTTTTAATGACTTTGACTTGGAATCTCAGTTTGACTTCCTTGCAGTTAAAGATGGTGACTCTCCAGACTCCCCCATAATAGGAACATTTACTGGTGCTGAAGTTCCATCCCATCTTACCAGTAATGGTCATATTTTGCGTCTGGAATTTCAAGCTGACCATTCAATGTCAGGACGTGGATTTAACATCACTTATAACAGTGAGTAATAGTATTGTTTTATGTATGTGTGTGCCTTGTTTTCAACATACAGTTTAGGAATATGTGTAAGTATTTCAAAATGATACAGTATTACACCTTCAAAAAATCCTATATAAATACAGATACCTAATTTAGGTGTTTAGATTGTCTTTCAAATACTGTGTTAGGGCTGAAAATATGTGTATATTTTTCATTTGTGCTGTTAGAGATCATTGTGATAGGAGTGTTTAGAAGACCGACAAATCAAGACAGCTTCAAATTGTAAAACAGAAGTTTACTACATTTGTTAACAACACACTTTGTGCTGCTGGTTAAATCCTACATAATGTTGATCAACATCATTACATATACAAAACTGTTACTCTTGAACACTAATATGCCAGTTTAGCTGTGAATGTATATAATATCCTGGAGCTGATGTCTGCAGTCCATGCTAGCTCCTAGTCATCAGGGTTAACAGGGTCAGCCACAGGGTATCTTTGATGAAAGAAGTCAATCCACAATAGGCTTGTCTTCTTTTTCTGTGTTTTATCTTCCTTAAGGCTGATGATTTTAAGGTATTTTCCCCATTACCAAAAAAGGAGGACCCCTGTTCTCCTGGTACTACTTAACCTGTTCTTTTTAGTTTTGCCAGTCACCCCTGTGTATTCAGGAGGATGTCTGGTCTATTTACAGTCCCTTGTGTTTGTCTTGTCTTTTGTTTAGCAATTTGTTTCTACTTGGGTGCCTTCTAGGTGCAACAGCACCTGTCTAACTCTACCCTTTTGGTAACCAAAATGCTCCCATGCTTATGTAAAATGCTTGTATGTTGTGCTTGGCTACACCATTACAATGTTAAAAAAAAATACTTATATACTGTTACTAGTTACTGTGGTTTGGTATGCTTGTAGGTAGGCTGGAGGTAAGTTCATGGTAATTATATCCTGATTAATACACTTTTGACTTACAGCTGTAACAGTCATGGGGAGAGAAATTTCTAGACTGCCATTCAGACTAACTGTAGTAAACAATAGCTGGGCTTCTGTCCTGAGCACTCTGAATTTTACCTACCTAATTGTAGCTTTTGAAAGGGAAACCAGTATCTTCTGTCACCTTTTGTGTTTAGTTTATCTATTACACAGAAGCAGAGAGTTTCCCATTAAAATTGAGTTCTTTGTATTTCACTTGCTTCTTTCCTGAGGGAGGTGAAAAGGTTGAAACTAACCAAAAACATAAATAGCTCCACATTTACTACTTGGCACTACATTTACTGACAGCATAATAATTGAAGGTGACATTAAATATCTTCTCCAGTACTAAATACCATTAGCACTTATTCACCTTACTTTTTGCTGGCAAAATTGTTACATTTCTTCTGAAGGACATATGAAGAACTGCCTATGTTGTATTGCTATCAAATTATTTGGCATTTATCCCACACCAAGGTCCAGGCAGGATATATTCCCGGCTGGAACAGACATGGTGATGCATTATGGAAGCCCACAGGATGAATAGCACTGCAAAATATAGCATGAGGCTTTCCTGGGAGCATATGCAAAATTAAAAATTAAATTTTGCCAACCCAGCAGTGAAGTAAGAAGGACTGGGTTTAGTCAAGTTATTCCTTTTGTGGAGCTGGAAGGAAATCAGAGGAAGAGAAAAATTCATGAAGTTGCAGGCTTGCTACTGTGTGAAGATGGTAGGGATATCAGAGTGGCTGTTGGGGGTATCATCGTATCCTCCACCCAGAGCTGTCCCACCTCACTCATTTGTTGTTTTTTGTTGTGGGTTTGTTTTTGTTTGGTTTTTGTTCTTTTTTTTTTTTTTTTTTCCCCTGACAGTAGAGGTAGCAAAGTAGTTTTTCAAGCCAACAGGTAGACAAAATAGGCAAAAGATGATGGATATTTTGATACTCCCAAAAGTCTGATGTCATGAGTAGCTGGTCCCATTACTGTCTTTTTCCCTAACACCCAACAGTATCATAATTCCAGATGTTTACCTGGAACAGAAGTGAATCTTCAGCTGCATGATTTGAAGGAGAGCTGTGTATCCACATCTCCCCTTCCCAGAAGAGTGTGTTACATATTTGCCTATATGAAAAAATGGTCTTTATTGTTGAAGATGTTTTACTCTGAATAAAACAAAAGGATCCATTAAACCAAAAAGTAAATGAGATTAAGTGAGCTTGGTAATTGAGAGACCCAGACTCCACATTTTTCTCCAAGAAATGTTAATAATTAATATTATTTTCATAGCATTGAAAGCACTAAATTCCCCTGTGACTCTATTTTTCTTGAATCATACTTCACCTCTCCATCATTTTTTTTCCTCTCTCTCTCTTTTGTTTTGTTTTAGGTTGTCAATCTTTCAGAGAAGTATTTCTTAAGACTTACCTTGAACATTGCTGTCTGAATAGGAAAGAGATAAGCTGACACCAGATTACTGCATAAACATTCTTTTTCTGATATTGTCTTATGTTTCAGCTCCCAGCCCTCTATCTTAGCTGTGTCATCCCCAGGTCATTTCTGACAAATGTAGAATGTAAGCATGAAGAAAACATGGTGTCTTCTTATTGGTTTCTATAGCTACCAGTGATTATTGCAAAATAAACTTAGAGCTGTAGCTATGTATCTTACTGTAACTAAATATTGGGAAGTCTGGGGTTATTCAGTACTTCTGAAATATAAAATCAGTTATAATGAAAATGAGGTATTGAATTCATGTTTCTTAACAGAAGTTGTAACATTTGTTCTATATTTTCCTATGTTTCATGTCCTTTTAACATTTATGAGTTCTGCTTACTTCTTTAAGGTTTCACTGTGGTTTGCTCAATAGTGTCAAGCCTAAATCTAGTAATGAGAAAAAAAAAAAAAAATTATTAGAGAGTCTAAGGTAGTCTTATTGGATAAAAATTAGTCCTGTTTATAAATGGGTATTCTCAAGTCATCCCATTTTCTAGAACTAAAACTAAATATAAGTCAGTTAAGGTAGGATTTATAGTAAAAATTAATGATGCAGATGATAAACATGAAATAATCCTTATAGTTAGTTTTTATTTGGAAATATAATCCATCGAACACTGTTGTGATATCAGGTTTAATATTTCAGTGCCATATAAATGTACTAGTCAGAATAAATTCTGGTCCTTTAAAAAATTTGCAGGCTTTCTTGGGCCTCTAGTAGTCTGATTATGATATCTCTCCTTTAACAGTCACGTAAAGTATGCATTGATAGTACCAAATGGTACATTTTTATTTTTATAAAGAAGTAACAATACATTATTAACTTTTTCCAGTTGTATAATGAAAACCACTCCCTCTGAAAAGACCTATTTTGAAGAAGTGTTTTCTATATTTGAGCAGTTTAACATATTTATATTTCTATTTATTTTTATGGGTGTGTTTATGCAAGAATGGAGGTGAGCATGTGTTTGTTAAACTCTGTAGTTAAAATCTACTTTGAAAAGCAGAAATAACTCAGAAAATGTGCTTAATCTTTATTCAGTAAAGACAGCTGCAATCTGATGAATTACAGAAGTAATCTTTCCATAATAAATAGTTTAAGGCCAAGAGAGAGGATGTGAAAGGAATTAATATAATTTTCACTCTGTCTTGGCATTTGCAAACCCGAAGTTAATTAAAAATATCCATTTTCTGCTAACGTTCTTGCTTATATATTTCAAAGACATCAGTCTCTTTTTGCCCCCTTCAAGAGCAGAAAGAGAATATCACAGAAAAGGAACAATATGATCAATCTTTCTACAAAGAATGCAGGCCACTACCATAAATAACTTCATTAACATTTTTTATGTATAGGATGGAGAAGAATAAAACTGAGTTACTAGTTCATAATCTGATTTTTAAATAGTATTTCTCAGAAACTATTTTTTTGCCATATTTATTTTTATTATGCCAACATATGTGGTCTCACATAATTATTCTCATTCCAATAAAAGTAAACATAAATTCAACTTCTGTTGGAAATAAACAAAAATTAGATTCCAAATGTCTTATCTTTGAGTTACTTCAGTAAGTCTGTGTTGTGGTTTAGGCCAAATCAGCTACTGGGGACCTGGGGGACCCCAGATGGGACTGACAGATGCTCCCCTCTTGGTTCTGTTTTACCTCAAACTGGGACAGTCTGAGAAAGATTTCTAATCTTTTTTGTGTTGCTGTTTTCGTTACAACTGTTTAATTGTGCTTATCTAGCAAAAGTTACAACCCTATGAACTACACAGCAACATGCCGAAGGTCAAACTGTGGGCCTCTTACATCAGCCTAATTAATAGGGTGATTTCAGCTCGGTAGGCCGACAGTGACAATCCCAGATGCTGCTTTTATATCCAAAGACTGTTTTAGTCTGTTTTATTGCTGTGGTAGGGTATGTCCATCATGGCACATTTTTTTCTGGCACTCCCTCCTGCTAGACTTTTCCAGTCTCAGTACTTCCCAAGACAGAATTCTTCAAACTGTTATGTACTACACAGAAGTATGAGTTTACATGTGATGGTACTGAATAAACTACGAGTTGTTTGCATAAATTTTAATGACCTTTCACAATAGTCTTTTATGAAGTATCTTTTTATTATTTGATATTCTTTTAAATTCTTTATCTTCTTTGATATTTTCTTCTGAAACAGTTATGTTTACTGCACAGCCATTGCCAGACTTGGCAGCTAAAACTCTTTGTAGGGCAATCTACTGAAACAATTAATCATGCCAGTAGACCACTCCTTTCTGGCCCTATTTCCAAGGACCTTTCAGAGCAGACCAGATGAGTTATGGTTAGCTTCATTCCTGCCTTCTTGTCTCTTGAGATGTCTGCAGTTCCTCCCCATCACATTTTTGGATGCAAAATGCAGGTTTTAACATCCTTCTGAGTTAATATCAGAACTGAAAGTACTTCACTATCACCCTGTGCTGTGATTATGCTGCCTGGCTTTTTTCCAGATACTACTTAAAATATCAGTACAAAGATGGTAGTTGATGAGTATAAATGCCAGGACAACTGTACCTCCTCTTCACATGTAATATTGCATAAAGAGCTTTTCTGTGGTTTCTTGATTTATTGATAACGGGTAAAATATTAATATTAAGGATATGCCCCTATGTTCTTTTTCTTTTCAGTTTAAGGCTTGAGTATAATATTACAGCTTCACCACGAAGCCTTTCAGGAGTACAGGCAGCCTAAATTTTACTCATCAAGTAATGCAACTGCAGCCAGGCTAGGCCAAGACAGTGACTGTTCTTGTTGGGAACAGTTGTCTTTCACCCTCTTGCCTCCCATAGCGACCCTATACAGTACAATCGCTTCCACAGGAGCAGTGGTAGCAGCCACAACTCTCAGTTCCTAAGATGAAATATAGAACAATAAATTGATTTTACAGCCTTAATAAACTAGTGTCATACACCAGCAAGCTATACCTAAAGTCAGTGTTTAACCACATTTACAGATAACAATATTGAAAATCTATCTCTGTGTTGTCTGAAGTTAGTAAGAAAAACAGACAATCAGTCCCCTCACTGAAAGTGATGACCGTGCACAAAGTATTCAAAAAAGTTTTTGTAACCCTTATGAAAAAGTATGGGACTGTGACATTTTTAATGCCATCCTGAAATAGTAGACAACTTTTCAATGAAAGCACTATTTTCATTCCCAATACATGCAGTATTTTCTAATTTAAAATGTCAATAAATTCATGTTTTGTCTTGTCTTTTATTATGAGTCTTAATATTTCTGTAACGCAACATCTGAGAATCTTTCAGCTAAGTTATTAAAATGTTGTTGTTTTTTTTTTTAAATTTCGTGGGGGAGCTTGGATGTGTTTTGTCTAGCAGAGACATTAGTAAAACTGTAGAAAAATACTGCCAGTATTATCTCTTTAGGATGCAGTCCTTTCTGATGTCTCCGTATGTAGGAATATTTATGAATACATAATTTGTAGTCATCGAATGTGAGGAAGGTGGATATTGTGCTTGTGATATTTTTACTCACTGAAAAATCAACATTTTCTAAAATTTAAAATTTATTTGCAGTATTCTTAAATAAATAATCAAAACATAATTAATTAACATATATCTTTTAATGATATTGCAGTAAATATTAATTTGCTCACTTTTGGTAGGAAGATGAGCTTGTTTGTTCTCCCAGTGTGAGGTGTATTCTGTAGCAAAAGACATGGACTATCTTTGTTATATTATCTAGATATATGCAGGGAAACAATAATTTTCTCATAGGTAAACTTGAAATTTTGGAAGGTTTTTTACATACTTGACATTTCTTTGAGTATAAATATAACAATATGGTTAAAGTTCCAGGTTTTCTTTCTTTCGCCAACATCACCCCTTTTGTAGCTGTTCACCGGTTCTCAGTACATTAAACAAAATAGACTATGGCAATATCAGGCACTCTGAGGTCAGTATGGCTCCAATGGTTGTGACGGTGAATTGAAAATAAAAAAGATTACTAAAGTTATTATATCATAGAGTTTGCCCTGCCCTTCTGATGGATGCTTCTGGCCCATTGTAACATTGGATAGGATGGACTGTTGGAAAGGAGAACTTAGCCGTCACTGATATCCGCCAGCGCCTAGCTGTCCAAATAATATTCTTGCTGGTATAGCTTTATCATATTTAAAGCCATTTTTTGTACTAGTGTACATTTTCTGCTGTTGGTCAAGCTCTCATTTCTTCTTGTTTTCTAATATAAATAGTTTGTTCTTACTAGCAGAATAAAATCCTAAAAATGTCATCTTACTTGCTGAAGTTACCACTCTATTCCCCCCTCTCCCTCTTTTTTATTTTTTTTTCTTTTTAAAAGCATTTGGACATAACGAGTGCCCTGATCCTGGAGTGCCAATCAACGCTCGGCGTTTTGGCGACAACTTTCAGCTGGGGAGTTCAATTTCTGTTATATGTGAAGAAGGATTTATTAAAACACAAGGAACTGAAACAATTACTTGCATGTTAATGGATGGAAAAGTAATGTGGAGTGGACCTATTCCTAAGTGTGGAGGTATGTATAATATTTCTTTCTGATTTAGGATACCTTTGTGTCTTTTATGTTGTCACCAAATGAAGTTCAGTTTTTTGCAAATGGAGAGCACAAAGCTCATGTAAAAGCTAGTCCTTAATAAAAGAGTCTAGTGAGGGATGAGCTTTTATTATAAACCTGTCTTCAGGAGTGAATTTTTCTCTTAACTGTTATAAGGACAGAAGAAAAACACACAACAAATGGTCATAAACATCAGTGATGCAAGCAGTGCTCTGTAGTCTCTGTAACAATGAAGGCTCATCTAAGAAACTTATTAGGAATGGAATGAGAATAGTTTATACTGTTCATACTTTCAGATAGCTATTATTTGGCACTGGTGGAACTACAATTTCTTGAAGACATTTTATGCTTGAAAGGATCATTCCTGCCTTTTTTCCCTTCTTCTTCTTAAAGCATGTATTTGTCCGATTTGAGAAACTGTTTAAAGCAATTAGCTTCAGTGCTAACAGTACACCAGTAATATTCATCTCTGCATTTTTGAATTCCAGTCCAATCAGTATCATGATTGGCCTTGTTAATACCTAGGAGAAAGAAATAGCAGGGAAGAAGGCTAATGTCAGCCCCATCTACAAGAAGGGCTTAAAGGAGAATCCAGGAAATTATAGGCTCATCAGTCTTACTGCAGTCCCTGGGAAAGTTATGGAATGAATCGTCCTGGTGGCTGTCACAAGTCAAATGAAGCACGTGATTGGGAAAAGCCAGCATGGATTCACCAAGGACAAATTGTGCTTGACAAACCTGATCACCTTCTACAACAAAGTAACCTGCTTGGTTGATGTGGGTCAAGCAGTGGACATTGTCTACCTGGATTTCTACAAGGCTTTTGACACGATTCCCCACAGTATCCTCCTAAAGAAACTGATGCATTAGGGTCTAGACAAGTGGTCTGTGCAGTGGGTGGGAAAGTGGCTGACAGGCTGCACCCGGAGGGTTGTGTTTAAATAGCTCCTTTCCAAACTGGCAACCTGTCACAAGTGGGGTCGCCCTGGGACCGATATTGGGCCCAACACTATTTAATATCTTCATAAGTGATCTGGATGATGGGATCAAGTATACCCTGCTGAAGTTTGCTGATGATACTGGGAAGCCTGTCTTATGAGCAAAGGCTGAGAGAATTGGATTTGTTCAGCCTTGAGAAAGGAAGGCTTAGGGGACACCTTATCGCCATATTGCAGTATTTAAAGGGTGGCTGCAAAGAAGATGAACACTCCCTTTTTACAAGGAGTCACATGCAAGAGACAAGGTGTAATGGGTAGCAGTTACTCCTGGGGGGATTCCAATTGGGCACAAGAGGAAAATTTTCACAATGACAGCAATTGGAATAATCTCCCCAGGGAAGTGCTGGATTCCCCAACATTGGACACTTTTAAGATTCAGCTGGACAGGGTGCTGGGCTATCTTATCTAGACGTTGCTTTTGCCAAGACAGGTTGGACCTGAGGTCCCTTCCAACCTGATATTCTGTGATTCTATGATGATATAATGCACTTGCTTTATTATGAGGTTCATGGAGCTGGATAACACTACTAATAAAATATAAGGTTACATTTTCAATGTTACATTAAAAAAATAAATTTATGGGAATATTTTTAAATGACTGTCCATCTGGGACTCCAAAGGCAATATGTATCAGAATCCTGAAGGTTGGGACACTGGTATATTTGAATTAGATATATTTATCAACCATACAATTACATACATTTTTAAAATTTAAGATAACATTTGAAGACAAATGAAAATATTTTTAAGCTAACAATGTAATTTGGTCTACTGGGATGTTCAGAATTTTTCTTGACCATGTACACACTTGCCTGTAACACATAGTCATTTCATACAGGGTGAAATTTGCTTACCCTACACAGACCCCATAATTTCATCAAGTCAAAGGCATACTGACTAGGAGACACTGAATGTGGCTTCTGTGCAGTTTTCCTTTCACTGCAGAAATGTCAGCTGCTACAATATATAGGAAAAGACCACTTAATAATAAATGCGATGCAGACAGATAGGGTCAGCATACTCATTTTTCAGGGGAGTCCTGATCAGACCCTGCTGGGGCTTCCTCCCAGCCCTGCCTATGGCCCAGGATCCCACTTCAGCTCAGCCTGAGGTTGTCAGTCCCTGTCCCAGCAATGCCACGAGAGTGCTGGTGTTCAGCCCTATTCTCTGCTCTTCTCAATGTGCTCGTGAGATTTCCTCGTTAGACCTCAGACCAAACCCATCAAATTGAATCCATCTGATTGTCACTTAGCTGTCACCAGACCATTTTGCTGTCACCAATCCAGTCCTGTTCACCTTGCTCAGGTAGAATTGGATGATGGTCTGTCTGTGAAGGCACTAACTCTGCCTCTGTGTGCATGTGATCATCCTTGGTTCCTACCTTCTCTTCTCTAGTGGAGCAGCCCTGCTTTTGCTGTTCCCTGATGCTTTTGAATTTGGGATTCCTGTCCTTGTGCCTTTCATCTTTCCTGTGCAAGGGTTATAAGGAGGATTTTCCCATAATCTCTTGTAATATTATGCTGTTGTACCTGTACTGCAGCTCTAACCTTGGTCGTCCTGCATAACTCCTGTAATGCTTAATATCCTGCTGTTCCGTAGCATGGGTGATAAGCTCCTGAAAAAAGGGTCTAAAACTATGAATCTAAAACATGTTCAGTGACTAGCCTGTCATCCTCAAAGTTTTCTTCATACACATGTAAGGACTATTCCAGCCTCGACCCCTTCACCTTACTATACAAAGAAATAAATAGAAAAGACTTTGTGAGAATTCTTAGATCAGGCTAATATTGGCTTTCAGTATTTGGCATAGACTTGTGTTTGACAAAGAGATTCTGGTTGATAACAACCTCTAGTTATATTATATTTCTAGTGTTTTGTTTTTAACACAATGACAGTGGGTATGAATCTGCCAGGCAACCATCAAATAGAAAAGGAAGTAAGAACAGGGGCTGAAAATCAATGTAAAAAGGGTCAGGGAAACAATCCTTCGGCGAGATGATGGGAGGGTTTTATTTTCTACAAAACAAGTCTCTTTAAGATTAGCCCAGTCACCCAGCTATTGTGAAGGGAAGGACTCCTGGATCTAGGAAATCAGCATGTGAAGGTGAAAGTCAAATAAACGAATTCTATTGACTCTTGCACTGCAGGCATCAGGAAGAACCATAATCAGAAGAAGGGTAAGAAAGATTTTCTTTTTACAAAAAAAAAACCCCAAAAAACCAAAAACCAACAACAAAAGACTCTCTTATTTTTATATCCCAAATACAAAGATAAATTACTCCTAATTTAGGCAATCTTATAGAGATAATTATTTTTAATTCAATTTTCATAAGAGTATTTTTGTAAGAGGGTTACTTTTTTGTGTTCCAAAGAATATTTAACAGTTTCATGTAAATTTTGTGAGAAAATGAAGCTTTATATGAGTTTAGCAATACTGTATTCCAACTGTGGTAGTATACTGGCTCAGAATAAGGCCATCTGGTATTCATATTCTTGTTGATATGTTTTGTAGTTTATAGGCTCCATATGTATTATGAATATGTATAAGTGGTTCTATACAATAAAATGTAGGGATGCTAAATGCAGGAGAGTTAATCTTTTGGTTGCTGAGGTGAATATGAATTAAAATACCTTATTGTTTGACTGGTGCAGTTTGCGGAATGTAGTATGAAAAAGGAACTTCAAGGTAAAACGTGAGAAAGACTGTCTTAAAATCACTAATGAGGAAAAAAAATGTCCAAATCTGCATATTTAGAAATATTTGCAACATATTGAATTCTGGACTTTATATAGCTTTTAGAAACCCTTTTTTTCCTACGCTGTAGGAGAAAGATGGACTCCTATGTCCTTAAAAATACAAAATACCTCTTTATAACAGTTCATCATTTTAATACAGGAGCTTGATAATCTCCTGAGAAAAATGAAGATCAGACAAACACATGATAATTCATGATCTTCAATTTGTAGGTGTGTCAAAGAAAGCAAATTTTATCTATTTCTGTGATGGAGAGGTCCAGAATAATGTAGACAATGGTATGTACCGTGCTGCTTTGACAAAATGCTTTGAAGACTGTATTAGGTGAAAAAAATACAGGAATTTAAGAAATATCTGTGTCTTTTGGGGAAAATCCTGTATATTTCACACTATTTTTAGTAGAGTCTTATACCTGTCAACAGTACAGTAAGACCTTTCTAACTTCTTTGTAATATAAAATTAATATTCATTGTGTAGCTTTGTATGCATAACAGTGGTGTTATGGTGCAGCTTTGTCTTCCTGAAAAGTAAGATGCCTCTGCTTTCTGTCTAAATGGATACTTACATGATACTAGTAAAAAAAAAAAACAAACCAAACACAGCATTTTCTGATAATTAAATACACAAATAGTTATGTTAGTGATTGGGCAGAGTGTACCCTCAGCAAGTTTGCCACAACAAACTGGGAGGAGTGGCCAATATGCCAGAGCTTGTGCTGCCATCCAGAGGGACCTCAACAGGCTGGAGAAATAGGTTAATACAAACTTTGTGAAGTTTAACAAGGGGAATTGTAAAATCCTGTACCTGGAGAGGAACAAGGCCATGCACTGATACATGCTAGGGGCCAACCAGCTGGAAAACAGCTTTGCAGAAAAGGCCCAGGGGGTCCTGGTGGACACCAAGTTAAACATGTGCCCCTGCAGCAAAGAAGGCTAATGGTATCCTGAGATGCATAAGGCAAAGTATTGCCAGTTGGTCAAGGGAGGTGATCTTTCCCATCTACCCTGAGTGCTGGTGAGGCCACACCTGGAATTTCTGGGCAGTTCTGGGCTCCTCAGTACAAGATAGACATGGACATACAGGAGACGATCCAATGAAAGGCTGCAAAACTGATGAAGGGATTGGAGCATCTCTCCTATGAGGAAAGGCTGAGAGAGCTGGGATTGTTTAGATTGGAGAAGAGAAGGCTCAGAGGGTTATCTTATCAATGTATATTTGTATCTGAAGGGAGGGTGCAAAGAGGACAAAGGCAGAGCCAGACTCTTTTCAGTGGTGTCCAGTGACAGGACCAAGGGCAATGGGAACAAACTGAAACAAAAGGTGGTTCCACCTGAACATCAGGAAATGCTTTTTTACTGTGAAGCTGACCAAGCACTGGCATAGGTAGCCCAGGAAGGTTGTGGAGTATCCTTTGAGATGTTCAAAAGCTGTGTGATCATGGTCCAGATCACGGGCATGTTTAGGTAAAAGCATAAATAAATTATTACTGGAGCAGAATTAACTTCCTATCCTTTTTTTTTTCTTTTTTTTTTTTTTTTTCTTTTTTTTTCCTTTTTTTTTTTTTTTTTCTCCAGTAAACAAAGTCTGTGATCAATTCATTATGAAATCAGTTTAAGGCTGTCCCTTGTCTTCACTGGAAACTGGATCAAGTCTTTATTAAATCTACATGCAGAAGTAATTTATATGACTCCATCTTTGCAGCAGTAACATTATGCCCTCATAGAATGGTTTGGGTCAGAAGGGACCTTGAAGATCATCTAGTCCAACCCTCCTGCCATGGGCAGGGGCATCTTTCACTGAATCATGTTCCTCAAAGTCCCATCCAACCTGACATTGGACACTTGTAGTGATGGGGCATCCACAACTTCTCTAGGCCACTTGTTCCAGTGTCTCACCACCCTCATAGTGAAAAATTTCTTCCTTATATCCAATGTAAATCTAGGCTTTTTCAGTTTAAAACTGTTATCCCTTGTCCTATCAATACAGGTCTTCATGAAAAATCTCTCTGTCGGTCTTGTATGCCCCCTTTTATTGAAAGACTATAATAAGGTCTCCCCAAACCCTGCTTTTCTTCAGGCTTAACAATCCCAACTCCCTCAGCCTGTCCTCATAGGAGAGGTGTTCCAGCCCTCTGATCGCTTTTGCAGCCCTCCTAACCTGCTCTAACATGTCCATGTCCTTCTTGTCCTGGGGACCCCATAGCTGGATGCAGTACTCCAGGTGGGGTCTCACCAGAGCAGAGCAGAGCGGAAAAATCACCTCCCTGGACTTGCTGGCCATGTTTCTTTTTTCACAGCCCGGGATACGCACATTGATGGCTCATGTCCAATTTTTCATCCACCAATATCTCCAAGTCCTCTGCAGGACTGCTTTGAATCCATTCATGTCTCATCATCTTCAGAAGGTCCCCTGACAGATCTCATTTGCTTTGGAAGTGAATATTGAAGTGTTTTGGTAACAGGCCAAAAGTTTTTGCTTCTGTTTAAACATAAATGACAAGTAATTGTTGCATTCAGATAGTTACAAAATCCATACATATAGTGTATAACTCACTTTCAGTTCTTTACTATCTTAGATGGTCTATTCAACAATAAAAGAAATCAAGCAAAAATAAAAAAAACTTTGTATACATACAGATGCCTATGATGTAAGTAAATATGTGTATGTGTATAATGAGCCTGGCAAAGAAACAAAGAAAGCCCATCCTTCACTTTAAAAAATGAAATTCAGGAAAAACTTTCCAGCTTGATTATGTCAGCTGTGTATGAACTTTAAGGCTTGGTGAAATCCAGGCTAATTTGATGAATTTGTTTAGAAAAGTGTCATAAAACTAAAATTAACAGATAAAAACAAACAAACAAACAAATAAACCAGTGCAAAAAATGAAAAAAACAACCCTGTAAGATTTTCCTTTAGAAAAAGTGTTTAGTCCCTGAAGGTTCAGATCTTGAGAAGCTCACCAAATTTAATTTGGGCTGGATCAAGTCCTTAATTAGCAATTAAGCAAAGAAGCTCATGATAACAATAACTCTGTCATGCATTTAGCTCTATAGGCTAATGTATTTACACCAATATTCATCAGCAAAGCACTTAAGCATACTTCTAACTGGAGAAATTGTACTTTCCTAGTGTTTATAAGCTACCATGTGGCCTACTTTATTACATATAATAAAGTTCTTATATATATACACACACACACTGAAGTTTGTGGTGTTGTCTAATTATTTGTATAGATGAACAAGTCCCACTCTTGGCATATATCCATGTCATCTTCAAGAGAGAAGATTGAGGTGACAAAGATCCTTATTTTAATCCTGGTATCTCTTCATTCAACCCCAAGGCAACCAATCCTAACACTTTCTACTGCAGTTTGCAGCTTAGAATCTGCTCCTTGATACCTTTTACATCTCAGTAGTGTTAAAAAGTTCTGCTCTCTGGAATACAGTGCCCTCACTCCAGGAATAGAATTGGTATGGCCAAAATATTTTGTAGAAATATAGCTATAAAAGAGGAATTTTTTTTTTTTTTTGAGTCCCCTGAAAAGCATCTCCTCCTCAATGAGGAGATATAATGAGATATAAGACTATTGCTTGATAACCTTCTTAAGCTGAACCTGGAGAATCCACTTATCCAGTTAGCTCAATTCTTATTTAATTAACACAGGAAAAGTGGGTAGTTTTATCAGGACTCTGTCTAAAATAAGGGATATCCAGTGTTTGATACTGTGTTGTTGAGAGCTCTTTGACAAATGTATCATCAGTGCACATCTCTACCATACTACAGATGGTAATGGAAAAGAGAGTGGTTCAGTTTTACTGTTTGCTTTGTTTGATTTAGCACTGTCCACAAAAGGTGCTACCTACTTCTTCATGGCAGATATTTTGGGGAAGCAATGAATTTTGCTTCTGCCTGCTTGTGTAAGTCACTGAAATGTATGTTGCTTGTTTTTTTCTTTGCCTCACATAGAGGACATATAAATAGGTCTAACCAAAAAGGTTTTGTGACAGAAAAAATAGTTTTAATATAAAGTTTAAATTGAATAGCTAAAACCTTCTGCAGATTTTGTTTTCCATAAACCAGTCAGCAATTCCTGAAAATAAAGAAATTGTGGACTCATCATCATTTGAGAGCGTGGTCACCAGTTTAAGAGCATGCTTTCTTCAATGCTTGTGTCTTTTAAACGCTGCTTTGTTGACCATCATGGAAAACATATTTGTTGCAGAAAATAAATAATGTGGCTTACATTTCATAAATTCTAAATTATAATCCGGTACACTAAATAAGGCTGTATGTGTGCTGTTATGGTAGTCTAGTGAAAATCAACTCTTATACTATTATATTTTTCTTAACTTTCTTTTTTCTTATGATAGGACTTAACACCTTATCAGGTCCTTGTCACTTTGTGTTTTCATCAAAAAAAGCTTGATTAAGTCTCTTCATAAGTTAGCAAGTAATGCTCACTCATGTAAGTCAGAGCAGTTGTGAAAAAGCTTTTTTAATAGTATTACTCCTAACTCCCTCTTCCGTAGTTAAGATTCTAGGTAATCCATCTTAGTTAAAATAATAATGATAATAATAATAATAACAATAATAATAATTATTGTTATTATTATTTTAAAAATACAATGTACTAAATGTCCCTACTTGCGACAGATTTTAGTGAGGTAGCTGGATTCACTAAAGGACAGCAATTTGCAAGCACTTCAGTGAGTGAAAAAGTTCAGTTTAGAGTCAAGTATTTTACAATTTATTTATTTTTTTTCCCCAGGAATGAGTAAATGAAATTAGTTATTTGATACCTAACAATGTTACTCAAGGAAAATATATTCAGAGGAAAAAATATTCAGAGGAAAATACATCAGAGATCAGCTGCTTTTCTGTCTTGTCTCCTGTGGATCAAGGAGACTTTTCTTTTGTATATTTGTCTATATAGGTATGCTTAGTCTATTCATATATATGCACAATACACATATAGAAAGATATATTGATATGGTCTTTTGAGGATGTTTACACTTGCACTGAACAATATATGTTTAAATTGCCACACTGAATATGCATTAAATTCATAAAATGTCCAAGATATTTTAAATTGCTAGAAAGACATTATGATTTGCTACCTATTTTAAAAATGTTAATCCTTCTAGTGATGGAATTACTGCATTTCTTAGATCTCTAGTATTCAAGATAATTCTGTGAATTAATTTCTCTATTTAGAGGATATCAATCTCCTACTGAAAACAAATAAACAAAAACATGCTAAGCACTCCCACAGTCTTTTCCTTAACCGTCTATACCACTGAGGAGAAGATGATCTTACAGAAGTCTGATGACACATGCACTTGATTTTACATATACATGTAGATCTGTCAGATGTAATGGGTTTGCATTCATGCATGAAATTAAAAACCTGCAGCTTTGCGAGACTTAAACCTATAAGTTCTGTCCTTTAGCACTATTGGTCTTACAGTTCTTACTCTTCCCACCTGTGAGATTATATCATTTTTGAGATAGACTAGCACTCTCCAAAGCCAAAATTAACATCAGTCAAACATGATTATTACTTCTAAGACTCTCTCTTCTGCAGCCTGACTAACTGTCCTGACACTGATCAGCTAATAGAAACTTCCCTCATTCTGTATCAGATTCTATTCAACTATTTAAGAAACATTGTTATCAAAGAAATGTTCCTCATCTTTATGATACCTACTGCTGTTGAAATTATTCCTGTAATTAATGTGTAATTAAGACATTGAAAACCTTTAAATATGGTTACCAAAAACTTTAGTTTCAATTATGTTTTAATACAGTTTTCCTAGCTTATATTTACTCACTGTCTCTGAGAGAAAAACTACATGTTATTTCTAGTAATTCTGCTTGTAGATGTATATATTACAGTATTTAATATATATTTGCAAAATGCTTCAAAAATATCAACTAATCTCATAAGAATGGTAAGTATGTCTTTTCATGAATGAGGAATTTGAACTGCCAACACGGCAAGCAAAATATATGTGGTATTACAGTGACTTAATGTCAACCCCCCCCCCAAATTGTTGAAATAACAATTCACTAGTTTCTAGCTTAATACTGAACTGAAACTTGCAAGTTTTTCACATCTCTCGGCTCACAATTAAAAGCAGAAGCAATGACACTTTTTAAACACTGTATTTTGTTATTATATCTTTTATTACAGGACATATCTCTTGTATCTTTAAGAATGCAGTATAAAAAACTGTCAGAACTTATTGAACAGTTTATTTTATCTTTTTAATGTTTTAATTCAGTTATCTCCATTTAATTCTGAACCCTAAAGAAGTCTGACAGCTTCAAAGCTTTATTGCATCTTCCTGCAACCAGATTTTTAAAATTTCTTTGCTCTAGATGTCTTATATTGAAAGTGATAATTTTGAATTACATATAATAAGTTTGTATTATTTTTCTTTTCTCTTTGTTTCACTTTTAGCTCCGTGTGGTGGGCATTTTTCATCTCCCAGTGGAGTAATCCTCTCTCCAGGCTGGCCAGGGTATTACAAAGATTCCTTGAATTGTGAGTGGGTGATAGAAGCTGAACCAGGACACTCTATCAAAATTACATTTGAAAGGTCTTGGCTAATGTTTTTCTTACTTAATATTTTCCAGTTTTTACCCAGAAGCAAGAGTTTATTAGCTCTGTCATAACATTAATTTGCACTATCTCTAAAATCAAGCAATTGTATTATCAGGTAGGATTTTCCAGAACACCTTAGTGCCTTCACAGCATAAACTTTATCTTCAGTATAATTTCTACTTTTTATTCACTGAAAAGTTTTTGAAATTCCCACCCTCTTGTATATATATATTTAAGCCTGTCTGGCCTAGTTAAAAATTTTGTCTGTTTTTAAAGATTAGCGTTTTTCCTTTGCTCGTAACCATGTTGCTATGATGAATTATACTTATGAAGTATGCTTTTTTCTCTCAAAAATGTGAAATCTTCAAGTCTCAAAATATTTAATTATCAAATCAGTTGATCTTTTTTTGTGAAAGCACTGTGTGCTCTCAGGATGGAATTCCAGTTTCCTCAAATTACTGCAGCATTCCACTTTTCCTACATTACTGCCTGTTACTTAGGTCCCTTCCAGGTTCCAAAGATTTAAATGTGCTGAGGGACTTAAACTTCTCGTGGTAACAAGATGTGGGCATTTCATTTAAGCTCTTTATGAGAAAGCAAAACATAAAATGCAATTAAAAAAATGCTACATATTCTACATATTTTCAAGGATGTTTTAGATTCTTTTTAATTGTAAATATTAGTAAAGTTAGATGGTCCAAGAAAAAAAGACCTTTGATGATCAAAGTTATAGCACACAAATGTCATGCAAGTACTTTTCAGTTGCCATCTATGCAGCATATTTTGACTACTCCTAGTAACATTCAACTTAAAAGAGAAGATATGTATTAATTTTAATACAATTCAAGAGTTGTTTTTAGCAGGGTATGAAAATGACCAGCTTCTCTTAGCAAAATTTCTTATTGTGATAAGATTGTTTAAAACTTTTTTCTAGTACTATAGCTTACACTATAAGAAAGGATTCACATGACATTTCATATAGTCAAGGGACAGCTAATATAGACACTTCAAAGGTATTTCCTATCCTTAATAACAAATGAAAGTTAGCCTTCCAAAATCACTAAAGCAGTACATCACCTTAAAATGAAGTTTTACCAAATTTTTGCTAATTAAAATGAAAAAGAGAAGTTAATAGCTCCCTCTTGCAGAAATTAATCAAACTTATGTTAGTTCAAAATTAAAAGAAAATTATTCATTTTCTTTATTGTCTTGAAAATTAAAATAAAAAATTAAAATTTTGGAACTTTCGTTAACTTAAGTTTTTTAAAAGAAAAATATAATTTCAAATAATTTATTTTTTTAATTCAGCATTTCATTTTCAGTTACACATTTGTTGTGGACAGTCATATCAAAGTGAAAAGCATTTGCCTTTCAATTTGCAAAATTCTACGCCACCTGGATTTTCTTACTTTGCACCTGAGTTTCATTGAACCTGACAGTCTGTTGTGTACAATTTTGGTTTGTAATGCATTAATGCCTTGCCATAAAATTGTACAACCTCTATTACTCTTGTAGGTAAGAGCAATAAGAACAAGATATGATCTCTTCAGATGACAGAGAAAGCTCCTATCCTCTTTATAACCAAATCTTTATAGGACATTACGACACTTCTTTTTCCATTCCTACTCATTTATGACATTCTTGTTGCTTGCCATAAACTGGACTGATATAAATAGTGCTCAAATGCAACAGTCCAGAGAGGCTTTACTTACATAAAGGTGTCTGTATGTTTATGTATTTCTGTGCAGGAGTACATGTAAAAATACATCTATATGTGTTCACGAAAGTGCACTTTAATATATAATTGCATGTTTGGATGTAAAGAAAAAGTTATTATATAAACCAAAAAATGAAATAAATCACTACAGTGTACTGAAAGAAAACATTTTGTAAACTATTACTGCTAAAGTTTTTTTTTATTTAAACTTCATTATTTTTCACATATTTTAAATTTGCATTCTGAGGCACTCATATATTAGCTTCTTTTTAAAGACTCATGCTAGTCTGACTGTCCTATTTCTGTTCCTTCTGCTTGCAAATCTTCAGCTGAACTTTCTTAAGAAAGAAGGTTAATTTTCTTGAAATATACACTTTTAAAACTATAGCCAAATGTCTTTCTTATATGATTAAGTAGTGGAAAGTGCCCCTGCCAATGACAGGGAGTTGGAACTAGATGATCTTTAAGGTCCCTTCCAACTCGAACCATTCTATGGTTTTATGGTTCTATGCTAAAAAAATAAATAAAAAAATATATATATATTTTGCCCAGTTCTTTATATTTCACCTTTGCCCTGAAAAAAAAAAAAAAACACAACAAAAAAAGAAATACTTTTTCTAGTCTTGGTTCAAGTACTTAGACTTCCACAATATGTGTAGTTTGAAAGATTTTTTAATTTCTCAGTCAGGGTAGAACATATATAGTACATGTCTAGAATCTTTACATCTTTTCTTTTTGGATTTTCTAAGAGGAAGGGAATGGTTCTTACTAATACAATTTTCCTGCAGAGTGACAGACACCTTAACATTACATCAGTTTATCACAGTACATAGTTTAGAACAGTAGTTTGTTTCCTTTTAATGTCCCATATTCCTATGGCTTCTCTTTTATGGCATTGCATATGTGTGAGGTACTACGGTCTATGACTGCATGTTAAAGTCTTCCTGTGCCATGGGGACAGAGACATTGGAGAAAAGAAAGAGATCTACAGATAAAGCAAATAACAACTGCTATTTTTTTGTGTTTTCAGAGGTTTCATACTAACTTTTTCATATTTTATTGTATGATCATGCATGTATACTTTGAAGAGTTTGCTCCTGTTGTGCAGACATAGCTACAATAGATAATCTGTTGGATTTTTGTTATACATCAGCAGCTTCTTAGGCTGAATTGAAATGATAGAAGTGAGAAATGTGAGTGCCATTCTTCATTGTAATGTAGTGTTTATCATGAAGCCTAATTATGAGTATTTAAATGCTAGGGATGTTAATCAGCAAACTACTGATTGGAGTACTAGTCACATTTGACTAATGAGTATATGCTGTGCAGCAGGATGTTCTACTCATCCTGACATTGCATTGAGTTGACAGGATGTCTCTTAGAAACAAAGATATCTGTTGTAAACATTAAAGCAGTTTTATCTGTTCATATAAGACAAAAAAGTATTTGTGACCTCCTGTGTTAAAGTTTGTTTCACTCCTATCTGCTGGAATGAATTTTTGTGAGTCCCCCATAAAAATAGACCTCACATAGAAATGAAGCCATTCAGTTTACTTTAAGAATACTGACTAATTAAGCAGGAAAGAGAAGCAGGAAAGAACATTGGAGTGGCCTTACATGAGGACAAAGTATTTTTTATTCAGTTGCCTATAAATCCCTACTGTTTCCTCACAGCAGGGAATAACAAGGTGATATACAAATATATCAGATAATTAGAGCATCAAGAAGAAAGGTATTAAAGGAAAAAATGATATAAACATCACCTTTATAAATTAAATTTAAATTGAGCACTTCTCTGAGCCAAACAACCAAGCAAACCGTTGTACATAGTACCCTGTTCAAATTTCTTTCAGCTGATCTTACTAAAAATCCGCCCTCACTTTTTTTTCCCTTGGGTGCTTACTAATTTTTTTTTCATCTCATTTCTCTGCTGTTTGCAGTGTTGTACATAGTTTAAGCAACAAGTACTTATGAGAGGATTTCTGTTATGTCTTTGGAGACTCAGCTTAATTTCATCGTGTCTTGATTGGCCTGATAGTTTCTTTGCATTTATGAGGTCAATGTCTTTTTACGCTTTATACCTCAAGTATGCTTTTGATAAAGGAATTAAGAAAGCAGAGCAAGACTAAAAGATCTGTTTCCAAGATTGTTTCTGTTTTTTATGGATTAGTGGGAAAAACATGTACTGGAAAAAGCAAGTTATTGCCTAGTAGCTTTTTAGCAATGTATTGTTGTGAATTCGTGTCAGAACTAGGAAAAAAAAATATAGTTTTTCAGTTCTCCTGTTTCAAGGCTTATTCTGTTTAATTTCTGTAACTCCTTATTACTTTATTTCTGTGTTTTTTCTATGTTATTTCATAGCAGCAGGACATGGATAAAAGAAAACACATATTTTGAAGGTTTAATTTGACTTCTTGTGTTTCACCAGACTCCTTTAGATCTTTAGGCTCAGACTCATGGGACACAAATGCTGAAACATGGAGTTCCTCAGGACATTGGCATTAGTCATGCAGTTCCTTGAATGGATTTCACAAAGCCGAATTAGGCATCTGAGTGAATCTGAGAGAGAATTAGCAATATCTGACGGGTCCTTGTAGGATCCTGCTGTTAATTGTTTCTTTTTAATTCCAAAAGGGTTTTTCAATAATCCATCAGAGAGTCCATTAAAGCAGTATGATTGATGTAAGGTCTGTCATAGCAAGAAAGAGAGAAAACACTGTCAAAATACCAAACAGGTGTTTGGGGTTGCTGACACTATCTAAAACAAGACAAACAAAGAGATACCTAGCAGCACTGTCATTACTATCTAAAACAAGACAAAGAGATACCTAGCAGCACTGTCATAATCAGCTTGTCCTTGACATAGGCGGCACATATGCTATCTCTAAACAGGCATTTTGCTTTATACTGCTTTCTAAATATGATTTTTAATTATTTTTTTTTTCCATAACTTCTACCATTATTTTGGACGGAGCCTTAACTGACACACAGTCACTGGAGCGTCAGAGCAGACTTAAATAATTATATCCCTACTTATAGATGATTTTTATGAATAGATGGTCAGAGTATGATTCGTTCATAATATAAAGTACCTTGATGATATTTGTGCCTAATGGAATGGACATAATAAAAGAATGCATCAACATATTTTCTACATAATCGACTTAATTTTTCCCCAAAAGAAAAATAATTTTGTGTTATAAAATAGTATATGCAGGTAATATTAATCTTTGTGAAAAAATATGTGTTTCTGGCTCTTTTTTTCCTGTAATACAAACCAGCTCAAGGAGTTTAAACTTATTTCTCATCTTATAAAGACACTAACCTGAAATTTTGTCATTGTATTATTGTATATTTTATGTATTGTATTATTGTATATAGGATAATTAATACTATTATATTGATATTGTAAAATAAATATGTGGAGAAATAATTAAATAATATGATCAAGAAAGGAGCATAGGTTTAAAATATGGCTTACTTCATTTGGGTTTATTGAATTTGTTTTAACTCCTTCTTATATTTGTGCCTCTGTGTGTTTCCTCAATTCCAGATTTCAGACAGAACTCAATTATGATGTTTTGGAAGTTCATGATGGACCAAATTTATTATCTCCACTTCTGGGCTCTTACAATGGTACACAGGTCCCACAATTCCTGTTTAGCAGTAGCAATTTCATTTATCTTCTTTTTACAACTGACAACAGTCGTTCTAACAATGGATTCAAGATTCACTATGAAAGTAAGTAATTCGGAGTTGTATTGTTTGATTTCCCCATCAACGTTTATCCTAGTCATAAATTTAAAGGTGCACAAGTGTCATCTTTGGTAGATTCCTGTTATTTAAACTGAGAAAGATCTCGTGATGTTAAACTGCAAAAGGGATGACCAGTAATTTCATTTACAATTTAATGTCATTGCTGTACTGCTCCATGCTTTAAGAATCTGAAGATGGTAATGAGAAGCAAATGTCTTTCTTCTGGATGTCGCTTCTATGTTTTTTTTTATTCTTATCTTTTATACAATACATTTCTGTGTGTATAAAACTGCATGCGATCAGGAAGATTATGAAAATCTAAGCAGATAACTGAATTACTGTCCTGATTGATGTACCTACAGCTCTGACTGAAGGTAATGGGAAATGCAGTTTACACTAATGAGCTGAAAATCAAGCTATGGAGTTGCTTGATTATGGATTTTTAGGGATCTATAAACATGCATATGTGATTTCTTCTGAAATATAGAAGTATTCTTTTTCCTTTATTATAATCATATAAACTACATTGCAGAAAGCATCTGTAAGATTGTATATTTATGAACTCTTAAAATTCATATAAGTTAATATATTATCATGTCATTTACTTTTTGTGTTTCTAAATATACCTTCTGTTGCAATAAGTCATATTTTCATATGAAATAATATTTTTTCTGTATTCACTATTCAATTTGCTTAGTAAAGGTCATGAGCGCATTGCTATCTATCCATTTCTGTTTCATACTCCTATTGGTTAGAACAACCACCAAGCAATTTTCAGATGTTCTTATTTTTTTACATTATTTTTGGCCATTTTCACTATTCCTGACCACTAATGATAAAAATACTAAATAAACTGTATGTTGAGGTGACTTCGCCAGGTAAAATTTGGGCTAATTTGAACTCCAGTGAATGTCAAATTCTGGCTGTCTCTTCTTAAAAAAAATCTATTAATATTCAAAAATTCTTTACTGTCCTACCCTTCACTGACATACTTTTATTTGTACTATCATCTACATTGAAGAAGTGATGATTTTGTTAAGTTCTCATCCATTCTGAAGTTTGAAGGATGGTTATCATTACACATCAGGAAAACTAGATTAATATTGCCAGCAGAGACCACTAAATTCTTCAATTGATTAGCTAAATGAATAATATTAAATAGTAGAAATCACACTTTGGGAATGGGAACAGCAAAAGAGGAAAGCTGCATTTACTACAAATATACTACAAATATCAAAGTGTTTCAATTAAATAAAGTTGGAAAGGAAATCTGAAGTTTCATTATAAATTAATTCTTTAATTTCATTATAAAATTCCTTTTTTCTAAAACTGATCCCTACTCCACAGTTCTCTTTGCACTAGTGAACAATAAAAGTTACATTTATACTATCAGAGAACATTGGAAATATACACATTTACCATTTTTACACAAAATACACCATTTTTAGTGATGGCTTTTCTGCTTAACATACTCTATTTATATACAGATGTCTAGTATTAATTTTATTTTTGTTTAGTTCTTACTGGTTCATTGTCTTATACTATCCAGTACAACCCAGTTTGGATTTCCCTTTTCTGGATAATAATGACTAACGGTCCTTTATTCAGCATTTCTCTCTTCAAATACCCTATTGAAGGCTGAAGTCTTTTACATGTTCTTATTTTCTATGCTAATTATTTATTTCCACACTGAATTTCTTTGTAAGGAAGGACATTTTATGGCTTTTGTGTAAGAATAAAAGGAATAAAACCCATTAAAAATCTTACACTGAATGTTTCTTCTAATTTACTAACTTCAGTAACATTCCTAGAGTTTTTTGTTTCTTTATTTCTTTTTTCCCCTGATTATTTTATAATGAAGTTAAACTTTTCACTGGGAAATAATCTAAAAGGCCTAATTTTTTAACATACATTAAAATTCTCTTTATGAAGTCAACTTCTCTTTACTCCTTTTTCTGATACTCTTTATCTTCTCAATATCTCACATATCAAATAATATTAGGTGTAAGAATTATTCACATAAATAATTCATCTATGTAAAAAATTCAAATGAATATCAAAAGAAATAAAAAGCATTTTAGCTAGGATAACAAAGTTTGATCAGGAAAAAATAAAGGCTGGAAATCAGAATTTTGAGTGATCATCAAAGCTTTTGAACGCTGGCATCAGGGACAAAATCATTTAATGTTACTGACATAGTATCACAGTAAATATCCTGTAAACTATGTGAAGCTTTTCTCTGCAACAGGGATGGGATGCAATTAATAATGTCTTATAACAGTAACACAAACATAGTTCGAGGATAATTCACTGAAAAAAATGTGATAATGGAACCTTCACCCCCACTCACAACACAGTGAATTACTTAAATTAATGAAAAAAAAATATAGTTTTTTAAACTCATTAACTCATTTGTTTGTTTGTTTGTTTTTAATCTAGGTGTAACTGTTAATACTTACTCTTGCTTGGATCCTGGCATACCGGTGCATGGACGTCGTTATGGACATGACTTCTCTATAGGTTCTACTGTCTCATTTAGTTGTGATCCAGGTTATAGGCTGAGTCACGAGGAGCCTTTGCTATGTGAAAAGAATCACTGGTGGAGTCACCCACTTCCAACTTGTGATGGTAAGGATGAATGAATAAAATACAGAGTACCTGTATTTTACGTATACACGGTTTGCCAAACTATTATTACTCAAAACGAGTCAAATATTGGAGCTTGTAAAACCTCTACTTTTAAGAAAAAAGAGTAGTTATATATCTCTGTATGATGAAATCTTTAGTAATAAAAGTAAAGAATAATATATAATTCTTTAAATTGGCAGATTATTGAAAATATGTCTATATAAATATATGTTACCATGAGCTAACTGATTGCCAATTAGCTCAAGGCATGCAAGGTTAGTATATATCTGCTGTAAAGTACCTAGTACAAGCTACTAGCTAGCTTGTACGTACTACTAGCTATTCAAGTTTGGTTATCCATCTATGGACACAGGTGATCTGATATACAAAACATGAGATGCAGTTTATTTATACCTGACTTGAAACTGAATTTTCTCCTGTTTCATGTCAGTCACTGTGTCCGTAGCTCATTAGCAGAACTTAAAACCCTTCAATCACTGTAGGAATTGATTAGGGCCACATTATGTCTGATGATTAAGCGTATGATTGTTAAACCAGAAAAAAATTATACTGAGTAACGTCATGCGTTTTGGAGTCTCCACCATACTATTAAACAAGTCTGCTTGAAAAATTATCTAATAGCTTCAGTCATCTCTTTTTATTGGAATTTTTCTTTATAATCTGTTTTCCCAGTTAGTGTGATATCAGTTACGTTTAATATCAAGAAAGTATATTGATGTTCATTAGGCTGTGTATTTGAGATGTTTTCCTCTCAAAACATTGTTGGTTTTTTTTCCTTTGAGCATGGTACATGCTTTTCTGATGGTAAAAATGTTATCAGGAATAATGCCTCCACTTAATTCTAGAGTAGTACTTAACAAAAAAAAATAAAAATCTACGGAACTTTTATGAGTTATATAATGCGTATGATAGTATATTTTTCTAAAACAATTCTTAGTGTTTCAGGACACTCAGTTAGAAAGAAAAAGCTGAATTGGAATGAAGACTATCAAAAGAGCTCACTGAATCATGTATGATTTGACGTACGGAAACATATCAGTATATGACGATACTCAAAATTTGTAGTGGTAGAAATGGGCGTGAATAATTACTTTCCTGAAAGTGGCACTCTTTAGTTCAGCAAACCTGTTTCCTAAAGGATTCTGCTTCTCAGTCAGGTTCTTAGAGTGAAGAGTTGCAGGGTTACCACAGTTCACAGCCAAATGGACTATATTTTGCTGAATAGGCCGTAGACATGTTTTTTCTTATGGTGATAGGCACTAGATGGTAACCATATAAAACAAAGAGTATTAACACGCTCACTATGAATACTGTGCTCTGCTGTGAAATAAACTTATGTATTGTGATAAATTTCTTCCTCAAGATGCTGAACTAGCATGCAATTCATTAAGTAAATGAGATTTTTTTTTCTCCAGTTCACATTGCTAAATGGCAATTGTCCATTGAATAAATATGCTCTGAAGGCAGGATTGAGTACATTTATTCTAGTAAATTTAATCAATTCATGGTTGAACTCATTTTAATTTCATTGCTGAATTTCTTCCCTGGTGGAATGTTTTTAAATAGGATCCAGAGTCCTTGCACCCCAAGGGAAAAAAGGACATTTGTTAAATGGGCTGTTCTTCACACAAACTGCGAGTAAGGATTTGTATTAATTGTGCCACTAATAAACACATTGGTCACTGTTCCTGCTCATTCAATGCACTACTCTGACAGTTTCTAAGGAACAGAGTCCTTTCTTGATTGTTCTTTTTGATAATTGGATCTCTTTTTGATAATTACATCATGTAGTGATATGCAGACAGGCCATGATAACTGTGCAGACGGATCATGACAACTCATGGGTGTAAGTGTTTTGGAGGAGGAGAAAGGTGTAGAAAATAAAAAAATTTAGACTTCTTAGAACCAGTTCTTCCTCAAAGTAAAATATCATGTTGACTGCAACATAATTCTTTGAAGGAGTGTAAACTTTTTCATGAGGTGTTTGGATGTTACACAGATAAGCATCATAAAAAGCTTATCAGGGAAGTCACACTTGGCTGTCTACAGGAACATTTAGACAATACTGGGAATGATGGTTCAAAAATGAACAAACTCTTTCCTGCCCGACAGACCAGCCTGAGGGAGTGATTATGACAGACTGTATAACTCATTCATATTTGAATAATTGATATGCATGAAAGATTTCACAGGTAATTTCCCTAGTTTTGATTTTTATATGTGTCTATATAGATAAGGTATTCACAGTATTCCTTAGTGCACATATGTATTCTCTCTGTGTGTATGTGTATACATATATATACAAACAGTTTTATATATACAGAAGTATAGAAAAGCATTTCTAAAAAAAAAAAAAAAGATTTTTCTGGCCTTTGAGGACAGTAGAATTTTTTTCTGCTCTTTAAAGATAAATATTTAAAAAAAATATTTTCAGAATCGTGGAACAGCTATAGCTGAAAGGAATCTCAGAATATCATCTAGTCCAAACCCAACAAGCAGGTGCAATCTTGATGTTAGATCAGTTTGCTCAGGATCCTACACAACTGAGTTTCATCTCCATAGAGGGAGATTCCATTTCTTCTCTGAGCAACCTGTGCCATAGTTTGGCCACACAATAAATATTCTTAAAGTCTACTACAAAATTCCCATCCCCCAGCTGCATCCATTACCTCTCATCCTTTCACTGTAGTGAAAACTACTTGAATGTATACAGTACTTGAATTGCTTTACAATTTTCAAGACAGCGAATCCACTGTGTTAAAATAAGTTATACAAACATAAAGTTAAGGCTTTTTCAAAGAATGAAAAGTAAAACCTATGGTCTTTATCAAACCATCAGTCTCTTTTCGAGAAATGAATTAGTCTGTAGACAGTTAATAAGATACTGTTAAAAGCACTTTATTGTTGTTACGTATAACTAATTTCTGGATAGCTATATTGGCAAAATAGTTTTCTATATCTTTTCAAAAGAGGTGGCATTGATCAAGAAGTAAACTTCTGACTTTTTTTTTTTCTTCTTTGGTTCATGGGTAAACAGTTTTTTTTATCCACACAGACCAGAGAAAAAGATAGGTACTATTGTGTACATTTATTTATTTTGAAATAGTTTATCTGAAGATGTGGTTTGGTCTACATACCATAAATGTGGGACACATTACCTAGGAAAATAAACATACAAATAAATAACAACCACCATTTTCAAATGAGAATATGTACAGGCCTTCAGAAAATAGTCATACTTAAGAGAGATAAAATGGGTGGTTTTGAGCTTTGCTTAGAAAAGATCACACCATTTCTATCTAACATCCAGATATGATTCATTTTGTACCTATCGACCTGGACATCCCTTAATTTCTTGACTGTAATTTCCTCCCAGTGCTTAAAATATAAGGCAAAATGTTGTCTTACCATGTCCTTTCTATATGAATATTATAATAGAATTTGACTTGTAAGCTTTGCATACATGTGAGAAAAACTATTCTACCCAATATATGAAGTATTGTGTTAATATAATTTAAAATGACAGGAAAATTAATGCAAAAGTTAGACACCTAATTAGGAGTGTAAAGTGTTTTTTATGCCCCTCATCATAACATGAAATTGAATGCTAATACATAATAATTCTTATTCATTATTTGAATTAAAAATAAATATTGTCATTCCACTTGATCTTCATTTACTTACGAAAATTAATAAATAGCGAGAAAAATGTTCAAGCAAGATTGAAAACATAAAGTTTATATTGAAAAAGCCTGTATGTCCAAATGAATTAGCAAATATGACTTGTGCAGTACATATCCAGGAAATATGACAGCAGTGTTATGTTGTTTCTGTTAAGAGATCTCTAAACCCAAACCAATACTTTTATTAAAATACAACTGTTAAAAAATCTGCTGCAAATATTCAGTGGGGTGGATGCCAGAATTGGAGATAGATAGTGTGTCTTGGTCTGTTTTAGATTTAAATAAGTTAAAAATACAAGTTTATGTTGTGAGTAATCTAGGCTACGCTGGTTTCTATGAATTTTGTCTCTTGTGTAATATAACTCAAGTCCAAAGTTTTTTTCCAGAAGCTGATTATAATCGGTGTCAATATTGTTATTCACTTGTTAATACTTGACTGCATCACATTTTAAGACACATTAGACCTTCTGTAATTAGGGAAGACAGATGCTGACGTTTCTTGGTCTATGAAGCAGAGTATGTGAGATCCAAATTCTAATTCACTGTTTCAATAATTTTTAACTGTATTTATATTTCCCTTTTAGTATCAAATTACACAGTAAATGAAAATCACCTTAGAATTAGATTTTTAGTTGGAAGTTAGAGTTAATTAAGCAAATGAATGTAATGGGGCCTCTGTGTGTTTGTGCACATATGTACTTATATTTATATATACACGAACACTTCTATATATTAATAGGTTTATCTTCTTTTCACCCTGTTTCTTTCTGAACTAGCATACGGTACAAGTCTTTCTCAATGATGCTTGAAACCATTTATAAAACTAATCATTATTACTTATCAGTTATAAATATGTATTTTCTCTAAACATCACCTTTGAAAACAAAAAGTTTTCAATTATTTATACTTGCAGCAAGCTGAAGTTACTGAAGTTACTGAAAAAAGTAATTTTTTTTCTGAAGGCTTCTGTTCTTCTGTGTACTTTCTCTTTTTTGAGAAAATTGAGATACATCATTGTATGTTAGTTTCTGAGTTGTGGTTGGCGACCTATGGCTAGTCTCTTGAAAAGTCTTTACATATCAAAATGGTAAGTGATATAATTTGAAAATATGGAAAATATTAATTTCCCATATATCAACATCTTCAGTCAGGCTAAAAAGGGACAACAACATCACTTTTATTTACTGCATTGCTAGTGAACACCATATGTAGAAGTATACAGATACATGCATTTATATAGATCTGTATTATTTTCTCTCACTTTACTAAAATAACAAATCGTGATCGTTTTCTGTCCTTCTTGGGTATGGTGACCCCTTCTTCTCACATCCAGTTTTCTTCATAACTTCATATTATTGCTATACCCTTCATAACTCTGAGACTTACTTGTTACATCAAAATAAATTAGTTTTAAATAGGTAGTAAACCTTATTCAAAGACCTCGGATGACTGAGAACATCATTAGTGATTGTTGAGTTTTATTTCACGGTATAAAAAACAAAATTTAAGATGTAAGTGGCTTTTCTGTGAACAAGTGTTAAGATAGCTATGCAGGCTAATCTCTGCAGGAAGGGATTATGCAGACTGACTTCTGCAGTAAAATATAAATATGTTAAAAATAAAACAGAGGATGTGAAAAAATTGAAAAAAAAAAACACCAAAAACTATGAACAAAAATGTCACAATCTAATGTAAAGTGTCCTAGCAATATGTTTGTGTAGCACAGCTGCTGCGACAAGAAAGACGGGTAATACTTGCAATTGTTAACACAGTGGTCATAGAGATGGAAAATGATGTAAGGAAGTAGATTAAGGAAACCTGTCTCATTTAACTGATCCAAAGTCAAAGATACTAATGTGTTATGCCAGCCTTCTAAAGTGAGTATCCAAGAGTGAAAAGAACATGATGACAATTTAGCGGAAGAACAAATGGGTAAAAATGGACTGTGAATAAATTTAGGATAGAAATTATGAGACTATTTCTAGTATTGGAAGATTGATTTTCTGTAATAGTTTTATAGTAACATGAAATACGGCCTGAAAAGGAACTTGGTAATTTTATGAATGACACCAGTCAAGTGTTTTCATTACAACTATTCATGTGTTTCAGGGATAAAGTATGGCCTGCATGTCTCCCACTGAGAAACTTATGAGTAGCATGAATGAAGGTTCTAAAATTGTTTGGGCCAAAAATTAATTTCAAATTATATAGGGTTATTTTCCAAGTTAGACTTGCTTGCTGTAACTCTTCTTTATGACTGATTATGTTACAGAGCAAAACAAATGAAGTTATGATAATTTACAATGAAATAAAATGTAAGTAATCAACCCAGCACTGTAAGAATTTATTTCACCTAAGCAACTGCCTTAGCCATTAAATTCCACAGTTAAATTTTCATCTTCGTCCACAATTATCCAAAAGTTGCTTCTTAAATTGTCACATCATTTCTACAGTGCTGTAGAGGTACTTTATATTATACATCTAGGTACCTATCTGTATTTCATTCAGACACTTCTATATTTTGTTCACTTTTTTTTTTTTTTTTGTTATTGTGTTTCTCATTTTTCTGAAAACATAGTAATGGAGGGGAAAAAAATGGGCATGTCTTGTTTCAGCTTCCCAGGTTGCATAACAAAAAAAAATATATTAATCAGTGTGTTAGCAACACATTTTATTCCATATTTCACATTAGAACACCAAGACAGCACTTCATTTATTTATGTATTCATTCTACTTTTAGTATCTCCTAGCCTCCATCTCTGTATAATCAGATAAAGTGAAAGAAAGCTTTCTTGTAGAATTTGGAAAAAATGTATGGAGTTTACCTTCTGCTGTTTTTATTTTCATGTGTTTCTGTTTTCTTTTGCACTCTGAAAGAGTCAGATACTAGTAGTGATATTATATGCTTGGGCTGTTTGCCATCTTATCAGGACCAGTGCACATTTTGTATTTCAGATCTGTCAACTTGGCTTTGTTTTGTGAAATGCTGGTCCCTTGATGCCTTTTTTTGCCATCTGCTAGCCTTCATAGAGTTACGCTGAGTGCCTGATGGCATGCCATAGATGTTT
>NW_009649582.1:655837-695008 GCF_000708025.1 Charadrius vociferus
ATTATTTGTTTGGGCCGTTTCCCATGATTATAAAAACTGATTGCGTTTTCTTATTTAATAGGGCTGACCTAAGCTATGGACAAAGTGGCTAGTTAACATCAGAAGCTTCAATAACATGTTGTCATAGCCCTGATTCTGTTTTACTAATGTCTAAATATAACAAGATCAGGTGATAAGTAGAGAGTGGTTACCCTTATTGATTCTTCGTCAGAGAAGTAAGGAGCAAAACTAGTATGCTCAGAGGTTATTCCTCTGTGGCAACACTTATGAGATTGGGCAGTTGTGGTCCTAGAAAGTCCTAATTCAGCCTATGATGCTGCAAATTTCCAGCTTACAACTAGGCAAAAAAGGGTAGAAAGTTGGTAGGATAAATAGCACACACAAAGAAACCATGGGGCTACCCACACAAATATAGAAGTTTAAAACAGAAATGTGGTTAGTTAAAGCAACCAAATTTAGCTAGGCAAAATAGGGTGATCTTCATCCTAGAATACAAGATGAAGTTCCATTTATGCTTTCTAAGAAAACTGTAGTTAAATGTATACTTCTTTTTATTCAGTGCCTTAAAGATAGGATAGCGTGTAATGCAGTAACCACATTATGAAAAATTATTGACTTTTATGAAAACATTTCACGGTGCTACTGAAATATCTGAAAAATGCATGTATTTCCTTGAGACAAATGTCTGCTTAGGTAGAGGGTGAGACAGAAGGTACATTCTGCATATTCTCTCAATTTTCAGTATGGCTTGTCCTCAAATCAATTTTGAATGTACTTCTACAAACAGAAAATCAACACGTTCATTCTCAAATAGCATTATTAGCAAAAGCAAAGATAGGTATAACTTTCATGATTCACCCCATAAATGTGTAGCAGAAATTGCCATAAGCAGAATAAATATCAAGTTCTAGCAGAATAAATGGCATGATGTAACAAATTACTTACAGCACCTTTCTCCTGAAGAAATAGGAAGATATTGTTTGAGCCCTGTTCATATACTGAAAGGCCAAACATCTCCCACCTTTACAATCCGTACTGTTGAGTACTATGTCAGTAGCTGCTGCTGACGCTACAGGAGCAGTAGAAGCAGGTTAAACCAGCTAGTGCAGGTGGTGCAGCTGCTCTCAGAAGGAGGTATTGCTCCTCCAGCCTGTGACAGACTCCTTTCCTCACCCTTGTTGGTGTGGCAGCAGGCTGGGAAGCACAGACATGAGCAACAGGTCAGCAACAGCTTATACGGCAAGGGATCGATAGTTGTAGCAACTGGAATTGCAGACAAGTAACTGCCATTTACCTGTCTCCCAAACTGCCTTTCAACAGCTTCAGCATCTGCTAAGGAGAAAAAACTATTTTTAAAATGGAATGCTGAGTACAGGCTCAGGTTAAAGTACAGGCTCAGAAAAACTATGGTTGATACCAATAAAAATTCTGAAAGGACAGTGGTTGAGAGCTTGGCTATTGACGGCTGAAAAGGGAGAGTTAGTGCTAATTACTTTGGAAGAGCTGTTCATATTAAGAACTGCAATCAACTTTTCTGAAGTCTATATTATTTTAATTAAATCTGGTGGCAGTAACATAGTTTACTGTTGGGGTTTTTTTTGTATCCTGGAACATCTCTACAAAATAATTTTGGTAATGAATATAATTACGCTAAGAAAAATAAAAGGAGTAGATGTATTTAATCTCAAAGCAAAAAAAAAAAAAAGTAGGAATATTCATTTGTTTTATAATGTATGCCCTTCTAAATAATCTATATTCAGAGAACTATGATGTAATAACTTTGCTTTGTACTGAGTTTTAATCACTGTTATTGATAAAAGATAATTCTAAGCTGTAAGAACCTCTTCACTACTAAAAGTTACTCAATTTAGTATTTCAAAAGCTCTGGAATGGAAAATTCACCATTTATTAAAATGTAATGGTGAATTGCGAGGATATTTATGCCACTGTTGTAAGGTTTTATTTTTGTATTTTGTATTAATTCAAGCTGTAATTTCAGTTTTATATTGCTGAATTATTGATTACTTAGTCACTATTGATACTATAGAAAGACTTATTCTTATATTGGCAATTGTCATTATACCTTGCGTTATCGATACAGATGCATATCCAAAATTAGATACGAGAGAGGATGTCATGTCTCCTTGCAATAATATTTTCAGTCAGTAATTCTTCAATAGTGAGATCCACTCTATGTCATTTTAAATCTCCAACCTTAGCTTCTGGCTAAAGTCATATTGTTTGGCTCCATATCTTCTTCTGCCTTCATCTTTCTGATGAACTTGTGACTTTCACAGTATCTCAAAAAAATGTGAAAAAACAGCTAAGAAAACTCACTTTTCATTTTCTTAGTACCTATTACAATGTATATTAGTTATTCATTGATTATATTTCTTTTGATATTGTGTAATGATGGGCTGTAGTTATATGTGGAATTGCTGAATCATTTGACCAACAATGTTTAAGTAATTTTAAAGCCAGAAGTTTTTAAAAAAATGTTTTCTTATGTTTTCTCTCATCTCTAAGTTTTATATGAATTATTTTATTGTTATTTTCTTTGTTATTTCTAGCTTTATGTGGTGGAGATGTTAGAGGACCTAGTGGAACAATTTTATCCCCTGGTTATCCTGATCTGTATCCAAATTCGCTGAATTGTACATGGACTGTGGATGTTACCCATGGAAAAGGTAAATAAATCCTTTTCTCTTTTTCCACCTTTTTTTTTTTTTTTTAAATATATATAAATCCAGTATTCTGGGTTACACATGTAGATCTAAGTTAGCAGCAATAAACTAGGAATTGCATTGTTGATTTTTGGTTTTGTTTATTTTTATTGTAGTAATTCCTAGAATTCCAGATGTGGACTAGGACCTAGTGCTTTCCACAGAACAGAAAGTCCCTAAAAGTTTATAGACCAAGGAACAAATAGGTGGATGTGTGCACATTAATTTGTACACGAGAAAGAGAATGAATGTTTTTCCCGTATTCAGGAGGAAATGCCTTATATTAGAGAGAGATTAGCTGGAAGTAGTCATTCATATTTAGACTTGGTATCAATAGAAAAATCTGAAGTGAAGACTTAGGTGAAGATGTTATAAAAAAGGAATGAAGTTAATGAGAGAGGAGGTGTTTAAAAGATTGCTCATTATGCTAAATTTTACATTATGACTAGCTGTCGACACAGAAATGTCAGAAAGAAAAGTCTTATTATTTTTAAGAAAATAAACTGTTTCAGCTTATCAAGGCACATTTTCAGGGTGGCAGCATATAAATGGCAGTTTAATATGCATGTATGGATTGAATAAATAATATAGTTTAGGAATAAACGTAGAAGGGAAAAAAATAATGGAACAATTGGACATGTAAGGAAGAATTATAGATTGACTGATCACGGAAACTGAGGGATGGGAGATTTTTAAGAAAAAAGATGGTTGTTGAAGGGAGATTTCAGGGTAAAGATGTAATACTGGTTTTAACTTTTCTCTGAGAAAGGATCTTAGTAAGAGTTATTTCAAAAAAATATAAAACACACAGGAGAGGTTAGAAAAAGCTTAGGACACAAATGGAAATTGGGAGTTACAGGTAGCAAAATCTCCTTGAAATATTGTGTCCTGCTTGCTTTCAGGTGAAAGGTTTTGGGACTAGATGAAAAGAGATGATCAAACTTCTAGATTTTTGTTGGTATTTTATTTTAAATTTGGGAGTGACTGCATAGTATTGTTGTACTACTAGTTGAAAGACCTAGAGAAGCATAAGAATTTAGTGTTAAGGGAAGGAGAGAAATAGAGACAGGTGTCATAAGAGCAACTGAATATAAATAGGGTGAGGTGGTGTGAACACAAAAAAGAGAATTGCATCTGCAACACTGGAGAGAATACAGAAAAAGGAATGAAAAGGAAAAGAAGGAAGGCAAGTTCAATTCTGAACTTCAGTTTTCTCTGTGAGGGCATGAAAAATGTGACCAAGTATATTGATGATGTATTCCTCTAAGAAGGAGTTATTGATAACATAAAAATAAGACTTCCCTCACAGAGAACTGTGCTGATCTGTGATCCCCTTGTTCTATTTTGTACAAATAATATGGTAGTTCCTCATCTGGATGTTAAATCACTCTGGCTGGATGTCCCATTTAAAACTCCTTAAAGTGTTAAAGCGGCAAATTTTATCAAAAAATTATTGCTCCACCGTCTTTTTTCACTACCAAATGATGCCATTGTGTCAACATAATTTGCTTGTAAGTATACACAGTGAAACAGTGAAAAAGCATTCTGAAATTACTGAGACTACATCGGATGCTACATGTGCCCTTGTTACCTCTGGGTATGATACAAGGCTTTTAGAGTTGCAGCAAAGTAGGTGCTGTGGATCTTTTGCAAAGGAGAAGAATATAACAGTTCATCTGGATAAGCAAGAAAGATTGATAGTGTAAGAACAGTTAGCCCTGCAGTATTTAGTTTGCACCCTATCTGAAAAGCCATTGAATAACCAATCCAAGCTTTATAAACTGGGCACTGAAAAGAAGTAGCAGAGATGGATAAAATTTAGCTTTGTGAAATAATATGTGACCGAAAATTGTGTAAATTCTACAGTAAACATGAGCCCAGATTAAGCCATATTTTTCAGAATTCTTGAAAGACATTTTATTAACACTTTTATTTTTCTTAAATTAAAAATGGGATTGTGGAGGAAAGTAATTGAAATTTTAGGGTTTTTTTAGAAAATTAAGTAGATTTGTTGTGATTTATCTTTTTTCTTTAACCGTCAGCTAGAGAAGTACTTAAAAACTAGGATAAATAAAACCTGAAATTCTCAATGTGGTTACATTTTTATTGAGGCTATTGAAAAAAAACACCATATATAATAAGAATCCTGAGAAAACAATTATACAGAAATAATATATACAGGGAAAAAAAGTAGTAGTATCAACATACACATTTATAAGCACATATACGCCGAGGCTTATATATACACACACACGTATTGATACAAAAACATTCTTGGGTTTTTTCAATAAGTTTTATATTATCTTATGGAAATGTTATTAAGGAAAAACATTATTTAGTATGAATGCTATGTTGTAATTTGACTTGGGCTTTTTGACTCACGCTGCTTAAAGATCTACTGGAAACAATCGAAGAGTGAGGATTTGCTGTGAGTAGGAAATAGGAAATATTGTATGATTTTTTCATATTTTGTTCTTGTTGGCAAAACAGTATTAATACTTTGAGCTCTTCCAGTAGCACTGCATGAGGAAGATATCTCTCCTTTTATGACAATAAGTCACAGGCTTACTTAATTTAACTTTAAACTTCTAGCACTAAAGTCCTATGTCTGAGTAAGCTAGCCCATTAGGCCATTTCTGTATTTAATGGACAAACACATACATCTTCAGGATATGAGTCATCCCACCCTGAAAAGGTATCTAAAGCAGATGGAATGAACCATGCTCTGAACATGCCTATTTATCTTTATCATCTAATGTCCAGGGGGTTTATATAGTCCCCAGATAAATTGTCCATGGGGAGAGCGAGTGACTCCATTTTAGATAGTTGCCATTTGGGAAACTTAATCCTATACACATAAATGGGTTAAAGTGAGCGAGAAAAACTTTGTTCTGGAAATCTCATTTTCTGCTCTATTTCATGTTAAATATAATTCCAACTTCAGAATCTCAAGGAGTATCTTCTACTGGCCATTAACTAGTGGTATGATTTTTTTTAAAGAATTAAAGTTTTTTCCTTGTTTTTTTAACAGAATTAAAGTTTTTTCCTTTTTTTTTTTTTTTTTTAAAAAATTAGGTAGTTTAATGTCAGACTGAAAAATGTATGTAACTTGTTGCTCCAGAATGCTGTGGGGTCCTTTTTTAAACATGCATCTTTATGTTGCAACTTCATATTGCTATTACATAATAGCAGGCAATTAAATACATATGTTTAGTTAAGATTTCTATTTTATATCTATTTTATATCTCTATATGTTTTATTGCTAAAAAAAGAGGTTTCTGTGTTTGTATGTACTGTCTTAAATAACATAATCTGCAATATAAATATATATATTTAAATTTTATTGTTCAAGCATGTTTAAACCTCTAGAATTCTGCAATGATTTTTCATTTGAGTTCATGTGAACCAGCATTACGATTCTTGAATGTCCATTAAAACTTGACATGATTTTATTTTATATTTTAAAAATCTGTTAACTAGGGAATGGGACATGCACTTCAAATATAGTTAATATGGCTAGTAATCAGTATTATTTATGAAGAGGAAAGAAAGCATCTATCATGACAATAATTATTGTGTTTTTTCTGTGGTTAGCATGCTATTCAATATATAGTGAAGTGAAATTTGTGGAGTATCAATGTTATATTTTAAACCATTTACTACTAGAACAGTTAATTTATCCATCCCCCAACAGTCTGGATTGTAATATTGAGAAATGACATTAGAATGTTATGTTTTCCTGTCTTCATTTAAGATTTTAAATATTCCCTTTATTAAGAAAGGAGCATGTAAGGCAGAATGAGAAGGAATCTACTCGAACATATCTTTTAAAATTCTTCTCTAGAGAAGACACAATCTGTCACACAGCATATATTAATACGATTAGAATAATTTCTGAAGAAAACTAAATTGTACAGTTACTGCTGGGATATACCTTGGGGTTTTGCTTAGAAATGTCATGGCAATCTGGAAAATTGATTGAAACATTCCCTTGAGTTAAACCTTGAGTTTGGTATTTGAACAATACTCATTGAAGCTTAGCCATTTTTCTCTGGAATTCCATTATTTTTGGTTGCTACCATAAAATTTTCTTTCGCATTTTTGATTTTTTTTTTTTTGTTGCTGTATTCATGAATGCATAAAAAGGGCCAAAATTTACTTGGAGTGCAGTAAGTGCAACAAATATAGCCTGAATTTCAACCTCATTCTTTATATATCACATTTTTCTCTTAAGAACTCCCTTTTCATGTCAGATTAACCCTGTCTCCTATGTAAAACGATGAGAAAAAAATTAAACCATTTGTGTTTACCAATCCCAAAGCTAAATTTATATGCATTAGCTCAAAAGATAGGTAACCTAACCTTGATTCCAAAATTCAGTGTGCAATTTTTGCCAATTTATTGTCACACAATCAAGGAGAATAAATAGTATGCTCAAAGCAGATGAATAGCTTTTCTTATCTAATTGTTAAATTAAGAATTTTTAAAATCCAGAATAGATTTCTTGGATTGTCTAGTTTTATCCTATGCATAAAACACAACCCCATCCTGCAATTTCTACTAAGGGCTACTAAGTAAGTGTGTATTTATCTGGATCTGCAAGCTTCAGCAAGTTGGGAGGTTGAAGTGTATGGAGCTATAAGAGGAGAAGAAGGTCTCTAATTGAAAAGGCTGAATAGTTCTCCAGTCTCTTTAAAGGGAAGTACAGTCTAGAGGTCTCTAAGATCCAAGGGATTTCTCTTGTTGCTCCCATTTGTATGTCCAGCTGACAACAAGACTAAGCATGTATTCCAAAGATGCCAATATGTGCGTATACATATACGACTGGTCACACAGACTAATAAGAAAGAAACAAGTGTCTTTATTGGCGCAGACAGAAACACCAAGAGCACTGAACAGACATGAACACCACGGGTAGCCAATCCTATTTCTCTGGTTGGGCTGATGGGAACAGGAACTTGCTGGAAGTGGCACGGACTCACACAGGCACGTGCACGTGCTCCCACAGCCTTCCAGGTGCATGTCCAGGAGTCAGCCCCCAGATCCCATTTCTTCTAGGTGCTGCTCCCCTGTGACTGATGGCCCTTTTTCCAGTAATTGCCCCCTGACCTCATCCTGCTCACCAGGCAGTCCATACTAATGTTCACTAGTAGTCACCCATGTGCTCATAGTCTGGACAGAGGACACACTTAAAGACTAATTAGTCAGGAACAGAGTTTAAAAAGAATAGGGGAAAGCCTGTGGTAGTCAGGTGCAGGGATTAGTAAGACAGCCTTAACCCTCTCCATTTTCCTACACTTCTTTTTCGCCGTCATCCACCGTAATCCTACCCTTTACCTGCCTTTGGCCCTAAACATCCCACAAAAAGTTTTGCAGTCTCCAAATACCATTTTAAATTCTCAAGATTTACATAATCTTACAAATTCCCTCAAACGCTCCACAGTAAGTTTCTAATTTCCATGAAACTCAAGATAATCTTCTTTCCCTCATTCTAGTCGGTTATTAAGTTCTGATTGAACTGATAAAAGATTACAGAGATACATGCAATGGCCCATTAGTCAGAAACTTAAGAGTCCTGGTCTTTGTTGATGTCTCCCACAAATCCTGCTCATTAAAGCTTGCATATGTGTGTGTATAATTTATTACTTCCCTCATTTCTTGTCTTTGCTTTTTATACTGAAAGGTCCTTGGCTACATATCCCCATAAACCAGGTGTCTTTACTTTCCAGATACCATTACAACCTGTGCCATTGAGTTGCATTAATGTATAAGTCTGATGCCATTTGAGACAATCTCAGGGATCCGATGTAATGTAAAAAATAAAATAAACAAATAAATCAGGAGAATTGTAAAGCTGCACATGAAGTCTGGAAAAGATAACCTCTAGCACCTAAAGGGGCATGGGGTTCCTATGTTTAGACAACTGAGTCAAGAACAGTTTATCCACCTTCAGTCTTGGATTTTGTTACCCTGTTTGGGAAGTTCTTTGGGAGGGACTGGGAGGAAGTAGGAAGGGGAAGTATATGTTTTCTTTTTGATTAAATTGTGTCTACTATTAAAAATCTGTGGCCCATGAAAGTACCCGAAGATCATTAATCTTCATACACTATGTTAATCTTCAATCACATAAATGGGTCTTCCTAAGTATTACATCATTGGATGTATTTTACAGAGTCTGAATCATTGGTTTATAACCTCTATTATAAAACTGAAAATGTTATTACACTAGAGCTCTCAGTAATTACTTAAGCTAGGCAATGTCTTCTCCTGTTTCTTTTTCTTGACTTTTTGTGCATTCTACCCAAAGATCATGGTCTAGCTCTTAGTCACAGAAATGCAGAAATTTGTCCATCTTGACCTTTAATTCTTTTTATTTCTATTGTGTTCCAGCATATATGTATATTCCTTTCTAAATGTGTGATTTGTATCTAATGGTTTGCAAAAAATCCTAGTGTTATCATATGCTGCATCTCCCTCTTTTTGGGAGGAAGTGCTGCTGTTACTGTATGTGCCATGAGAATATAATGTTATGTATTTTATAACGTTTCCTTTCACTACTGCTATACAAGGACACCTATGACTATAAGAAATAAGGTTTACCTTTCCCATTCTGCTGTAAATGGTTTGCAATTTTGAACTGTTTAGTGCACCATTGGATTTTACATAAAAATGCAAGCATATGTCTTTGAATTATGTAAATCAAGCATCCATATTTTACAGCTACAGGCAAAAGTAAAAGGTAGTGTCAAAACCAAGAGACCTGCTGCAAAGATATTTTAATATTAGAATCAGAAAAGATACCCATTTTTAGAAAAAAATGGATTATCTTCATTTTCTGAACCACGATTCGTAACGAAATGCATGAATTTAATCCTTGTCTTAATTACATTGATGTTAACGGTGTGATATGTAAATCTAATTCTACTTTTTCTAACAGGAGTGCAGTTCACCTTCTACACCTTTCATTTGGAGGATCATCATGACTACTTACTGATCACAGAGAATGGCAGTTTCACACAGCCATTGGCACGTCTGACTGGCTCAGAGCTTCCTTCACCAATCAATGCTGGTCTCTATGGAAATTTCAGGGCTCAGTTGCGCTTTATTTCAGATTTTTCAATATCATACGAAGGATTTAATATTTCTTTCTCTGGTAAGGAAATACCTTCAATACCTGGCTCCTGAAAAAAAGGTTTTTTCAGTATTTTATGTAAAGAGGAAAAAAAAAGTTTAAAATTGAAGTGATTTTGATAAATACATATACTGAATCATAAAGTTATATACATTGTTTCCTAAGTACAACAATCAAAGCAAACAAACCTCTGTGCCCCTACAGAGACATTTCTGCTACATGATAAATAAGATGGCAGTAAACTGTAAGACACATTATCAAGTGAGGATAGGAAACAGAACTAGTCCAATTTCAGTCACTGAACTTCCAGATGAATCCTAGAGTCAATCATTTAGGCTTTTATGCTGTGCTGTTGTTTTCATCTGTTTTATGTATCTGGGACGTTTATGACTCTTACAAGAGTGATGAAGCATGTTGTGTTATGCATCTCAAAAATGTTGTGAATATATTCATTAATCTTACTTTTTAATGTAGTATAATTGCCAATTTAACAACATTCATGCAATCATTTTTTTTTTCCTAAATCTGAAATCTGTATTGATAGTCAGGTGGAAATATACAGAAATTATTTGACTGCAAGATTACAAATATAACTGATAGAAAACATGTTCTCACTCGTACAAACTGACTGGCTCTCTTGTTTTCAGAGTATAATCTTGAACCTTGTGAAGATCCTGGGATCCCACAATTTGGTAACAGAGTAGGATTTAGTTTTGGAGTAGGAGATATTCTGACATTCTCCTGTTCATCTGGATATCGTTTAGAAGGAGCTTCAGAGATTATTTGTCTTGGTGGTGGCCGACGAGTATGGAGTGCACCTCTGCCAAGGTGTGTGGGTACGTGGTCAGCTGCTTTCATTTGCTTGTATGTGTAGTCATTGTCCATGGATTTGCAGATTTACAGCATGGAAAAGCATGGTAATACACCTCTTACTTTTTAATGTACTCTCATATTTTCCATATCTCCTTAGTCAAATTATTTAATCTTTTCTTAATATATTTATTATTAGAACTGTCAGTGGACCTCATAGTCTACACTTGAAAGCATTTCAAATTGAGGGCACAGTGCTTATTCTTCTTATTTTAATTAATAGGTTAGGAAAACTGGGTATAAATTTAAATCAGCATTTACCTGTTAGATGTCTAATAATTGACTCTTATTTGTCAATGCAAGCTTCCAAGTGATCCCTGTACTACAAAATTTTGTGAATGCAGTTAAAGCACTTAGACCAGAGTTATTTCATAAAACTAGGTCCATGTATAGGAACATGGTCAACCTGGGCTTCCTATGTAAGTTAGAGTGGAGAACCGTATCCTCAGAATATTTAAAATGATAGCTAACATAACTGAGACAAAACATTCTCTGATGGTTCTTAGCAGTCTCCACTCACTGGAGAGGTAGTCTACATATACAGCTTTGACTAGAAACTTAACTTTTAATGGCTAATCTTGTCTGAGCTGGATTCTTCTTAAATGCCTCGATTTTCAGTTCTGTTGAGAACTGCTAAAACAACAAAATCTCTAAAAAGCAGGATAGTTACTTAAATGTTTATGTTTTTAATTTATTGAAGAGTGTATACTATATGGAAAGGTTTATATATGAACATATCTGTGTGCCTTTCAAATCTTTTCTTTTTTCATACTTAATTGTATGATAGTAAAACATAAGTTTCTTTCAGAATCTGGCTGTCTAATAACTATTGATTGATTATGTGCTTGCTCTTATCCAGTGTTAGTTACACATTTTCATGTCCAAACTATTCCTATGCTTATCTTGGTATAACAAAAGTTCTGAATTTGCTCTATGCATAAGCAATATTTATGTATGTATCTACAGAAGAGATGGTTTAGAAGCTGAGTCAGTGTAGTGCATGAATAGAAGTTATTTTTGTGTTGATGAATTTTTAACCATAAGAATAATAATGAATGCATGTACAGTTGTGAAGACAGGTTAAATTTAGGAATAAATTTCTGGAAGTGTTAGTATACTGAAAATGAATTGGTAAATTATCAGTAAAGAAGAGTTTGTGCAGAAGCATAAATGAAAAAAAAAATTGATATTTAGTTTTTGTGATATAGAAAATGTTGTTTATGTTTGTGGAGGGGGGCAGACAAAAGCTGGAACACAAGGAGTAACTTATTTTCCAGTCAACATATTTTCTCCTTATCTTTGGAAATTAAAGATATTCTCCAGTAGACTGACTTAATCAGCCATTTCCCCCCATAAATATTAAACCTTTTTCAACTTTGTGCTTAATTTATGTGACATAATAATGAAATTCAAACAACTGGAGAATAGAAATTCCTGTTGATCACTTTTATTGGATTCAGAAATATATATATTGTTACTGTTGTTCATGTTGCATATTTTCTGGCAAAGTGATTCATGAGCTTTAATGTTTCTGATATCATATGCACTTTTACATACACACAACCTCAACTGGGAACCATGTTCATCGTATTTGTGTTCAGCTTGTCAATACAAGAATACAATACAGAAAGATACAGATAAACTGGAACAAGTTTGGTGGTAGGCCAGCAAGATGGTTGGAAGCTGGAGCTGTCATGCCATCATGCCAATCTTCATGTCATAGTGCACATTCGTGTAACTTCATACAACAACAACAAAAAAACCTAGTATTCTGGAAGTAGCACTGTTCTCAAATAATTTTGGATATTCTGAACACAGAAGAAAAATATAGCTAAGCTTTTGGACCACAGGGGCACCACACAGAACATAGATGACACCCAAAACCATGTAATATTTCTTACAGACCTGCTCAGGCTTCTCTAGACAGACTTAGCTCTGAGCAATGTAGATGGACACCACACTTCACCATTTAGCCTGCAAGCCTGGAATCTCTTCCAGGAGTAGACACATTTAGTGGTGTACATACACTTTATGCGACCAAAGTGCTTCATTAGTATATAATAAAAGTGCTTCCATTCACATGATAAGAAAACCTACATGATGACCACAATTCTTTTATTCATGTGATAAGAGATAGTGTTTGTGGCCTTCAGAAAGAGTATGGGAATAAATAGGTGTCAGAGCAATTGGTGTTATCTATGACTGGTTCCTAGTTCATGTGGTCCTGATGTTTAAGACTCTAAGAAGCACAGAGGTTAGGACCAATAAGTATGATTTTTTTTATTTTTTTTTTTCTGGTGGCTTTTATATGTCATTCACTGGCTGCAAATGGACTTTACAGAGTGTTGGACTATTACTAATCCTGAAATTGACTAAATTCAAAATTTGAAAAATCAATGGAATCATAAATATCTTGTGAAAATTCCTTGAACAAGAAGAGACTGAATTTAATAGATTAACAGTATTTTACTCTTTTTTTTTGTTTGTTTTCAATGCTTAAAATTCAGCGTGATTTGGGTTATAAGATACCTTGAAAATTGCCATGCAGTTAAATGAAATAATCCTCATTAGGTAATACATGTTTATAGGCTTAGGTATTCCGTTGATAGCTGGCTGAATATGAGCTGGTAGCATGCCCAGGTGGCCAAGAAAGCCAATAACATCCTGGCTTGTATCAGAAAGGGAAATGATTTTTCCCCTGTAACTGGCACTGGTGAGGCTGCACCTTGAATACTGTGTGTAGTTTTGGGCCTGTCACTACAATGACAGACATTGAGATTCTGGAGCATGTCCAAAGAAGTACAACAAAGTGGGTGAAGGGTCTGGAGCTCAAGTCTTATGTGGAGCAGCTGCGGGAACTGAGGCTGTTTAGTCTGGAGAAAAGAAGGCTGAGGGGACACCTTATTGCTCTCTACAACTACCTGAAAGGAGGTTGTAGTCAGGTGGGTGTCAGTCTGTTCTCTCAAGTAGCAAGTGATAGGACAAGAGAACACAGCTTCAAGTTTGACCAGGGGCAGTTTAGATTCGATATTAGGAAAAATGTCTTCACTAAGAGGGTTATCAAGCACTGGACCAGGCTGCCCAGAGAACTGGTTGAGTCACCAACTCCAGAGGTATTTAAAAGACATATAGATGTGGCACTTAGCGATAGGGTTGGACTCAATGATCTTAAGGGTCTTTTCTAACCTAAATGATTCTATGATTCTCTGCTTTGGTTATGCACATCTGTTATTTTTTTTTCCTGAAAATTTGTCAAGATTCATGGCTCATTGATTACTTTTAGAATTAAACTTAACCATTTTTACCAGAAGTTTAATGCAAAGGTGACTTAAATGTGCTGCAACCTTTGGTTTACAGACAGAAAATTAAAAGTACGTCAATATATCTAGTCTTTGAACTAGGCATTTCAGGTTGTCAATCAGTCATCACAAGATGATCTTCTACTGTCTGTTGTATTTCTGTTGCCACATACTGAATCAAAAGAACAAGACTAGCAACAGAAGACACTTTTACCAAATGTGAGATAGGTCTACTTGACATGGTGCAGAGACTCTTGGAAATGAATACTTACACTAGATAACCAGTAGACTCAGAATATTTAAGAGTTAGCAATTATTCTCTCTGTAATATCTTCAAGTACAGACAAAACCAAGCAATACTGTCTACATTTCTGAAATTAGCTTTTATACCTTTTTCATCATTATGCCATGCATATAATGATGGCCAGCTAAAAGTCCTTTATGAGGATGCCCAATATCCAAATTGCATTACCTTTCATTGTAATGGTCATGTCAGAAATTATAACCCATAATTATTTCTATGTCTATGTTAAGAAAATATTCTAGTCTCTTCATAGCTTCCCAACTGTGTAGGGCCTTTTCCTTTGGCTTTCTCAGGGCCATACAATTTCTTTCCAGTCTGCTAAAACTTAGCTGGAAGATACCAACTTTAAAATCTTGTTTTCTTGTGCTCATATGCTACTTCCACTTACATTTCTTCTTATTACATTTTCTGTCCATGTTTATCGGTGTGTGCTAAACAGCTAAGGTCAGAGTCTCTGATGTTCTGGTTATACAGATTTCCAAGGAACTATACCCTTCACAGTTATGAAAAGCAGACATACAAACATAAAAAAATCTACAGGCTTATCCATTATTCTTTGTCATGTTTATTGCATGCTTTTCAGATAAGATTGTATATGGATCTTTGCTGGCAAGGATTTTTGCTATGGTGATAGTTTTTGTCCTGTTTACTGATGTAGCTTCTTTGCCAAGCTTGTGTTCAGGTGCTTTTCAGGGAATTCCTGGGGAGTGAAAAATAGAAATGTCTGAAAGGTTATATTGTATGAGAGAAAAAATAAATTTGGTGTTGAACTGAAGCACAGTTATGTTACGAATTAAGTGGAGGTTGTGCCACAAATACATTTGCGGTAATTGCAAAGTCCCTTAATTAGTGGGAGATACATTAGCTGCCCTCTGCAGATCTTTTTCCATATTGCCATTAGAGTCTTGCTGCATAGATTTTCTCGCTTCTGTGCATACAAACAGTTTAAGGCAAAGGTTGCTTTCATATTTTGGGTTTCAAAAAGGGCCCATTTGCTAGTTTTATTTGAGTTTTCTTTTAATATGTGGAATGTTTTGGCAGCATGAATTCTCAGTTTAAGGACAGTGATATTCACTTGTAAATGTGTCATAGATTCCTCTTGGGACAAATTAATCTTAATCTTTCTTTCGTTTGTCAGAAGTAAATTTATTCCTTTAAATATTTCTCCTGTCATTTCTGAATATGTTATATTTCTGTTATTTTCTTCAGGGATAGGATATCCTGAATAATGCAAAATACAGCCACTGAGGGCTCACCATCTGTTAGTATAATAGCATTATAATGTGATAAGCACTTTCTTAAAATTTCTCACATATTCTAATATTTTACATAAAGTTTTAACTGTTCCTGTTTGCTGTGTGGAAATTTTCACTGAGTTCCAACAGTTCTCAAGTTATTTTTTGTTCTGTTTTGGTTTTGGGGTTTTATTTTGTGTTTTGGGGTTGTTTTTTCTTTTTGTTTGTTTGGCGTTTTATGAGATGGTTACAGTTAGTAGAAAGGCAAATTGTGCACATTCATTGTTTAAATTCTTCTAATATAGAATACGTATTCGTTAATACATTTTACTATGTTAATACTAATGCAGAAGATCGTTTGTCATGCTATTTCTTCATCTTCCTTTGGTCGGTTGTGGTACAGGAACATATTGCTTAAAGTATACGGGACTCCTACCTATTGTTGTTAGTTGGAGCTATTAATTATGAAAAAAAAAAAGAGTAAATAATTGTTTCTAATAATTATTTCTTTTGTATTTGGCCATTTCAGTAGAGACACCAGCTTGCTGTAAAATTATGTGTAGACCTTTCTTAAAAGTTCCCAAATCTGATAATAGTCTTTCATTATAACATAAACTATGTAGTCAGGTAACAGCCAAAAAAGCCCACACAAAGTATAACAAAAGTAAATTTAATACACAGACAGCCATGTGAATCTTTTGGTGTTGAGATCAACTCTGCATATAATGCAGATACATAATAAGAAATTGTAGTTATTCATTTTTGTCTCTATGAAGGAAATCTGGCCTTTTGGAACAATATAAAATAAAAGTGAAAAACATTATTCTTACTGATTGAAGAAGACAATGTTCCTTGCATTTTCCCCATCAGCATAGGGTTACCTGTACTTAACTTTGTCAGGATACCAAAAACTGGAAAACTTCTGATGGCATTGTCACTCAGGTTATTCAAAGAAAGAATTCTTCAGTCACAACTTAATCCTTTCAATATTGTCTTGTTATCCGTTGTTTTGTTTTGACGTGAGTATGTTTTCTTGCTTACGTCTGCCACCCGTTGAAGAAGTAGAACATCTGTAGATTACAGTTTTATAAGAAACAGTTTGTTGACCACTGAATATAGGTGCAATTTTTTAAGTAGCTGTTGATTTGCAGTCTACCACCACTGTTGGTTAAAGATAAAATCCTTTTCAGAGTGTTTCCAGTTATTCACCGAGTCAAGCTGTTGCAACATGCTTAGTCTCCTAACCAACAGATAACATCTTTTCAAAATACAGAACTGCTATTTGTGGCTCTTATCTTTTGATTCTAAGGGATTGTCTTGAAGAAAGCAATGGCTGAATTCCAGTCTGTAGCAGCACATCACATTTTTTTGTTTGATAATCATTTATGGTGAGCATTTAATCAAATGAACTGTGAGACACCTTGCAAAATTGTCCTAATAGAGGTCATACTTTTCAAAAAGCCATTTGTTGAAGAATTATTTTCAAGTGGTTAAATACCCAAACAGATGCATTTCATTCCTTGTTTACAATAACAATGGAATTTTATATGGTTACAGAATTTAAATACACTAATAAACAGTAGTTTAAACTCATCTGTTTTATTATGGAAATGTGCAATGAATGCACATTCATAACCGAAAGCATAACAGTCATTTCTTATAAATAGCTCTTTACATCAGTATTTCCCTTTCATTATTTTTCTTTGAGTTTTTGTTTATGTTCCTTTTTAATATTGAAATGATTCTATATTTCTGATAAAGTCCAGACACAGTGATTTAATGCAATCTTAGTCTAACATCCTTGTACTTTATGTAAGGCTGAATTAAAGTCTTTGTGGAAGCATAGCTGGATGTTGGAATATTTTCCCTATATCTTTTTTTTTTTTTTTTTTTCCTACAAGCAAAGTACATAGGGTAGGTTCTAAGTTTCAGCTGAAATAAGTGGATTTAAAAAAAAAAACAAACACAACATTAAGCCAGTGCAGAAGTGTTTGTAATTTCTGATAACAGCTCTAAGTACATTTTTAAGGACAGTCACAGACTTTCTGTTCCTCTGTGATTTTTCCTTTACTTCTGAAATAGTGTTTTGTCCCTTCTTTTTTCTCTTCTATATTTCCCTCTTAATTTTTTCCCCTTAATTTCATCCTGATTTGCCTCTTTAGTCTCTATTTTGTCACACTCTCTGATACCTGTTAAAATTATTTTCCAAACACTTTAAACAAATTACATATGTTTAATATTATTTATTTTAACTTAAGAACTCTCTTTTTTTTTTCTTCATTTTACTCAGCACTTAACTGCATATAAAAATATTTTGGTCTTTTTTTGATTTATGCTGTAGTATTAACATCAAAGAATAGAAAGCAACCATAGGTTACCTGAAGTTCCATGCAATTTTAGGCAACATAGATGTCTATTCATGTTTACAAATGGAAGTGGATATCGGCAGATAGAACTATCTCTGGTATAGTCTGGACAGTCTTATGATACTAATGACATATCTTCCCTGTTTGATTCTGCACTTATTCAGAATTATACTGCTGGGTTTTGTGGGTGTGTTTGGTGTTTCGTGGCTTGGGTTTTGGTTTTTTTGGGTTTTTTTAAGTCATAATTTGCACTGGCAGGAGGCAAGTAGAGAAGCAAGGGACTAACTTGATTTTGTGAGAATCCTTCTGAGAAGCATACAAAAGAAAATACTGTTGTAGGCTGCAGTGTGTGCTTTCGTTGAACTGTAATAATATAACTGAATGCTATGGAAGAAATTGTTTTGCACTGTTGTTTTCAAGACTACTGTTATTAAACTTATTTTCTTGTCTGCTAACACGAGGGTTGAGATCATTCATAGAATCACAGGGTGGTTTGGATTGAAAGGGACCTTTAAAGATCATTGAGTCCATCCTCCTGCCATGGGCAGGGACATCTTTCACTAGATCACGTTGTTCAAAGCCCCATTCAACCTGACCTTGAACACTTACAGTGATGCGGCACCCACAATGTGGAACACAACATTCTCCTTCTAAATTAAGAAAAGTACAATCAGGTTGATAAATATTATGACATGAAAAATTTCCTTCTTTTCAACAGAAAACATAGCGTGGTTCTCAAGTTATAATGGTCCTAACAGTTAGCTTACTGCTGCATTCAGATTTTAAAAAATTGCTTTGAATTACAGTTCTGACAAAACCAGAGTTGTTGGATCAACTTAATACCATAATTACGTAGTGTCTTTTGACTTTTCTCTCTCGCTGGAATGGGAAAGGATATCCCACAAACTTGAAATTGCAATCATCTTACTCCTATGTATCGTAATTCAAACTGCCCTACACATCTTCAGAGTAGCAAATACACATTTATTTGAGAATGAAATCAAAAGATTGACATGATCATGTGGACTAGAGGATTTTCCACTTCTGCCTAGATCATGTGTATCCAACCATTCTAAGATGAAGTGATGACACCTGAATTATTTGGATACTTCTTCTGTATTGCTATTAAATTAAACATAGTCATCACGTATTTCTTCTGTTTTGCTATGTGCCTGATTTGACTTTCTGCACAATGTTTGTTTTAGATGAGCACAGAAAGTGTTAATCAATGGATTTTTTGTCATTTAATGTACAAATTTAATATACAAAATATATATTTCAATATCCTGGATTTAGCTCTAACAAGTCTGGTGAGGGAATTATAATAATGTTAACAAACAATAATAGCTCTTAAAATAGAGACCATAGATTGTTTAAACATCTTTTCAAACCATTAAAAATACCACATAGTTTTACACAATGCAATCTCTTATTCTGTGAAGTTATAAACCTATTAATTTCCCAGGTTAAAATAACTGGGGTGGATGCCCATGAGACCGGGTAAAATAAATGGCAAGAATATTGAAATAATCCTGAAAATGAACATAAACCCAGAAAATTTAGTGTTACTTTTAAATTTTAAATTAATCTAAATCTGTTTAAAAGACAGGAAATGCTCTTGTCCTTGCACTATAGTGACTACATATCAAGACTATTAAAAAGGAGAGGGAAAGAATTGTAATAGTTTGTCAATGATAATTTAAAATATCCGGTACCTCACTGTTAGTTAGTTATTAATGGCCAATATACCATCACCCCAAGTTTTTAAGTTTTCAGGGGTTTTTTATGATTAAAATTTTAAGCTTTATGATTTTAATGATTACACCAAAGTCCTCAATTATAAGGTTTCTTTTTTGGAATGACAACAGTATTACTTGGAAACACTTTCTTATTTCTATTTTTAGCTCTTCATCTTAAACCCATTTCATTCCTTTTTTTTCTTTCTTTCTTTTTTTTTTTTCCCCTCTGGGAGTTTATATTTTTCTATTTGTTTATTAATGAAATTATTATTTTTCTATTGTTTATCTGGTAGATATAGCATAAGTATTTTTCTGCTGTGATTTATACTATTGACTATGTTGCTTAGTAAATTAATATTAGAGAAAGATTCTCTTTTTTCATTAATCTGTGAAAATGTGTGTATATGCATGTTTATATATTTATACACGTGCATGTATATATAAATATGTACACATATAAACTTCTAGTGTACTTTTATTGAATTCACAAGTGTCTATGAATTTCTGTATTGGAGAAGTAAAAAGAAGTATATTTCCTCCAAAACAAAATTCATGAAAGATCCTTTAAAACTTTATAATTACGGAATGTGCCATTAATATGATTATAACTCTCCATATTATTTAACATATTTTTATTAAAGTGTAGCAATTTAGAAATATTCTTGTAGCTTTCAATCACTGTCATGAACATATATTTAGAACTTGATTTTATATATCAATATATGTTACCAATGTTAAACCAGGTTGCATTAACATTCTCATTATCACCATTACTAAAAATATTTATGTTTTCTATTAAATATACCTTAACATTTTCTTTTAATTGCAGCTGAATGTGGAGCCTCCACGACAAATAATGAAGGAATCTTATTGTCCCCCAATTATCCTCTTAACTATGAAAACAACCATGAGTGTATTTATAGCATTCAGGTACAAGCAGGGAAAGGAATCAACATTTCTGCCAGAACGTTTCACTTAGCGCAAGGAGATGTTCTTAAGGTATGTAAACATGTAACTTATTTGTTATTTCTAAACTTGTAGTTCCTCATATTGTAGAAGTTTATCTGTTTCTGATAGTACAGTATCAGGTAAGTTTATATTATCTCTCAGAAAATATGTCCAACCCCATTCCATTTTGAAAAAATTAAAAAATAAGCAATCTGATGTGTTTTCATAATCTGCTTCTTAAAACATATTTTTCTGACCACACATAATTAGAAAAAGATTGAAACAGTCAACAAATGTTGCCATAATGTCTATTTGTATTATATTCTTAGTGTTAAATAATCATCAATTCATCTTTTTTAAATTCTACTTTCTTCCTCCGTATCTTCATACCTTGAGCTGTGATCTGAACATAATAAATATTACACCCAGAAGCTTAATTTAGTACACTGTCTACATACTACATTTTGTACATGAGTTTTATGCTTTAAATTACTCTAATTTTGTGTGGTATATAACATCTCCTGCAAAATGATAATCACAACAATTACATGTGAGGAGAATTTGTGCATTAAACAAAGAAACAACAAAGGGAAAATCGGGATACTAGAACATTCGGGAGCTTTATAGAGCAACTTCACCCTATAAGTTCAGTAGCATTTACTTTAATTTGTTCATATAGTTTTTTACTGTATTGCCAAATGGCTCCATTTTCCTCAAGACTTTTCTGGTTGAAACCATCCAACTCTATTGTCTTAGTGTAAAAGTCATAACACTGTAAAGAGGAAGCTACAGTTATATAAATATAAACTTTTATATAAATATAGCTGAATATGAATATAAAGCAATTCAAACATTTTTCTTCTTTTTTTCTTCCTTAATCATTTAATGCACATACAATTTTGAAAACATCTATGCACTTAAGATTTCTCAAGTGCCATTTCAACCACATGCACAGATGTTTAGGTTTGACTAGAAAATATTAACTTGGAGACTTATAAAAGTATTAAGTAACTTATTTATTTAATAATGCTACTCAATTAATGTGAACTTAAAAGTAATGCCAAATTAATTACAAACGGAGAGAGGCCACCACTAAGCTCTAAATGTCAGTGGTAGAAATATTTACTGTGTTTTGTAGGTGTGTCTATTAGATGAAAGTAATATCTAGTCATTAGAGTATTTGTTTTTCAAGTCAGCAGCCTTGGATTACAATAATGAGCTGAAGTTCCTCCCAATTTATTAATAATACTACAAGAAGTATTCTTCATTATGATTACCACTTTTTTTTTTTCAGCCTATCTGATATTGTAGCAAGACAGAGGCACTCAACCTTTAATGTTGTGGGAAGGAATACCTGTGGAACCCATCATGCCTTTTCTTGCCTTATCTCTCAGATGAAGGTCTAACAAATTGTCTTAATCCCATAAGACTCTTTTTTCGTGTGTTCATTTGATAAAGGAATCTTTTTTCAGGAAATACAAAACATCAGTCACACACTTCCAAGCTCATTCTCATGGGACCAGTTCTGAAGTTGTCTGTTGATCCCTATTATTATGGATTAATTCTCATCTCCAGGAGCTGAAAAAGAATGAATGGAAGATTTGGTGTGTGACTGAGTTGGGAATATAATAATTTATCATTAATATCTTCAAGATCAGAAAAGTAGCCTTGGTTATCCACATTTTCTCCTGTATTCTCTTAGACTGATTTACATTAATCCCAGTAAAACATCTTTGAAGATAAATTTGCAGGGACTTCCTTTTATTTTTGTAGAAATGGTAACTAAAAGGAAAAAAGGGAAAATACTGTCTAATTTTCCTATTTTGCTGACTGTGGAGAACACACTTTTGGCTGCAGGAGTAGGACATTAGGGTTATACTTTAGTTTTAAGTGAATCAATAATATTCAACGAATGCTGTACACCTAGCTAATATGTATCACTACTTTGTAAATGTACATAAACATTAATGCCTTGACCAAGCTCTGAGAAATCTCTGAGGTAAGTAAAATAAATAAATAAATAAAGATTTCTGAAATAAAAAATGGCAATGGAAGGAAGTTAACTTAAAAAAAAAAAATAAAAATCATCCAGTCTTACAGCAAACAGCTGAGTGACATATAGTGAATACAGTTTCCTTTTAACTGTGAACTAGGGACGGTAAGGAATTCAACATTTGGAAACTAAGATATATAAACAACATCTTCCAGACGGAGCTTCCTTTCCCCAAACACAAATCAAGCCACCCCATAATATTTCATAATTAAAGCTCAGGTTTTTAGCTACAGACTTTGGTTAAAAAATGGAAAATGCATCTCTGTTCTGCAGGACTGATAGATTAAACTTTTGGCAAAGTTAATCATGTACTTTGTGTTACTTTTTCTGTCAGCTAGTATTTCAGATTACTAGAGCTATGCAGATAAAATTCCGTTCAAAGTCTGAATAGGCTTGATATTCTACTAAACTTTTGATACATCTTTTTAATCAAGTCGTGGGGTCTGCTGCTTACCACATGAATTAGCTGACCATAGATCAAATATATACCTGACAAGCACTGTGATTGAAACAATGAAACAGCTGGACTGGGAATACAGCATTAGAGGGAAACAGCATATTTAACACAAATAAATCACTGCCCTTACTGTTACTCCCCAGGCAGAGAAGAACGGTTTCCCATTTATCAATTCTGAACTGCTATAGAACAGAGGTTTCAGAACATATATTTTGTTTTTCATTTGCTTCATTTAGGATACAATTCTCTTTTTCTTTTTGATGTAACTGCTCTGGCTACTTACATTAATGCTGGAGGTGGGGTTTTTGTTTGACTAGTTGGGTTTTATTGGAAAGTATAAGAAATACACATGTCTATATTTTTGTGTGTGTATAGGACTATAAACTGCTCTTGACAGTGCGACATCTTGCTTTTATATTCATAAAAGTTTCATGAAGGCATATGAAGACTTCAAGATCTGTATATTTACTATATGCCAATCCATTTAATATTAATCTCAGAAAATGTGTAACAATTGTTTTCTTTTTTGTAATTGTACTGACAACTGAGTTTGTGCACTGTTTCCAGAATTCAATTTTTTTAGAGTAAACTGCCTATGTAGGTGGCAGGGAAAAAGAATACATGGTTTTCAAAGTATGAAAACATTTCTACCTGCTTTTTTTTCCCCTGCTTTTACCTCCATCCACCAGTTTTTCTTGTAAATTCTGGAGTCTCTTATAGCTTTAAGCACACCCTTGAGATTTGCATGGAAAGGAACACAGTTGCCATTAGTCCATTGTTAGTGATCAATTTGTTGAAATCAGTTGAATGTAGAAAGTATTATTTTATGTCTAATATCTTTCAATATACTTTTTCTAATTTACTGAGGGAAAGGCATCTTTTGTTAAAATTGAAGCTTGAACAAAGATCGTATGATTGGAGTTGTTTTGTTTTGTTTTGTCTTTCAGTAGATTTCAACATAAATAAAAATGTACCCATGCATGGTACTAATTAATGAGTAATTTTCTGCTAATGTTAAAGAAAAACAAACCCCCACCCCAAAACAATCTGCAGACAGATTCTGTAAGTGAACCTAAAACAAAAGAGAAAGGAACATCAAGTATGAAAAGGACTGAGGTGGAAAAAGTACATCATTTTTTGTGGAGGGATTTTTTTTCCTTTTGTATTAGTTTATGTGCTTGGCAGTATGTAGAGTGAGAGACGATCTGTCAGATGAGATTGCACCTATGTGGAAAAAAATGGCTTTAAAAATTATTTTTGATACTGTAATGAAACAATCTTTCTTTTTCTTTCTACTAAAACACTCTGTGCAGCAACAGTCAGGTAACAGTGTTTCAGTAAACCAAATAGAAGAAATGTCATTAAGTGTCCCCTTTCCCTGTGCTTGGCTCAGCACTCTGTGCTCCTGCGAAATATGGAGGAATCAGTTTTATTGCATTTGTTTGTTGTCTCGCGTGTGGGCCAGCTTTGAAATATGTACACATAATCCAGTTTTTGATGGTTTTTGTGCAAAGACTTCGAAGGGAGGTAATGTATGGGGCTTTTTGCTAATTTGTTTCTTAAGAATCTCCACACTTGCTATCATAATCCTTTTAGCAATGTCATCCTGAAAACATGAGTGAGAAATAGGTAATAAAATTTAGAGGACAAAAAAACTCCAAAACATATGGGCCCTTTTCTGTCTTTATATTAGTGCTTCTATTTGCATGTGATATAAATGATACATTTGACAGGGTGTTGACAGCCTCAGCTCTGAGCTGCTGATTTTATGCTATTTCTTGTCTTTATAAAGGCACAAATCTTCATATCCATATGCCTTTTATGTTTCAATGGCAAATCTCAAAAATAGTTTGCTTAAAATGCACAATTTTTACATTAACTTTATACTATTCCCTTGCTGAAGTTTTATGGAGTTAAATAAATTAGCAGAAAAAAGGCCATTAATTCCATTTACATTTTTTTGATAATGGATCCCCTAAAAAGCTTAGGAAGTTTTATTTATTCTCTAACTGTAAATGCAAACATAACCCCTCATTCCCAAATTAGACATTACATCTATCAATTCAAATCATATTTATGTAAACAGTGTTCACAATTAGCATCCTTCCTTATAAAATTTCAAAATATCATTGTGAGATGAAGAACATGAATGCAATTTTCTGTGCCTTTGCTCCGCTCTATGCATTTGACAGACCAGGCCTTTAAACAGCTGATAAAGATGGACTTCTGTTTTCCAAATAGCTTGTCCCTGGCATATTCAGGCATTATACAGTCACAAATCAAATATCTTTGCATTAATGCTACAGGATGACTTCAAGGAAAATGCATCCAGCCAAATAATATTTTTATAATGATTATGCTTGGCCGTACATTTAGCACCCAAGTGGCATAAATCCAGATATGCTGGCAAGGCCTATAAGAAAGAATATTCCTGTTTTAAAAATAAGATGATGATACTACCTCAATTCACACATAATTTCATCTTCTTGATCAAGTTCTGAAGCTGAATTACTAACTCATTCAAAATCTTTAGCAAAACTCCCACCTACTTTAGGAAGGATACAAAGGAAATGCTGGTTCTGCAAATCTCACAAGAGAATGTAGGCTGTTACCACTTTCTTTGCAATTTAAACTGTATCATGTAAATTACATCTAGAAATTTCTATTTATAACCCACTAATTTCAATTAAGCGCAAAAAAGACAACATGACTTAAATTGAGTGTTATACTACAAACTATGCATCCATTTATTGTCCTAAGGGAGACCCCGCTATGTCAAGAAGAGGGGTATAGGTTACTTTAAATATTTGAAAGTGGGCAACCAAAAGAAAAAAAATATTAAATTTCATGTTCAAACGAATCATATCCCTCCATTATCCAAATGCAGTTCTACTCAAAGAATCATAGAATTTCAGAAGTGTTAGGGTACTTTCAGTTTTGGTTCTTCATAGAAATGATATAGGCTCAGAAGTGTTACACAGTGGGACAGATAGTTAGCCCACAAAGTAGAACTACTGTCAACTCTGTAGACATGTCAGTGTGCCAATGTGAAAAGTTTAATATGGTAGGACAGTGAAGAAATTGGCAATGAAGTGTGTGTGTGGAAATTCTAACATGAAGAAAATTTGTATCATGAAGTGGCTTATGGTAAGTTTTGGCAAGACATCAAGAATAGTTGGTATAGCTTAATAATGGCTTTCTTTGGTTAATTATTAGGGATGCACACATAGCAGAATATAGATTACCCTTATGTAGGGTTTAAAAAGAAAATAAATCCTGAATCTTTGGGTGTTATTAGTTATAGATAGCTTGGAAAGATTAGGAGAAAAAGCACCAAATTCAAACTGGGTTTTCTTTGAGTTTGTCATGATATAAAAATCTCTGTAAGACAGTATCAATTGTCCTGGAATGGACTTTTTTTTTAGTTACTGAAACAAAACTAAGTCAATTTCAGTACTATTTTTCTGGGGGTTGTTTTGTTTGGTTGGTTGGTTGGGTTTTGGTGGTTTTTGTTTTTTTTTTTCTGGATTGATTACTGATCACAGCATAGTTTTAAAGAAGTTTTATTCAAAACTAAGAACTCCATTTTAATACTACTAGTACTATTTTAATACTATATTTTAAATTTACTTTTAGTTGATAAGCATTAATTGCATGTTTTTGGCTTTATTTTTCATTTTTACTCAATTTAAAGACATTGGAATTTAAATATGCAGTTTGCTTGGAATTTATGTGCTTGTTTCAGTAAAGAACAAGTAATGATGCCAATTATATACTCTTTAGATATGGCTAGAAATGGCTTATTTGAATTATTTCAGCATATCATTACATGTAAAGTCATTATTATTACTAGAGACATGAGGATTTCTGCACAACAGGATTTATGTATAGAAGTCTCTCTCACAAGTGGGGAACAGGCATTATAATATCTCACATTCGCTTTGTCACCTCACTACTGTTGCTGGTGTATTTGTTTTGATTTCAATGTGGTATAGATTCCTGTTTATAAATTCAAGCTTTAATTACATTTCAAATTAATATAATTTAATTTAATTAATAGACATTATTTAGAACTGGACACAATTCCTTGGTTTTTTACTAAAGCTTTAGAATTTCCCTATATTGCAATTTGAAAATTATTCAAAGGTCAATATACTGATTTGCAAGTGAATTTTATCTTAAAACCTATTTCTCAAAGTTTTAGTTGTTATAGAAGTCACTAAATAAATCCTACAGGACACTGTTTGGGTTAGCAGTTAGTGTTAAGTTATGGTTTAACTATTTTTAGGAATGATAGGAATGCAACAACCTGTGATCTGTTAAAGCAATCAAGCTTGTAAGGAAATTTGTTGAGAATTGTTAAAAGATTATTTTGTATATTTAGTAGTCTGACAAAGTTTCTGTTTCATATATGGAAAATAACAACTCTTGAAGAAAAATAAATAATAAAAGTACTGTACTCCAATTTACATAAAGATTACATTACTTTTTCAACTGACAGAAGCAGTTTGATTTATTTTATTTCCTAGTCTCCTTTTACTTTATAGTTATATTTGAACCTCTCTTTATAGAGAAAAAAAAAAAAAATCAGACCTTTAGTTAACAAGCCAAAGTTAGGGAGATGTGAGCTTTCCTACTATGCCACCTCCGTGACTTCAGGCAGACACAACTACACAAAATAGATGTTTGCTGGTAGGTTGTGAACATCATTGCAATACTGGCAGGGGAAGAGAAAACAGAGGGTTAAAAACACTGAGCTGATATGGCACCTCTGTCCACCTCTATTGTTATGCAAAAAAGGAACTGACATTTTAAATTGTGCATTTGAAAAATCACCACAATTAAGTCAACTTAGGAGAGACAAACAGCATATCCAAATAGTACTTCACATTGATGGGCAATAGATCTCCCTTTGCAGAGCTGTCCTCCCTCTTAATGGACATGTACAGAATTATTTTGTAAATCAAATATATCTTTTTTTTTTCTTCATAACTGTAAAACTTGTGTCTTTTTCACAGATCTATGATGGCAAAGACAATACTGCTCACCTTCTGGGTGCATATACTGGGGCATCATTAAGAGGTCTGACGCTAAGCAGTACTTCAAATCATTTGTGGTTGGAGTTTAACTCAGACATGGAGGGCACTGATGAAGGTTTTCAGCTTGTGTACACCAGTAAGTATTTGAGCAAACTGTAGTAATAGGTTTAGGATTGTAAAGGAATGAAAATTCTTTGCTCGCAAAATGAAAATGCAGTCAAAAGACAAATAATAAAATCAACAGCAAATCACTCCTCACTTACCAAAATAATAGTTTCATAATTGTACCTCAAAAACCCCTAAATGTAGCATACTGAAATCTTCCTTTGACAGTACTTTGCGTAGTTTGATACTTAAATCAGTGTCTTTTTTTCTAGAGGGTTATTTTGAAGCTTTTTTAGTCTTGGAAAGGATAAGAAAAAACATAGGATAATTTTCAGTTAGTTGTATTAGCATGTAACAATACTTAAGTGTGTGAGTAGTTTCAAATGTGTAACCAAAACTCATTGCTTCATAAAAGTAATTCATAAGTAAAAGACATTCTCCATCTTAAGACTTGTGTCCGATAGAAATTTTGCATTAGACTAGCAATTTCTGAGTTTAGATTATTGTTTAGAATAATCCAATTTGAAACCAAAATGATAAAGAAAGATTCCTAACAAGGAGTTCTCACCTGTATGTAGGCTGAAAAAAATTAAACTGCAAAGATTAGAAGAGGAAGAATCTTTTAATATCTCTAGCTTAGAGGGTAAATAGGAAACAACGACACACATCTATTTTATCCAGTGGCAACTTCTGAAAATGTGTGTGATTGTTACACATATCTATTGACACGTAAAGTATGACTTCTTTAGTGTACAATTATTTCATCATTGCATAATTATTATATAAAACTGATTTTTTAGCAAGCAGAACAGTATTATAAGGTAATTCCGCAATGCAGCTGTCAACATTCTTTTTTTCTCCCTATGCTTAAATCATTCATTTTCACCTGTTCAAAAAAATGTCTTATATTTCAAAAACTCTCCATGATATTTTAAAAACTACTTCTGACAAAAATAAGTCTAACAGAATGAAAGGAAAATATTTCAAGATACTACAAGAGTATGTAATTATTTTTCAGGTGAAAGTTGCATAATTATACCACGTATAGCCTGTGATGGCATAGGACTGTACCCTATGATTAAAGATAGGCCTTCCAGTGCTGTGTTACTATGTAAATGTCAAAGTATTTCATTTTTCTTATTTATATTAGTACGTCCAAGCCCAGCACTTGAATCTTATCATTAACATTTCCTGTCTTTTGAGACAGGCATTCTTGTAGAATGCACTTTCCTAGCCTGAATAGTGATTAGCCTGAACAGTGATGAATCTTCTTTTGTAGGTATTTGTAGAGCTGGAGGAGAAAAGGTGAGAAAAACTCACGGGTCAAAGCAAACATAGGGAGGAAAGAGAAGAGGAAAAAAGAGGTGATGCAAAGGCATCACCTCCCACAGACAGACCAATGTCCACCCAGTCCCTGAGCTATGGCCACTTTGGACAGACTATCCCCCAATTTTATCATTCAGTGTGACACTATATGGCATGGAATATCTCTTTGGTCAGTTAGGGTGAGCTGTCCCATCTGTGCCCCCTTCCAGTCTCTTGCCCACTTCCAGCCTACTTGCTGTGGGGGCAGAGTGAGAGACAGAGAAGGACTTGATGCCGTGCAAGTACTGCTCAACAATAACAGAAACATTGGTGTGCTATCACTGGTTTATTCAATCTAAAACAAAGCACTGTATGGGCTGCTATGAAGGTAATTAACTCCATCCCAGCCAGGCTCAGTATACACCATCTCCTTTACACTATCCCTTCAGATTTACATGCATTAGTAAGATTCCCCCTGAGCCTTCTCTTCTGCAGGCTGAACAGTCCCAGCTGTCTCAGCCTATACCCACAGGAGAGATGTTACCATCCCTTAATCATCTTAATGGCCCTTTCCTGGAGTCTCTTCATTAACTCCCCATCTCTCTCATATTGGGGACCCCAGAACTGGACACCATACTCCAGATGTGGCCTCAGCAGTGCTTTAGGGTAGAGGGGAAGGATTACCTCTGTTGACCTGCTGGCAACATGCCTCCTAATGCAGCCCAGGATATCATTGGCCTTCTTTGCTGGAAGGGGAGATTGTTGCTTGTGTTCAGCTTGGCATCCACCAGTCCCTTTCTTCAAAGCTGTGTTCCAGCTGGGTAGCCCCCAATATATTCTTGTGATGGGGTTTTTCCTCCCCAGGTACCGGACATTGCACTTGTTGAACTTCCTGAAGTTCACGTTTGCCCATTTCTCCAGCCTGTCGAGGTCGATAGATGGCAGTATGACCCTTTGCTGTACCAGCCCTTCCTCCCAGTTTGGTGTTAACAGCAAACTTGGTGAGGGTACACTCTGCCCCATCATCCAGACCATTAATGGAGATGTTGAACAAGATCAGACTCAGTATTGACCCCTAGGGCACATTGCTAGTTTCTGGCCTCCAACTAGACTTTCTGCCACTGACCATCACCCATTGGCCATTTCCCATTTTGTGAAAGACAGCTAATATTTGTTTTGCATAGATGTAGGCAATGAAACCTTCCAAAAGTACTGTGGGCTTACCCTGATGCTTTTAAGCAGTAGACACCTCCACAAGCTGTAATGAAATATTCTGTGTCTTCGGGGACGCATTGTGAGCATTCATGCTCTTTCAGTTGTCTAAAATAGCCAACTGTTGCCTTCACTGTGCCCCTAGATACCAGGTGCTTTTCCAGAAGGATACAGTTTTCCCTTTGGTCCTGTTGCCAGAACTGCCAGCACTGTGTGGATAGCTGAAATACACTTAGGGCAGCAAAAGCACTGCTTATACCTATGCTTGGGCAATGGAGTTACGTGTTTACCCTCAAGGGGGAAGCGATCAGTTAAAAAGACTACTTTGGTTCTGTGTCTGTAAGCAGGCCATCCAGTGATGAGGACATCTCAGGGATCAAGGCACATTTTAACTTCTTTTCACACAGTATGACCAACAATTTTCTTAGAGGACAGGAAATTCTAACTGGTCAGTATGTATCCAGACTAGCAATATCAAAAAGGGTTCTTCAATTGGGACTCACATAAGCCTCTTCTAGAGCTTCTGCAGTGCAGTCTGTACTGGGAAACAATAGCTTGGCTAGAATGAGAAAAGTTCAGCTTACAGATTGTGGAGGCTCTTTGGGAGGTGAGCCATTTTCAGTGAGACATTTAAAAGAGCTGAAGGAAGAACTAGGAAGAGACAGCATTTGACCTTTCTTTCTTTTTTTTTTTTTTTTTTTTCTTATGTGAGCAAAGATCCTTATCCAACCTGAAGAATTTTGTCTGTAAAATGAAATAACTAACACTTTGTCAGTCAATTAATAGTAATGATTCAGTACCTGAGGAGATTTTGAAAGGCTACCAACTGTTGACCAGATGGACAAATACTGTGTAAATGACTTCACTGAACAATGTAGACATGAAAAACCCTTCGTTTGCTCCCATGCCACCTACATCTAGGAATATCAATCTGACTCAAAGTGCCTTTTTTTTTACCTACAAACAGTTTGAGCTACATGATATTGATAAAATACATTTCATTTTGAACAAAGTGAAGTTTCGAGCTGCTTCTCAGTTAATAATAGAAAACCTTGTTTGGAATAGAAAATCTTTTTCCCAAATTACAGTTTGTTTTCCCAAATGTTTATATGCTTCCCTGTTTCTGTGTAATATAGAAGTCATTTTTTTTCCTTCTTGCTCCACATCTCTTAATTCTCGAAAATGTCCAAATTCTTTGGTTTGAACGCTTTATATCATCATGATCATTGCTTCCTGCATGTAGTTTTTAAATTTACAAACTACTGAATGCAGGATTAGGGTAGGGATTAATGAATATAACAGTATTTCTTTGGTGCTATGGGTGCTATTGTGCCATTGGTGTTACTGTGCATAATAACATCAAAGAAATCAGCTGTGCAATTTTATTTATGAGCCTTGAAATGTCTATTCACAAACTTGTTGTCAAAGTGTATGGGCAGTCACTTAAACTTCCATTTTAGAATTTATCATATCAATTTAGGACTGATTGATAATGATAATGAATTTCGTTCTCAGTCTTTAATTGGACTCCTAGGAAAAAAGGTGTTATGACACAGTTTGGTTTACATGCTCTAAGTGAGGGGTATAGACTATTATCATACTTAGGCTGAAAACAGGAAAGGAATCTTAAATATGTTGTTACATGAAGTCTGAAAATGTTTAATTTCCATTGGAAAACAAAAAATCTTAATTTCATTAGTGTATTTACCTGTTTGATTTTGTAACTACAATGTTTTATTCCTACCACAGGTTTTGAGCTTTCACATTGCGAGGACCCTGGTGTGCCCCAGTTTGGGTATAAAATCAGTGACCAGGGGCATTTTGCTGGAAGCACTATAATTTATGGATGCAATCCAGGTTACACACTCCATGGAAGTAGCCTCCTAAAGTGTATGACTGGGGAAAGAAGGGCATGGGACTATCCTCTGCCGTCATGTATTGGTATTAGACTTTTTTATTTTATTTCAGTTTTTTTACTTCAGCTGTTATCTGAATATAAGAAAGAAAAAAATTGGAAGGTTTGTTAGAGCTATGTGAAATTTGATCTGTATGCATACCCATCTATCTACACATACATTTACAGAACTATCTACATAAATATATTCTAAGTCTATGTGAGTGATGTTGACTTTTTAGGTTTAAATAAGATAGTAATTATTAAACATTTGCACATAGTGAAATTCCTAATATGTGAAAATCTAGTTATAGCCAGCAAATAGTCAACATAAAAAGACAGCTTAATCAGAAAGCCAGGACAATACATGTTTTATGAGGATTTGTAAAACTAGCAATTTTTTTTTTTCTATTTTTATCTAAATAGTATTAAGCTAGAAATCTTTTCATATATTTACAGATAAATACTATAAAATAAATTAAAATAAAAACTTAAACATATGAAGAGATATAGAGTTATATTGTATTTTGGCTTCTGTTACGTGGCTGTGATGAACAACACGATATTATACACTTTATTATGATATTACAATAACTTTATAAGTTATGCAGGTACCTATAGGCTCAATTTCTTCGATAGGAGAGCGAAAAGAAGGCAAGACAAATATTCTAGTAATTTTCTTTCTTTTTCACCTCCTTTTAGAGGAAATTACTATTGAGTGAGTAGCAGAAGCAAGGGGTGAAATGCACTTTGTCCCTAGATTTAAGTTTGACAGAAATCAATGTACTTTGGCACATCTTTATCAAAACCAAGACTATTTAGGAAAAGTATGCAACAAATAAGAACTGAACAGCTCTCTTAGAGTAATAATTATGGAATAAATGCTTAAATTCCAAATTTGTGATAAGCCTTAACTAATTTCTACATCATTTAGGATACATGAAACATAAGAATTAAGAGGAAAGCATGGCATTGGAATGTGCAAGTAGCAACTAGGAGTTGTACAAAGAACATATGATGGAAGTTGAAAAAAAAAATTATAAAATAAAATCTGAAGGTGCTAGAAAGTTGAAATTAAAAGTTTGAACATCAAATTGCATGTTCAGTTCCATTATAAGCATTAAAAATCATAGGATGTATCACCGTAGTAGCACTCAGTTATATAGAGGAGTGAGTTCTTGCTTAGTTTTAAAACAGACCAAGGTAAATACATCTAAAGTTATTCCTTCGGTTTTTTACTGATTATCTAGATTATGTACTGTGCACTATTTACACTAACTGTGGAAGATTCAACTTTCTCATATGCTAAGCAAATATTCAAACCATCAACTAGGCCAAATTTAGAAGGTCTACTGGAAGGTGGTCCCTAGAATAGGTCACAGATGAGAGATAAACACTGTTGTTTTATGCCCCTTACATGACAGAGGCTGTTTGGAGGAAGGTCAATTATTCAGGATTCAATTATTCAGCAGTCCCTCTCCAAATTAGACGTATACAGCTCAAAAGATACAGGTTGACCATCTTTGGATTAGGCAGTCAGCTAGATTCAGAGCTGATATAAGCTAACAAAAACAGTCAACAGAATGAAATCCAGACCTGAATCTGGACCTCTGTTAAAAGTGATGATATGCTGCATATACTCAAGGTTCTATATTCTTTTTTTTGTTTCAGTAGTGGTAAACGATCCAACTCAAATCACGATTTAAAAAAAAAAAAAATTACACAAATTAAGCACCTAATTTTTGCACTGCCACAATATTCTTTGTGAAAAATACATTATAATTATTCAAAAATGTTCTTAATAGGTGAACCTATTTAGAATGTGAATCAATCTGTAGTGTAAACTTTTTGAGTTTTAAATTAATGTTATTCAAAAAATATCTATTAATCTGCTATTCACGGGGAGGGTAATTATCTATCCAGTTTAAAATGCCATGTATTTTTACATATTGCTCTTCTGTAAGCAAATAAAAGTACACAGATGTCATTTAAATGAACTTCAGAATGAATTATACAGATTTTGTTTATTTCAGCTAGGTATTTATCCATAGCCAAGTAGTATAACATGTTACATGCATCCAGAGAGAGTTAAACAGCTGTAAAGCTGTTGTCTGTATCCATAGCAGTATCCATCCCAACCTGAAGATTTCATTGATTTGGCTAAATAGATTTTAAAAGAATTTTAATTAACACAAATGAGATTTTGTTTAGGCAAGACTAAGAAGACAAAAAGTTTTTGAATGCCAATTATAAATAATGATACTTTCTAGTTTTTAATGTTAATTAAGGATCACTGCAGATACTTTAAAATACTCTTGGAGTGATGAATTATGAATCCTATAAAATGTCTTAGGCATCAGTTGGTGTCTTGGGCTTAAAAATACATAGTGAAAGACTAATGATATCTTTGTAACGGTACAACATGAGGAAATAATTGGCTAGAAGAGATCTGGGAAGCAGAAAGGCAGTTAAGAAATGTGCAAGCTCAGTAAGGAAAAGAATGCTCGGATTAGAAATGTTCCTCAAAGAAAACAGCAAAGTTGCATCACAAAGGTTTTTACACAGGACTCAGACCCCTTTTTGATATCTCTTTAATAAGTCCAAACAAAAGCCTGAGTCTGAACACCTCTTACTCATCCGTGGTCAAAACAGTCAGTTTTTGAGACTTTAAATTCAGTAATGGCTTAAATAGCAGGATGTGAAGATGAATCAGCAGAACTGTTCTAACACTTTTGGTTTATAGGAATGCTTCTTTCAACATCCACTTTTAGCTAGAATGAGATTGAAGCTAAGCTTCTTTGATATGGAAGGAAAAAAAGAAAGATCGTTTTTGCAACGCTGTTGCCCTTTGTTTCCAGAATACTTGTTTATGAGTCTGGTAGCTCTACGCACTCAAGTTTCGTGCTTACAAGAACTTGGTCCCAGCCAACCACAAGATCTTTTAGGTTCTACAGATTGTTCAGGCAAACTATGAGAACCTGTAAAAACAGTGGTGCTTTGCATGAAATATTTTAGGCTGACATGTACAAATAAAATTTTGTCATGGATATTTATGAGAAACATAAGTCAACAGACACTTTAGTTTGCTAGTACTATCACAAATTGCCTTAAAAATGCTACTGTTCTTGCTTTAGTATCATTTTATGGAAAAATGTGAAATTGACATGACAATAGCTAAACTGTTTTCAAGCATTTGTAATAATCATAAATCTTAAACATGTAGTAACGGTTACAATACAACATACTATCCATGGATTTGCAGGGAACAATGTAGTATAATATATATTTCCTTTAACTTGATATCCTTAGAAGAATCTTTAGCATTCACAATTGGAGGCAAATTAAGATTCTTAATGAAGATTGTCTTCATAGTAAGCAATCCGGAGATGTAAGATAAAAAGGGGTTTGCTCCATTACAGCTGACTGCAACCTGAGAGGATGCCGCTTTCTGAGAAGTCACCAGTTGCACAGCTGATTCAGCAACCAGCAAAACTGGGGAGCTAGAACCTTGCTGCAGAAATAAGCCACTTGGGAGAGAGATAGAACCTTCAAAAAACATAATAAAAAAGCAAACTGGTTATCCTGTGTGATAATTAGAAATTATAAACTTATAGTTGTTCAGTGGTCCTAAATGAAATATAACTAATTTTTAATTTCATTGTTTGACAGTGAGTAATTTTTTCTTTATAGTATACTCTATTTATATCCCTACTCTACTGAAAGTATAACAGACTATGCTGTCTTCTGAGTTTAATAATTGCAAAAGACTTTTTTTAAAGAGTATTTAGGAATTAACGGATTGGCAAAGTGCTTAAAAAATATATGAAAGGCCACTTCTCTGCAAATTTGCTTCTATTATGTCAGAAAATCCATCAAGAGTAGCATTTCAATTATGTTTTATCACAGAACTCACAGATCATAAGGTAATAAATCTCTTAACTAAATATTTTAGGTGATGTTAAATCAAAATAAACCTGCATTTTACTGATACCAAGACACCTAATCAAAGTGTTATTTTGGCTTTGCACTTCACAAGAGAGAAAGCATTACAGGGACTTTAAAAGGAAGGAAAGCAAAATAGGCAGGCTTTAAAGGCCTCAGGGATCTACATCGAAAAAATCATGTTTTCTCAAAGATTAGGTATTAATATTATGAAATACTCAGCTTTGCCTAATGACTGGCTGAGGCCATCTAAGAAGAAGCTACTTACCATCTGTTAGCCTCTATGAAACGTTATATCTTCATCATGAGGACAAGTTCTATAACTTTTTTTTTCTAGGCTGAAAGGCTGATTTTCTCTCTAAATAGTCTGCTTTTATTCAATATGTATCCTGTCTTTTCTTTTGTTTTGTTTTGTTAAATATATTTTATTTTCTACTCACTCATTTGTTTAGTTTTCTTAATTTAATTATACTGTTTTAGGGTGACATGTTGGTTTGGGGTTTGTTGTTTGTTTTTTTTGTTTTTTTTTTTTTAAGTAACAATCCATGTTCCTTTCATTATATAATGGTATGTTTTCTAATTATTATGGTGTATTCAAAATTATTAGAAAAAAGAGCTGCCAAAGGAAAATACAACAATATTCAAATAAACCCACATTTACAGGTTCCTTTCCCAAGGCAGTTCAAGTCCTTATATGTTGTTTTACAATCTTAGGGCACAGAGTCACTTTAGTTTGCTACTTACTTGGTAAGGGAGAAGATGTACAAATTGATTGCTCAGATGATTAACTGGAGGACCTCCTGTAATGAATTGAAAGTAACACATTGTGTAATGTTTTTTATTAGCTGAATGTGGAGGCCGTTTTAAGGGAGAATCATCAGGAAGAATCTTATCTCCTGGCTATCCTTTTCCCTATGACAACAATCTGCGTTGCATGTGGGTGATTGAAGTAGATCCAGGAAATATTGTCAGGTACGGGAAACAAATCTTAAAATTATAACAAATATTTTTGTTTATATAATAACCAAGTCTTACCTGTACAGTGGAGAAAAAAGGGATTTAGGTTTTAAAATTTAAGATGCAACTCAAGGTTATTATTTTTGTCATTCTAAGTCTGAATATGTAGGTTTGTGTTGAAACTATTTTTCAATAAATATTGACGAAGATCAAATTTCAGTTTAAATTTTTTTATAATTTTGTGAAATGCTGATGAATTTTAAAATAATGTATATATCTATACATGTTTGCATATGTAGAAACTAGAAATGTTAACTGTAAATCTTTTTTTAAAAATATCTAATACAAATGCTCTTTTAATGCCGAAGTTACAAGATTGAATTTATACAAAATAAAATTGCTGGAATCAGCAGAACTGTTTAGTGGAATAGTCTACATTTTAAAAAAAAACACCCTGCATTTCAGTAGTTCTTTTAAGTCAGGCACTTAGTCACACTATATCGCTAATTGCATGAGTTTACAGTTCTATTTAATTTGTTTTGATGGGAATGTGATACATAATATTGTCTTAAGAAAAACAAAACTATTTTCTGAAAAGTTTGTGTGGGTATTTATAGACTACTTGAATGGCTAAAGCAATATATTTATTTCATGTTGACAAAAAATTATTAGTTGCAAAATAATTTTTGTTTCAAATACATTTCGGTATTGCATTTTTATGCATCCATAGATAAAGGTGTGAACATTATGGAAAATCACCAATGAAAATCAAAGTTTATTTGCTTTCAAGTTTAGTTTTGTTCCTAAAAATATGCTGTTGAGTAATATGAAAGCTGACAATAAAATCATGGTCTTCTTACAGCCTCCAGTTTCTTGCTTTTGACACTGAGGCATCCCATGACATTCTACGAGTTTGGGATGGTCCACCTGAGAATGAGATGTTACTCAAAGAAATTAGTGGATCCCTTGTTCCTGAAGGCATTCACAGTACACTCAACATAGTAACTATCCAGTTTGACACAGATTTTTATATCAGCAAATCTGGATTTGCCATACAGTTTTCAAGTAAGTTGATTAATTTAATTTTTATTTTTTATTTATAAGGTGGTTCACTCATAGGTAATTTTGATGCTGGGTACAATTGAAATCAGTGACATTTCTCATTTTGCTAGGGAAATAATTGGCCCAGACTTACAGATTTATTTTAAAGCTATATTTTTGTCTTAGAAGAAAAAAAAAAAAAAAATAATCATGTCCTTTGCTAATTTGGCTTTGTTTCAAGGGCAGCTGGGGCAGTGCCAGAATGCTCATAATTATGATAAGTGTTTTTCACAAAGGAGGTGATGTAGGCATGTTAAAGGTTCCATCCTTTTCGAATCAATACGAGTTTCTGCTTTCAGAGACATCTGTGCAGAGTTTCCTTTGCTAATTTGGCTTTGTTTCAAGGGCAGCTGGGGCAGTGCCAGAATGCTCATAATTATGATAAGTGTTTTTCACAAAGGAGGTGATGTAGGCATGTTAAAGGTTCCATCCTTTTCGAATCAATACGAGTTTCTGCTTTCAGAGACATCTGTGCAGAGTTTTCATTCCT
>NW_009649582.1:695079-712681 GCF_000708025.1 Charadrius vociferus
GCTGTGCTTGTATAGGATGAAATGGGAAACAGCACTACAGGAACAGCAGTGTCCTTCTCCCTTTTGCCTTCTAGCACTATTTCATCTTATTACAGGCAGCACGGTGACAAATCTAAACAGTTACTTAACTGTTTTTAAATCCCTTTAGACATTTTTAGTGCTGATACAGAAGAAATCATTGAGTGAGGTCCATTTTGACCTTCTTTCTTTTACTGGTCAGTGAAATTTATATTTTTTTTTTTTTCCAAGATTAGCAAGATCTGATCTAATATAATTTTGTCTAACAGTAGCAATGTTTCTAACATGGATTGACACAGAGACCCTTAATGATAACATTATTTACCTTGTTGTGCTTCCTGTGCTTGGTAGTTGTATTAGCCCTTGTTTTCCCCCTACCCTCATTCTTTCTATGTGTATGATAAATACACGCATGCGCACATAGTAATTTGAAGGAAGGATGAACTATGTGAATGAAAGGATAAAGTAGAAGACATTTAATTTGCAGTGAAATAATACCTCTGCTCCATTTGCTGGTTTTTGAAGCCATGAATAGTTTTTAATTCCTTAGCTCCAAGATATTTTTGCTTTACCCCTTTCCAGACCCTGCTTGGGAGAGTCGCACATGTCTGCTTTCCAGTCTCAGACATGCTCCTTTATTTAATGGTTAGGCAAAAAAGGAAATGGGGAGAGCTTTATGCACTGAACTTACTCAGGTAGTCATTTAGGGTGAGTGGAAAAAGAGATTGATATAGAATAAGAATGGAGTTGCAAGGGAAAATGGATGGTACATGGTAGTAAAGCCATAAAGCAGCTACTGATGTACGTCCAGTGCTTTACCTGAAAAGAGGTTTTAGAGTTTCATCTGCAAGGAGAGGTGGTATTTTATTTAATTCTCCATGCTTTTGCAGTCTGTTGAGATCTAATGATGACAGTTTAAAGGACCCATGAAGTGTTACTGCCTCAGCATTTCTCTTACTCTTCAGTCCAGGTTCACAAAATCACAGTGATCCTTCTCAAATACTTGATGTTGCACAGTTTGGGTATATACTCCTTATCAGAGCCACAGAGATTTTATTGTTGATCGTTTGTTTTGGTTTGGTTTTGTTTGTTTTTTTTTTCCCCAAGTTAAGATTTTATATATAATGTATAAAGAGCTTCACAACCTAAATTGCACTGCTACTATATGAACATTTTTTTTTTTTTCGCTAACCAGGAAAGAAATGTATTTGAGGAGATGAAGGAAAGAGAAAGATAATTCAGTGCAACTTTGTTTCAAGCTTTCATATACTTTCTTTGAGTTTGTAATGTTGTCTGAGTGAAACAGATGGTGTCTGCATACTTTAGCTACAGTATAATTAACAAACAAAAAGCTCACACGGGAGGTATCTGCTTTTACTTTCCTCTTGCCATTTCATGAAATTGGGTATGAGTATTTAAGTGGATTATTGGCCCTTTTACCTCAAGAGGAATGTTATTCAATGACAACGGATATTTTATGTTCAAACATTTTTAGAACCTTGAAGGCTTTATTTTTTTTGTATTATTTTCTTAATCCTTAAACTAAAAATCTGTTTCTAAAAAGTGGATTAAACTTCTTATCAGTTTCTTACAGTTTTTTATCTCATTTTATCAACTGTTTATACATGACTCTGCATCTGTCATTTATTTAATGAGTGAAAATGTTCACCATTGATAATGTGGTATAATTTGAATTTGACTCCTTTACAAATCATCCAATATATACAGAAAATTAACTTCTATCTTGTAACATAAATTACAGGTGAGATAGCATTCTTCACAAAAGTAAAGGCAGGGGAGGAGTGGAGAGGGGGGAGAGGGAAAGGCTAGGGAAGATGAAATGTTATATAAATAGTAGAAATAAAATTGTAATTTAATTAGTATTAGGTATTACAGCTGGTACTGTTAGAATTGTCTCTGTCTAGGGAAGCCCAACACAATACTTTACAAGGTGTCAAAGCTGTTAATAATTTTGTAAAAATTAGGGTATGGGAAGGAGAAGGGAGTAAAGATGAGAATTTCTTTCCCATTGTCTCAATTAGTCTGTTTTATTTGTTTCTTTTTGTTTGCATGTCTTTTTGGACGAAAAAAAAAAGGGGCGGGGGATTTTGTTATTTGAAATAGTAGAACTATTTCCATGATTTTAATATTTGTAATCTCTCACCATAAGCAATCAATATGAAGGAAACTATTTACTTTATGCTGAACTTCTAAGGAATACTGCAGATTTTTTTTTATGCTTTACAAGGATAAATTTTCTAAATGATTATAACTATGCATTACTCTGAGAGGGAGAAGAGAAAGTGATGGATTTGGGATGAAATAAGGGAGATCAGCCTGCTCACGGTTCTACACTTTTCACCACCGTCATGTACCTAGGACTACTGGAAGTACAGCTTGTTTTATACATCTAATGTAAACAAAGAAATAAATGCCACTACTCATGACTTCACATCTCATCACTAGGCAGAGTAGACCTTTGGTCTAGTATTGTCTTTGATGTACTTTGTGTACTTTGTGTATAATACTTTTTTTTTTATTTTCTTGTTGAATGTCTGCAAACCACGACTATGGAATCTCTTCACATAAACTTTAATACTTCCCAGTTTCTGCAGTGTCTTTTGAGATGGCAGTGAAGGAACACAATAGGAAGCAGAGCTCATGAAGCCTGAAAAGCAAAGTACAAAAAGATGTGTATGAAAGCAGAATATTTAAAAGCTTTTTATATACATGTAAAAGAAAAACAAGAAACTCTGGGGATTTCCCAGTAGGATTGCAAAATGAGGATTTTGGAACACATCTAAATGGGATGAACAGATTGAATAATGTAGCTAGAGAACAGGTGCCAGCATTCTTCCCTTAAATTAGGAGAAGAATGAAAGTTTGACAACAGGCCAAAAGCAGTGTGCAAACAGGAAGTACCTGTTACAGCATATTTTCTCTGAACTGTCAGAGACAAAGCATGAAGAGCCCAGCACATACTGAAAAAACACCAGTGAAATCAGCAGTAACTTCATTTGGTCAATAAATTCTGCACAAAATAGAAAATCAGACCTTCAAGAAAAATGAAGGAGGAAGATAAGGGAACAAGTGTATATTTGCCAGAGACATGAGCTGTATATCTCAGGGTCAGACAGATGTATTAAGCATAATGAAACATTTTCTTCAGCTGACTTTGCTTCATTTCACCAAGCTGAAAGTAGTAGCTGAAAGAGGAAAAGACAGAAAAGAACTGAAAGAAGTTGAGTGGGAACACCAAAGTACAAAAATTGGGTGATAATAATTGTGTGTGCTTAAAATAATCTTTTAGTCTCTTTAATACATGTGAAGTGTGTAATATCAGATCCTACTGAAGTTGATGAGATTATTTCCATAGATTTCAAGGGCCTTTGAATCTGGTATTAAAGGCAAGTTTTATCTGCTATCTTTAACAGTTCAGGTGCCATTTATCATTCACGCAGAAAGGAAGGATCTGTAATCATCTTTCATAGGCCATTATTTCACCATTAATAGCTGCACTACTGAGTCACTCAGCACCACAGACCACATTCTGCTCAGGCCTAAGCGTGCAGTTGCTTTTCTGACTAATTAAACAGCACACCATACAGAGCATTTTTGGAGCATTACAAGGCAGCCAGTGCAGAACTAACCTGTAAATATGTTTTGAGTATTTGGGAGTTTTTTGTAAATGGGTCATCTAGCAGTATTTTATATCACGTGACAGCAATTTCTTATATAACAGGATATGCCTTTAAATGCTTGAATTTACTCTACCGCCAAACTACAGCTGTCCCTCCTAATTTTAAGACTGCGTGAATAGACCTTTTGAGGTAGTTGTCTCTGTAGAATACAGAAAAAAGCCTAGAAAATTTGTGTCAGATACCTACCTGGATGTCTTAAGTTTGGTAATACTAATTTCCAGTCTAGAATTATAATGCATGATATTGCTTACTTTGATTACATTTAATGATTAAAGGCCTACCAGTCAGCTTTCTGTGTTTAACTTCTGTGCTGATTTAAAGCTACACGGTCTTCTAAATGTCCTGTGTCTGATTTTTTTTGTTTTTATCATTTTGTTGATTGGTTTTCATTGTTAGGGTTTTTTTTTTGGGTGTGGCTGGGTTTTTGGTGGGAATTTTGCATTCAAAAAACCCATATTCACCACGGTCATTTAGGAACATTTTTTAAAACTGAACACCCTCTTGTTTGGTTTTTGTTTGTTTGTTTGTTTTTTTTTTCTTTTCTTTTCTCCAGTTTTACAGTAACAGAGATCTCTACTTCTGACATGTTTAACCTGCAGGTGATTTGAGAATGGGTTTGGGGAATTTAACAATTTTCTTTCTCAGAGTGCTATTTACTAGCACTACTGGTATAAGGATCACTTCCTAACCTAACTTCTTCACTTTTCTGAAGCAGCAAGACAGGATTTAGTCTTCCTCATGTCTATTCCATAGTAGAACCATCTTTTCATCTTAAATGTTTTCATACTCTAGTTTGTTTATTTCTTCCAACTTTCAGAAGAGTCCTTTGGTTTTAGAGATTTCAGGATGACTATTTTTCTACCAGAAATAACCATGAATGTTCACACTTCTACATTTAGCCCTCTGGTTTTGTTTTGGTTTTGCTGAGGGTGGCGTTGGCGTGTGTATTCTTGTTTTTTTTTCTTTGTGTGTATTTTTCTGTGTGAGGTGGTTTTTGTTGTTGTTGTTGTTGAGAGGCTTAAAAGAAAGAACCCATTGAATAAATTTGTTTCCTTATATCACCCATTGCCTTTCTTCTAAATAGCAGATATTGGTAAGGCTCATTTATGTGTCTTTCAATGGTAAAAATGTCGCTCCTGTCACAGGTGTATAAATTATATTATCTGCTCAGTAGATATTATCTTTTAGTTCAGTAGTGTATAGGATATGTGTATTTTATGCAGGCAAATACCCTGAGTTAACGCTTACCATGTAAAATGCCCTGGTAGTGGCTTGCAGCTAGAGAGACCTGGAGTTATGGTATGGAGAGCTGAAAGCAGAAAGGAACTATTGAAAGAAACAGTATAAGTACTTATAAGTACTTTGGAATTGATAAATAAATAAATAGTCCTCTTGGTCATGTCACCATAAAAATAACTTACTTTAATTATATTGAAGATTGAACTTCATTAATTTAAACCCCATACAACATAGTTTGGCCAAACCCTTGTAACTTACATCAATACCAGGCCTACTCACTTGCCTTAAATTTCCAGATTTAGAGTTCAAAATAGACTTTGTCTGACTTGTGATATAGCATTTCATAGAGTTCAAGCTGATTTGTTTCCAAATGGGGAATGTCATATGTCTCAGATTAATGTTTTAAGGTCATATTTTAATTTCATATGTGTGAAATACATATTTCAATACAAAAATGGAACATGGTAATTTATGTTTCTTGGACAAAATTTGTACTTCTGGTAGGTCATTTTATTTGCAAACAAAAACCATTACAGATCTTTATAATTGTCTATGAAACAAAATAAATTTGGAAGTGCAAAAATATCTTTATGTGGAATCATAACATTATAGGTGAAACTATTTTTCTATTTCCAAAAGGGAAATTTTCTTCATCAATTTTTTTATCCTTGGTTAATCTGATCTCTTTCAATAAATTCTTTAAAGTTAATTATTTATCAAATAGTGCACAAGACAGTCAAATGTTTCTATAGCAGCATGTTTGTACAAATGTTTGAAATTATTCCAGCTAAGATACTTTGAAGATTTAATTAATAGCATGTATTTTATTTTCCATTTTGTATTAGTAAAAAATATAGTAAAAAGTATACGGATTATGCTATTTTGTCTAACAGTTGTCTTCTTAACAGATAGCTGTGGCATCAATAGAAGGACATTACAATTTGATCTGTATCCACATACACAATTGAATGATTTTAGTCACAGTAGCAAATCAGAGAATGAAGGGATAATGAAGCCTGACCATTAAATAGTAGCCTATGCTTAATAATACAGTTTGCCTCTTTAGACTCTTTTGGGACCAAAATTATGTGCCTTGATTGAGTGGATAAGGAGTATAACATCACTGAAGCTTTCCCTTCCTTGCATTTCCATTGCTATCAGTAAATGAGTAAAACTGCATGAGATCAGGGCTTGCTACTTGCTTATTACATCTTTGTACAAAGAATTATCTCCCAAACCACTTGTCTCGTGGAGATTTCTCCCTGAAAATTAGTCTTCGCATTCATACACTATATTGGTTATTCAACAGTCCTTTTTTGCAACCTTACATAGAACTACAGGCAAACTGCACTGTGACTGGCAAATTCATTAGCTGAGTTTTACAGGAATTATTTTGAGGAAACCATGTAAAGGTGACGTTTTGCATCTTTAAATGTATGTGAAGTTCATCCTGCCTCATTGAAATATCTTCTTAAAATGTGTTTTGCATGTAGGAGAGTAGTAGTGAGCTGGTTTTGCAGTACTCTCTGAAAGTGTATCTTGCTAATTATCTGGTATAAAACACAGAAGAAAACAGCATGAATTGACATTCAATCATACTACTGGGGAAACCATTTTCCAATGGTAAATAAATGAGATGTCATAGTTGTTCTGCTCTCAGTTTTCACTGACAGATTCTGTGTTAATGCTACTTTGGAGATGGATTTTCTGTTCTTAATTTTCAGTATCTGTAATATCTATTATTGATGATTCTTGTGCCATCCTTTATAGATATACACAGGCACACACATGTATGCAGGCACACACATATATGCATGCACACACACACACACACACAATGTGCTCTTTCCTGCAAGTACAGATACATCTTCAGTACTGTTATCCTTTATTTACACTCAGATTAGAGTAAAATGCATAGATGTACAGAAGGGACAGCTATTTTGAGGTTTATCTTCTGTTTCGCCAAGGTCTTCTTGTCCTTACACTTATGCATCTCTCATTTTCATCCAATGAGTGTAACTGAAGTGTGTTTTCTATTGTATGAAAACCATAACATAAGAAAGGTAGGTGTTGGAAAGTTTTGCTAGCTTGTAATGGAATGAACATATCACAAAAATGTAACTAGAGAGACTAATATTTTAGGAGAATGGCAAAAATATATTTATATAAGTGAAATTCCTTGAAGGCATATCAAACTAGATTTACACTTGATCAGTGATACTTTTTCATGTTCTGTAACTAATCTCACTGCCTTTTGAAAAGCTTTCACTTGTGGAATCCAGAGCCTCTTTCTCAAGCCATAATTCTTTCAAATTCCATATACGGACTTTTACATCTTGTATACATCTTCTTCAATTTTGAGAATAGTTCTTTACATGGAGGCTACTTCAAGTTTGTCAGCTCATTGTCTGTTCCTGTTTTCCCTGTTACCCCATTCTTGGCTAGGGCTAGGTGTTTTGTAACGTAGTTAAATTAAAGGGAGATTTTTGCTATTTTATTACCATAGAAATATTGGGTTTTTTTTTTCTTAAAAGCATTCCAGTAAACTGCCTAATCGCATAAAGGACAGACATAGCAAAGACAATTGACCGAAGAATTGCTTACCTTTCAGTCTTCTACATGTGACTGTGAACAAAAATTATTGGTGGACTGGTAACTTCATTTACTGGCTGGACATATTCAGACATGCAGTCTGAGATATAATTAATTTACACAGAAGAATTTTAAAATCTTGCAAAAGAAAATTAAAATAAGAATCAAGTATTTATTCTTCTTTGTATTCCCATTGTTTTTTTGGGAAGATGTAACCTGTATAATGAGAATAAAGAAAACAGAAACTGTTTCCTGACAGTGTTCTGTAACTTTCTGTAAGTGACCACACTATAATGCTTTCCTAAATAAAAAAAATCTATTATCTTAACAAAGATCAGAGTAATGACATTCAAGTCTACATACAGAAGTTTACCAAATAATGAGGCCAATTCTGTATCAATGCCAAATTGTTCAATTATAGTACAAAACAAATTAAAGCAAAAAATCAACAAATGCTGAATTCGTGAGACAGATTAAACACCTTCCTACTTAACAGGCATCAGGAGCTCCAGATTTGGCCCTCCCCAAATATTAATAGGGTTTTGAAACTGTAAGGCTATAATGCAAATATACAATTTATGATACTAAAAGACAAAACAGAAAATTTAACTTTTAAGGTAGGAGCAATGTCCCCCTGTCTTCAGACGATTTCAGTTCACCCAGAGTGCAAAATAAAGGACAAGGCAAACCAGCAGTGCTGTTCTGTTGCACAACTGTATCCTTAACAGTTGCAACAGAACAGGTTGTACACTAATCTGTAAAGAATCAAATTAAGCAGATGTATTCAGATCATCTTAACAATATTTTCAGTAGAAATGGTATTAAAAAATGGATAATCGTTGGTAAGATTTTTTCAATGCATGAGTAGCCCTTGTGTGTGGTCCAAGATCCTGGTGATTGCTTCTTTCTGAGAAGCTATTTCTATCTCCCTGTATTCATATATGCCATCTGAAGTAGGGGTAAATCTGTCTAAAAAGCTCAAAACCCCCTGTAGTTCCAAAAAAAACCAAACCCCAAAGCATGCAATCTAAATGAAATTAAGATTTTCAAACCACTTCTCCCCAGCTGGAATGCATTGCCAGCATGATTACATATTGTCACAGTATCCATTTTCTGCTGAGTTCCAGCAATTATCTGAAACCATATGTCAATTAATTTATTTGGGGCTGGGTTTCATACTCAGTGCCAAAGCTATGAGCAAATGCTTAAGGGATAATAGATGTTCAGAACTGAAGAGTTCATATTTATGGAAAAAGAGATCTACTTAAGAACTGGGAAAAAATAGCTTATAAGGTTGTCCAATAAGAGCAGTGAAGTGCCTCAGATAGTTTTAATAAAATGCATTTTAAAAACTAATGCAAATTGACAACAAAAACAATAAGAAAAAACAAAATTAGGTTATCTCATTAAACCTGTGCCTGTTATGTACCTAAGAACTAAAACATGTTTGACAGTAAAATCAAATAAAGTCCCTTAGGAAAGAACTTGATCTCAACTCTCTCCCCCCCCAAAAAAGAATGTGAGACTATACGAGGCTACAATGTAAACAACACTTTTAAGACAAGTTCAGTTAACAACTGATACTAAATACTTTTGGTTGATAATCAGTAGAATACATAAAATAATCTGGATACAAATTCTGAATACAATAGCAATGAAATAATACTTAAGTATACAGTTGGCCAAATCGTCTACGTTTTCCAAGTTAAGTTATCAGGTTCTGAAACTTGTTCTGAAACTTATTCTAAAACTTATCATTACTGGTCATACAAACCATTGCAGTTGGAAACACAGAAGTATAAACCACCAGATTTCATAAAGAATCATATGCAATACAAAACAAAACCAACATGATGAATAGTTAATAACATAGGACTTGGTATCTATGCTAACCATGAATCTGTGATGTCTTTCAAAGCTACCTCTATTGTTGAGCCTTCCCAGAAAATCTAACAGGTGAATCTACACTGATTGAACTACGTGTGGAGTGGATTTCTTAATAAGCTCCAATATACATCAAATACATAAAACGGTTTAACTAAAACCCTTGAATATGTGGCAGGAGAAAGATGCAAAACCAAACCAGACAGATGTTTCTTTTTCTTTTTTCCAAGGCTTTGGCCAAATTTAATTTTTGTTTTGTTTTGTTTTGTTTATTTTTCGGCCAAAATGATTAATAACTCTCCTACATGCCAAATAAAATTACTAAAATCAAGTATGTTTTGATAGTTAAGAGTAAGATCCTTGAAGACAACTCTATGCACAGAAATTTAAGTAATTAATTAATTCTTTCTATGAACAACAAATTCAGTAAAACATTTTTTAAAAACTCAGCTTTTCCCAACTTTTTCAAACTTGTTTATGTTTTCTTCCAAAGTTTCTGAAAGAAAATAATCTTTTCCTATGGCAGGGTCCTGAGTGCACTAAACAGGCCTTACTGACCCTGAGCATCCTCATCCGGGAACCCCCTTAACCCCTGCCCAGGACCTTCATTTCAGCTCATCACAAGGCTCCTGAGCAAAGCTGTGGGAGCGCTAGCCTCCAGCCCTGTGGATGGACCCCCTGGACCTACACTGTGGGGAGCTTGGCTCCTGTACAGATTGCCCTATGCTGTAGGGAGCTTGGCTCCTGGATGGACTGCAAACCAGTCATATCGCTGGAGCACCTCTCCTATGAGGAGAGGCTGAGAGAGTTGGGGCTCTTCAGCCTGGAGAAGAGAAGGCTCCGGGGAGATCTTATTCCGGCCTTCCAGTACCTAAAGGGGGCCTGCAGGACAGCTGGGGAAGGACTTTTTACTAGGGCATGCAGTGACAGGATGAGGGGGAATGGCTTTAAACTGGAAGAGGGCAGGTTTAGATTAAACATTAGGAAGAAGTTTTTCACAGTGAGGGTGGAGAGGCACTGGCACAGGTTGCCCAGAGAGGCTGTTGAGGCCCCATCCCTGGAGGTGTTCAAGGCCAGGCTGGATGTGTCCTTGGGCAACCTGGTCTAGTGGGAGGTGTCCCTGCCCATGGCAGGGAGGTTGGAACTCGATGATCTTCAAGGTCCTTTCCAACCTAAACCATTCTATGATTTTATGATTATATTGCCTGATTTAGTAGTAGTTTTCAGAGGGTAGATGTTTTTCCCCCAAATCCCTCCCATTTCCCACTTGTCAAATGTATTCTCAGAGCAGAGTGTGTTATGGGGGTTACCAGGCATGGCTTTACTCTCTATTTTTGTTGGTAATAATTGCCTTCATAAGATTGCTAGTCAGGGTCACCTCTAATGCTTTTTTTGCTGGTTGGGATCTCCCAGCAAGCTTTGTAGTCAGTTTATGTGCAAGTGTGGATGTATGTGCATGTGCATGTGCCCACACATAATGCATCAGAAGTTTAAGAGAAAAATACCATAAAAAGGTTATTTATTACCAGGATAATATTACCAAAATGGGAATATAATTTGTTATACGCTGGGAAATAGGGAAAAAAAAAAAAAAAAAAAAGCCGTTTCCTTGTAAAGGACCTAGCAGCAGTCTCCAGCATGCGTCTTTTCATCTAACTTCACAAGTTGTGGCTGTTTCTGTGAGCCTGGGGACAGCCAGCAAAATCCCCACTTTAGAGACTATGTAGGTGCACAAATTCACAAGAAATCTGTAACTCGCTTAGTGAACTTATTTTCAGGAGGGAACAATCCCCTCGACTTAACCCTTCGTTTGACAATAGCATGCACACAACCTATGTTTGACAACTACATGTTTGCAAAGACAAGTACACAACACAGCTGTGGTGTGAAGACCTTCAGACTGTGTTGCACACCCCTTTTTGTGTTCTGCCCAAGTTGCAGTCCCTGTGAGTTCAGAGGCAGCCAGGGAAATACCCACAGAGGGCTGCTGGGCAGGAGTGTTATCCTTCCTGTTCCAAAGTATAACTTTTCTTCCATCATCTGTTTCCTGTTCTTATGTGTGGTACCAGGCTTGGGGCTAGGATGGATTTGGCCGGTGCTCTAGTGTAAGAGGGAAATAAGACTCAGAAAGGTTCACTGAGAGTTCTGGAGATATGGTGGCGATGGGCCCTGCTATCTGCAGGATAAGTACTATTCCTCTGGCTTTGGACAGCAAAATGACCCGTTGCCTATGCCAGAGCCTTGGATTGCCAAGGTGGTTGCTGCTGCTGCTGCTGCTCTGAGAAAGTTAGGAGCGTGTTTCCTGGAAGTTACTATTGACAATCCACAACATCTACTGCTCCATCACCTCTCACAGTTCATACAGCATCAAGACAAGCAAGCTACTTTGCTATCCCAGCTCTAGACACTCAACATGGACCTTCTCCCAGAAATTTGTTCAAGAATTTCATCTTTTGTCTGGTCATCTTGGAAGATCTGCAACAGAAACTTATACTGATGATTTAGCTATTTTCTTTCCAAGCTTTTATTTCATTTAGAATAGTTATGGATTATTTGAAACAGAAACTGAAGCTAGGCCTATGTATTGCATTCTTTGAGCTATTGACTCTTGAATTAGTCAGGAAGTTCTATGTGACAAGCTACATCAATATGTATTCTATCTTTTGCTTCTTAACAGATGGGAGATATATGAACTGTGGTCTACCCCACTTTACTAATTTCTGTGCTTTTGGATCTTTTGTTTGTTTGAGTTTTTTGTTTTCTTTTTCCCATGCAAAGTAAACCTGACCTATCTTATACCTCCTAACTTATTTACTGTTTCAGAATCTGAGAGGAATGAAACCCAAAATACTTGCCTAAGATGATGTAGTTAAGAGTCAGGTAAACAGAGCACTTGCCTAGACAACCTAGAAACCCCTGATTGTGCAAAATGTTAAACTCTTTTTGTTGAAGGGGTGTGTTGTCCCAAATAAAATTCTGATTCTGTGCTTTATTCTTAATATTTTCCCATTTTAGTCTTCAAACAATAACTGACAAACTTAGATAGAATCTATGAAATCATGAAAAGGAGACAAACTGAGTCTATGGTTAGAATTTACTTAAGAATTATAATGGCTATGCTCCTAAATCTCTGTTAGATGTACAGAAGAAACAGAAGTTAAAAATAGATTAAAACAAAATTATCTTAGCAGTGCTTCTGTTGGTAGAAGACAATAAAACCGCTGTGGCTGTTTTATTCTTTCTTTTTCAGGAAAAGTTGTATAGAGGGTTGGATTTGAGATAGCAAATACCAGGCTGACCTGATTGTCAAACAGACAGTATTAGAGATTCAGGGAGACTGCAGTGTCCATACGGGTAGACATATTACATGGAGTCTGAGACAGCTTGAATTTTGAAGGTGCAGTCTGTCAGGATTGGTTCAGGCTGATGCAAATTTGAAAGACCAACAATTATAGAAAACCTTTATTTAAAGTGATAGGAGTTTAGAAGAATGCATTGGTTTAAATAGGTTAAGAACAAATATTTTTGACATCTGTGTATTATGGAGTTTGGAAGGCTTAGAAGTTCTGCCCTGATTTTGTGCTTTAGAGAAAAAAAAAAAAAAGAGAAAAAAAGAGAAAAAAAAAGAGAAAAAAAACAACCTTTTTTTCCCCTAATTCTCAAATAAACAAATAAAATTTTCCTTTCTTTTCTCTCCAGAAGACATGCACAAATTAATCGAAATGAAGAAGTAATTTTGTCTCAGGGTTGGGATTCAGACTCTTTACTGATATTAGACCTGGCATGCATTAGAAAATGAAACTTAGAAATCACTGCTAACAGCAATAAATCCCAAGACATTTATTATATTGAGCCCAGCATCAGCAGAGTCTATTACTGCCTTATCACACTTTTAATGCCATGTTTCAAAGTATCTTTCCTGCATGAAAATGGAGCTGTCATCTTAGGACATTACAGCCACATATCAAATTGCCTGGGCTTATCAACCTTTGGACCCTGACAGTAACTTTCTATTTTTCAGGCAGGAATGACCAATTTACAATAATTTAATTATCTGATTTATTGTTTAAATGTTTTTCAGTGCATTATTATTAAAGAGATGTATCAAAATGTTTTTCTATCCCACATCAAGGAAATGTGTAGATAGATGAGTGTTTAAACTCTTTCTGGGTATGACTGAATGCTGGTTAACAGCTTCTGCAGCTCTATAGGAGCCTTCGTACAGCCATGTACAGATAGTCAAGCGATGATTTAAGGTACTACCTCTTCTCATCTTAACTGCTTAGAACATATGAATCTGATCATATGAATGCTCTTAGGAGAAATCCAAACAAGTTTGGGGAGGGGGAGGCAGAATTTTTTACATGGCTTAGCTCCAAAACAAGATTCTTCCCCACTTTCTTCAAGTCACATAGCGGGAATGGGGTAAGATAACTAACTCTCCAAAGTATTACTTGTGCCTGTGCATTAGCACATGTTTTCTGGAGAATTGTTGGTCTCATATTCAAAGTCTACATTAGATATTTTGTATGGATATCTGAGATATTAAGTCTCACTTGTGGGTCTTTTGGCTATTTCTGTATTAGCAAGTAACATATTTTACCAGGAGCTGATGCAATGATTGAAGCATCTGGTAATGAAACAGTTCTGGCAACACTATTCATACTCAGAGATATTCTTGGTTCAGATTTGTTCTACTGTAGTTCAGAAGTGTATCTTCCAGTGTAGTTTCATCCAAAAAGAATCAATTTGTGTGCTCTAAAGCCATGCCTCAATGTAAAACAAAACTCCATCTGGAGTTTTATTGCATAAACCCACTCAGCTCCAAACACTTTCTGCCACCCTGAACACGTAGAAAGACATACAAGCTCTGTGTGTCTAACCTGTCCAGAATTCCTCAGCTATTGAATGGTTTGAACATTGACTCTCATTTATCTCCATCATGAAGCTGGAGTTCTTGGTCAAGAACTGCCTCTTTGAGTTCTTAATATAGCACAAATCTTTTGACTGATTGCAGTGTAATTATTCCAAATAATTACATTGAGAAAAGTAAAGAGAAAGAATAAAATAGGTCTCTGCATTTCTTTGTCTTCATTAGGGAAAAAAAAAGCTCTCAGATGATCACACACAGGTTTATGCTACACACACAGTCATTCTTGCACTGGTCGTGCTGCATGTGCTAAATAATAGACACTTTTGGAGTTTGTCTTTTTCCCATCTAAAATGTAGTTTATAGCAATTTCATCAATTACATTTACAAGCCATATCTCCTAGTTATTCAAGACAATGTGACTGTAAGAGAAGTCTTTTCTTAACTCTGAGTTTACAATGATTGTAATAGAATGAAACATGATGTATTATTTTTTTACTTTATCTATCTAATATATCATGAAGAACTTTAGAGACTATACATGAACTTATGGGGAATTGTGGTAGCCTGCTCCATTTATTTTGAAGAAAGCTCTGAAGACTGCATTGCAAAATTATAAGGGACTTTATAATTCCTGAGATTTTTGCTTAGTCCACAAATATTCATGGAGAATGATGAAGGCAGTGACTGAGGTCCCTAAATATATAATAGGAAAAAAAATAATAGTTTTTGTACTGGAATATATATTTCATAAGTAAAACAGTATAGAAACTTCAAAAGGAAAAAAAAAAAATAGGCTGAAGGTAGGTAATAAAAAGAAATATTAAAAAAACCCAAACAGAATAAAGAAGCAAACAGATAGTCAAGAATGCTGTACAGAACACACCCTATCAAGACAATTATAATAGACATCCTCTCTGAAATCAAAGAAAAAGACAAAGTCATTAACAGTAGTAATGATGGGCTAGAGTCAGGCACGTGAAACAAAAACTAAGTAGCACAGCAGATATTACAGAAAGCTGTGATTAAGAAATTCTATTTGAATATACAGTTAATATATGCTATCTATTAAGAAATGCATTGGTTCTATAGTTATGTAAGTACTGATATTTTGCTCCTCTAGTTTCTTTCTTATATCATTATTTTTTAACCTTGTCCCCCAAAAAGATATTTCTGCATTTGAGGATTCATATTCTGACAATGTGATTTATCAAAAAAAAAAAAAAAAAATTCCATCTCCTTTTTGAGAAAAATATATGACATCAAGTGAGTCAAAATAAGATCTATTATAACAAATTTATTCTTAAGATAGAGGTTACATGTCTAATATAAATTATTCATACAGAATTTTTCTCTTAATCAAAAGAGATTGATGTGTCAGGATGATGATTCCTTCCATTCCATCACATGAGAATGTTAAGTGTTTAAGACAGAGGTAGATATTTCTCCCTTGTGATATTGACTGTAGAAGGAATCTGGGAAACAAGCCTGTTAATAAGACACCTAACTTTCACATGGCCAAAATTAATTTAAATTAATCCCACTCCTAATTAGTCAAGTTGCATTTAGACACGCGTTTGCAAAGAAACATATGTGGTTTTCAGAAATATTGTGAAAGAATAATTTATTTACACTTTAATCTTACTATAAGTGTGGAACACTCCCCTCCCTTGTCCCAGTGCATAGTCCAGTATGCATACCTATCCGAGGTTTTTACTTATTTCTACCCAATCACATTCCCAAAGACTGTGGGACAAATTATGCTAACTATTCTAAGTTAGTGGTTTTGTAGCTCTATAGTGTACTTGTACTATGAAATCATCATTGTTTTATTATCCTAATGATTATATTGAAGATAATATCACACAACTATGTGAATAAATAAATTGCATAACATGTAGTAGTAATATCATGGAGTTTTTTTCTCTCTTTCTTAAAATGCCTCCTTAAAGTAGCACTTTAACAGAGAACACAGAAGTAAAATTTCCCACAGATTTTAGACAAATCAAAACAAAATGGTTATTTATTTATGAGAAAATAAAAATAAATATATCATTTCATGAATCCTAGTCCCTTTTGAGGCATACTAGGTTCTTTCCCTTTCTTAAATTTTATTTATTGAGAATACATTAATTTATTTTTATCAGCCTATTGAGAATTTCTTTATGATATTCATAGTTAGTTTTAAAATAGTAACTCACCTTGTCTGTCAGACCATTTCATAAATCTTTCAGTTAGAATTGATACTATTAATAGAACCTCGCAAATTGCTGAGCAAACTCTGAAAAAGGAGAATTGGAATTTTAGAGACTGAGTGCTTGAAAGTTTAAAATCCAGAATTCGTAGGGACTTATCCACTTCCACATTGGGAACATTCTAGTGCTATAATGCAAAAATCAGTCTTACTGCAGTCCTTTTATTTTTAAATGAAGTCTGTGTGTATTTAATATGAATTTGTAAAGTTAAAAAACAGTCATAGAATAGTTTAGGTTGGAAAGGACCTTTGTCTTTTGGACCTCTAGTCCAACTCCCTGCTCACAAAAAGAGTAAAACAAATCAGGCTTCTTATGGCTTTGAATAACTCCAAGGTTGGAGATAATACACCACCTCTGGAAAAAATGTTCTGGTGTTTGACTGCCCTTTCTTTTCTTTTATGCAGTTGGAATTTTGCTTGTTGCAACTTCTGAATGCAATTCAGGCTTTTGCTGGACACATCCAAGAAGAGTTGTTCTTTTCTCTATTCCTTTTCTGCAAAGCTGCTTTCGAGCAAATTCTTTCTTGGGATTGATTTGTCCCAGATGCAGGATTTCGCATTTCGTTTTTTGAGCATCATGAAGTTTCTTCCAGGCCTTTTCTCCAGCCTCCTGTGATGTACCTAAATAGTATTGCTGGACTGGAGCATACCAACTAATCCTCCAGTGCCTGTAAACTTGCCAAAAGTTTACTCGGTCCCATTGTCCCTATCTTTAATGACAGTGACAATATTGAAGTTAACAACCACCCCTGAAGGATGCTGTTGATAATCAGCTGCCACCTGAGTTTTGGATCATGGGTGCTCTTTGAGCCTGGTAGAACAGCCTGTTTTCCATCCATTCATTACTCTGCTTATCCAATCCATGTTTCACTAATTTGAATACAGAGCCAAAATAGCAAGAAGTAGGTTCAACAAGCAAGCAAGTGGGCAAGATGGCTACTAGACATGGCAAATAAGGAAACAATTATCAGTGTGGCATATATATCTCATATTATAAAGTTAATTTGCATAATTATTACTTGGTGGTTAAAAAAAAAAAAAAAA